>NC_141053.1:21077642-21570142 GCF_041138505.1 Cibotium barometz | reverse complement strand
CCCTGTTCTTGTCCGTTCCTCGCAGCGAGGCCCCTTCAACACACCCACAGAAAGGCTGGGCCAACAGCAATCACAAAGGCTTTATCATCATCTTCTGAGGTCCATCATTGCCATGGCTACGTCCCTGCTCCCATCTCAACGATCGCCATGGCTGCACAGTTGCCACCCATCGAACAAGCCTTGCTCCTTTTCGCCTTCATCATGTGCGCGGTTCGTCATTTCTTATCCCAAGGATTTCATGCTTTGCTGGGATTTCCTCAGAAACATCTCAAGTCTCAGGGTTTTCTTATTTCAAGGGCTTCCTTGCTTTTTAGGGTTTGCTTGCTTTGGTGTAAATTTGTGCTATGATTTTCATGGTTAATTTTGGGTCTTTTTGCAAATTTCCTTTCTCTGTAGGTTTTTAAATGTTTAGTTTTTTTCTTGTTGTAACAGCTCAACTTTCCTTTTTATCAGATCATGGCTACTACAGTGGGATTTTTTGCCATCTCTCTTCCAACTTTCTTTGTAAGTCTTCTTTTTCATAGACCATTATTTTTGCATTCCTGTTCAGAAATTTTTACTTCATGTTTCCGAGCATTCCTGTTCAGAAATTTTTACTTAATGTTTCCGAAAAAACTATAATTTGTTTGATTTATCCCTACTAAGTCGATGGTAAAGAGCCATAAATTGGCTCACCTCTTTGTGGACCAGTTGTGTATAAGCTCTATGGGTTGCCTAATGAGATTATCATTGACGGGTCACTGTACAATTCTGGCAATCGGTGTTTTTGAAGTAGGAAATACACTTGAGCATGTCACCTTTAGATCATCTTCAGTTGGATAGAGGACTAATCAGACCATGGAGGATTTGGTGAGGGCATATGTCTCCAAGAGACAGTTTGAGTGGGAATGATATTACCCACATATTGAGTTTGTGGTAAGCATGTGGCTAGGTCATTTCAGCCCATTTATGCTTATGTATGGTTATCAACAAAAATCACCCATAGTCCTAGGGGGGAATGAAGAGCAGTAGATTTCTTGCAAGATATGCAATATATGGTGAAAGTTGCAAGGGAGAGCGTAAAGAGCACCCTAATCGCTTTAGTATTTTGCTAACTAGCGATGGACTCCGAGGGTCTTTCAGGAGTGCATGTGGGTGTACCTTAAAGTCCTAAAGCACTCTTAAGATGGTGAGTACTTGCAAGCATTACAAGTTGTCTTCTCCTTATTAGATCACAAAGAAGATAAGTGTAGCCTACCGGTCTAACCTTGAGGACATGACCATGTTTATTCAAATGGAACCGGAGTTGGCTCTGGATCAAAGTACTAGACGGTACTTGGAATACCATCTATTATGAGTATTTTTTGACCACGTGGAAAGGACAGTCTGATGTCGAGGCTCCGTGAGATTCAGCATGTAGTATAAAGAGTCGCTTCCTTGGATTCATTATTGAGGACATCGATGGTTCTTAAGGGGACAAGTATGTTATGTCCCAAGGCTCTAGCAGGGTTAATAGGTCTAACCTTGGGTTAGGTTAACTAGAGACTGGGGATTAGGCATTAGGTCTTATGGAGAAATTAGTGGTATTTGAGAGGCATGGGCTAAATATAGCTAAAGAGGCCTTCATAAGTGACTTTTGTAAAGAGCTCCTTAGATCTGGACTCAATGACCGTGAGACTATTCTATGCGTACACTTGAGGGATGCATCCTGGTTGTATGGGACCCCATGGCTTTGCATGTGGAGTTATGTCTGTGATGCTACTAACCTCCATGCCTAGGGGTAAACTTGAATGGTTCTATTTGAAAGAACGTGGACTGCGGAGCACCAAGCGAACAGAGGCGCAGCACGTGGCACCTGAACATCCCATGAGACCACCAATAAAGGTTGGGGATGAGGGGAGACCAAGGGAATTTCGCCCTATATAGAGGGGTTAAGATTACCCCAACCCACTATGTGGGATAACAGACTGCATGTGCCAGCGTGAGAAGTGGAGGAGCAAGAATCCATTCCAACACCCCCTTGGATGCGAAGCCCGAAGCCGAGCAAGCAGCAGGAGGCTGAAGTCTTGTAATCCCTTGGATCCATCTCTGAGAGGAGGACGGGAAATGCCTGGAAGTCATACATCTGCACCTGTGCTTAGCTTTCCGGGCATTGAAATCTTCTAGGAGGAGGATGTCCCCTACATTAGAAAATGCCACAATATCTGCAAATAGTGGTGCATAAGGAGATTGGTCATCTTGCAATACAACCTGAGCAAAAGGCAGACGTCTTTGAGGAAAAATAGCATATTGCAACGTGGACCACTCTTGGTTGGGCAAGACGGACCCACATGAAATGGGCCTCGTCATCTCGTCTGACTATGGTGAGAGGTGAGGCCTAAAAGACATCACCACACCCCCTGATTCTCATACCCCCAGAAGTACGAGTCGGATTCCTGTACATGGACTCCCATGCCGATCCGGTGATCTCAGGTAGCCCTGTCTCAGGGCTTTGGTGTGTTTCTGCCTAGAAGAAGACATCCCAGTTTGTGTGCGTCTCTGCTAGCCCTCTTGGATCTGACCACAATGTGCCATTATAGTTCCATACAGCTATCTCTAGTGATTCTGTGGTCTCACCGACCCCGCCTGTGTCCCTACATGGGTTGACATTCTGTGGTGTGTGTGTGTGTGTGAGAGAGAGAGAGAGAGAGAGAGAGAGAGAGAGAGAGAGAGTGTTATATAAGGGTCTATGAGACCAAAATGTTGTATATACATAGTGTCCATGAAATCTCGTCATGGATGAAAAAAGAAAAAGCAATATAAAACTGAAAGCTGAAAGCTAAGATCTGAGACTCTGAGATTATACAAGATGAAAAATCTAGATCCTAGTATTTTGAGAGAGAGAGAGAGAGAGAGAGAGTCCACTTGTATTCTTCACACATTCTAGACAATACCAGGGAAAGAAATGGCAGGTCCGTAGTTGTTTCACTGCTTGCAAATATTTGTACTAAAAGGTTGGTAAAGCATTTCATAATTTGAACTAGCAGCTTGCTAACAACTGTAGTAAGGATAATTTACAGTAGCAATGGTGACCTCAATGTTTTCCAATCCTGCAAGTAATTGAAGCTGTTTTTGACAGCGTGATTGGTGTTGCGTTTGTCATGCAAGTTGTGTTTAATGTGTCTTGAAATCAGGCTGCAAGAAGGGTCATTGTGTCCTTGGACAAGCTTAGGGCAATAGTACGATCGGAGTTGCCCGGAACATTGGCTGCCATACGGTTGTCAGGCCTTGAAATAAATGATTTAACACTTCAGCTAAACCAGCTCAGGTGAGTTTTGTGCAACTCATGCAAAGAAGTGTTATGACAGAATTTGTCTCTGCAAAATTATGGATCTGTCTGATCTTTGCATGCTGCCGTAGGATTGGTTTACGGGGTATGCCTTTCGGTGGCCAAACCAAAAGCAAAAATTCTGAAGTTGGCAGAAGCAAGGGAAGCCCTATTATGAACTGATTGATAACAGCAAATCGTCGTATGCGTGTTTCAGAAACATCAAAAGCCCTTGAAACACAGCTGTGTGCTGGTGCTATAAACACTTTGAATTTACTTGTTTATCTCGTATCTAAACCCAGTGATGGAGGGGTTTTGACAGTGGCATGTATCTGAACTTGTAAATATCTCTAGCCACATGATATATTTGTAGTCAAACTCAAATTGGGTTGAACTCTTAAATTATCCCTAGTTCTCGTGTTCAAACATTTACAATCATACTCTAGGAAATGAGGTGTTTAGATTTGTATCTTTTGTTCCTTGCCTTGTTCTTTGTATGCGTTATGTGTGCCCTTTTTGGAATTGTGCCATCATCTTTTTCACATCTGATTGAACATGGAGGGACTTGCTTTCCCATTGTATAAGCATTCAAACAAGAAGTGATGGCAAGCACCGGCCAAAGTTCCTGCACTCGGCATATTAAGGCGAGCATTTATAGGCAGCAGTGAGGGGATGGCAGACGACTTGAAGGGGAGGTGCATATTATAGCTCTGCCCATTTGGGGGTAGGCAGGCCAGCCAATTAGGGGCCAACCTAGACAAACTGGTATTCAGTCAGTTTACATAGCCCACTAGGGCCAATTAACAGCCATGCTTCCTTTCTTGAGGCTTCAACTCCACCAAGCATTGCAAGCAGCTTCAACCTCTCCTCCAACAATAGCAAAGCAGTGTGACAGGAACAATTGTAAGGCAAGTTAGTCTAGCCATGTGAAATACTTGACAAAATACAATTAATACCCACTTACCATTAAGTGTTCGATTATCCCAAGTGTTAAGTCATGACCATCTTACCAAGGGCATGCCCCCTCCCTGTCCAATGTAGTATTCCAGGGGCATGAACATCAAATAGCGGGTGTAAGCCTAGAGTAATGATGTAAGCCTTAGAGGAACGACCTCGAGGCCAAGGTAGTGATCCTATGACTATTTTAATGTTAGTGTGTTCCAGGCTCTGATATACCGGCCAGCTGCGAGGAAGGGAAGAGACCATTTCAGGTCATGTCAGCAGCCTCCATTTTCTTATCTGTCTCTCTATCTCTTTGGTCCGTGTCTCAAGGTTTGGGAGGCAGCAAATAGACAAGGGATGGGGTGATCGGACGATAACAGATTGAGGGAGGCAGCATGTGGTGGTAGAGTAAAGGGGGTGTGCGCACACGCGCGCCCACACACATGTATGTGTGCGCTTGCATGCATGACATACATGAAAGTATGCATGCACATACTTGTATATGTATACATACATACATATATAGATATACACATGTATATATATACGTGTGTGTGTGGTGTGGGGGGGCGGGGGGGGGGGGGTATGTAGATTTGTTCGACAAGGCTTCCCTGTTCTTATGCTATTGCTACTCATCTCTTCTTGACATATATGGATAAGCTCACTGAGATGGGCTTTGTCTTCCTGATGGTTGGCAGTTGGTTGCTCAGGTATACGTTGATGACTCTTTCTTCTTTCTTGAGAATACACAATCAGATCTGCAATGTCTCATGAAGGCCTTGAATATGCTTGGAATGGAAGCATGCAACTATTTGGCCCTCCAAGTTCTATTTCACATGACGAAACCCTTGCTCGGACACAAGCTAGGTGGAAGAAGATATGGGGACAGGGACCATAGGGTTTGTTTAAGAAAAAGCACCAGTCTTGGTCAAAAAGCAAGAAAAAGCACAAAGTCAAATCGAATGGACCGTGAGCCAGGGATACCATTGGCAAGAGGAGATTGAGCCCTACCAAAAAGCTAAAAGGCACCTTTTCAAAAAGCAGCTCTAGGGCCAAAAAGCAAGCTCTAAAGTTAGAAAAGCAAAGCTAAAGAACTTTGACAAAAGTAGAGTAATATTTATTATTAAAAAACCTAAGGGAAAAGCAAAGAGTAAAAGACCAAAAGCAAAGTACGAGGGGAAAGCAAAGCAAAAGCATTGCTCTTTGGCAAAAAGCAAGGCTTCTTAAGTATAAAAGAACCACGAGTCTCTCTTGAGCTCTATCAACAAGGGAGTGAATAATACCAAGAAGCATGGAGACCTTCAACACCATCATCATCATCGCCTCTCTACAGCAATGGGCCATCGTCGCCAACGATTTGGCGGCTTGAACCATCTACGTACTATCGTCATGTGGCTGACTTTGGTGCTGCCTTTTATCTTCTCCAGCGCTTGCGCCGCTAGCTTCAGCACTGCCACTTGTTGGGCTGCACCGCCAGTTCTTGTCGTGTGCTGTCGGTGCCGCCATATTGTTGTACTTTCTCTGCTTGGTTGCCACCACCGGTGTCTGAAGTGTGCATGTTTGCTCGTTTGAGTGAGAGAGTGATTGAGCATGATTGTAGAAGAGAGTGGTTTAAACTTTCTAGCTTAACCATTACCTTTAGGAAGATTGCTTGATTATAGTGTGCATGCTTGTGTCTGAAGTGTGCATGCTTGCTCGTTTGAGTGAGAGAGTGATTGAGCATGATTGTAGAAGAGAGTGGTTTAAACTTTTTAGCTTAACCATTACCTTTAGGAAGATTGCTTAGTTAATTACTGAAGGGCTTAAACAAGAGAGATTGATATATCTCTTGGCTTCTTTAGCCTCTCCAAAGGAACTTCCTTGATCCAAGATAATGGTCTAACCACTAGTACTATGATTCCTTGCTAGAGAGTAAGAAGAGTCTTGACTTGAATAAATGGCACCATTGTCGGAGATCAAACTAGTCTTGTAGGAGGTAAGGGAACTATAAAGCTATCTTTCTATTTAATAATCTTCTAATTTTCCCACTCTATCTTGCCCTTGGATGCAAATCCTTGGTTGATTATTGAGGAAATGTATGTGTTTTAGTGTAGGAGTGGAGTTGCATAGAGTGATTGTTTATGCAATTAGAGTGATTAGGTGTGAAGTTGCGTGATTAGAATAGGTTTTTTCTTCCAACCTTAACCTCTTTAGTGATTAGGTGTGAAGTTGCATGATTAGAATAGGTTTTTCCCTTTAACCCCCTTTAACCTTAACCTCTTTAGTGTTTTATGGTGCTTATTTTGTTTAATTATGTCTCATGGGAGTGGTAGAATGAAGAAAAATATCTCTCGGATGTGATTGAGGTAAGCTATTTCTCCACTTGGTAGATTTCATCATAGCTATGAGCATTAGCCTTAGATTAACTAGAACATTAGAGTACATTAGCATTCTTTACAATTTTTTTTGCCTAGATTAGCTCAATCAAGAAATTAATCTTTGTAAGTGTTGTTTTTTGTTAAATTGACTTAATAAACATGTCATTGGAGAGCTGCAAAGCAATCCTATCATGTAAAAAAAACCCAAAAAAAACATTCACAAAAATCGTGAAAAATAAAAAATATGCAAAAAAAACCTACATATTTTTCTCCCTAGAATTTTTAGATCGTCGACAAGGATCTTAGAATTTTTAGATCGTCGACCTGATCGCGATCACAAATTTAGATTGTTGATCGTTCAATCTCGTCACATTGTTGTTTTCAATTATCCCTTTCACATTGTCCAATCCTGATTGCCAATATCGAATTATCTAGTTTCAGATCATCTAATCTCGATTTGTTAATGTCTCACATTATCCAATCTCGATCGTCAAGGTTGGATCGGTCTAGTTTTATATCTTCAATCGTGCTGCAAGTGGGAACGAAGCCTAGTGAGGTCATGTATTCATGGGTGATATCATCAAGAAGGGCTGAAAGAGCTTAAGAACTTCATTTGACTGGAGAAAGAAGAGCCATTAGCCATAATATTGGGGAACTGGTTTGCACACAAACTACAAATGAAACCCATGTGCTACAATGCTAAGGGTATCATGAAATTGTAAAGGTTTCCCGCCTATGGTCACTTTCGGCTAGGCTAAGATGTGAACCACAAATCTTAGATAACCCAAAGGTTATCGTCACTTCGCGTGACGGTGGTGGACATGAGTTTTATGTAGATTCTGAGAGCAATATGTATATCCCCATGCGAGACTCTTGTAGTTGATGTGTCAGTAGGGGCACAAGGACCTCATAGAGTCCTTGAGAAGTTAAGAGCTCGCGTAGAGCCGATTAACCACTCAACCTCTGAATGTGATTGACAAATTCTTTCTAAGGAGGGTTATGGTCAATCAATGCGACACAAGCCTATATGAGGATGCCCAAGGCAACCTCTTCAGAATCACAAACATACAAAGGAACGCTGAGGGAAACCATAAGTTTCCTGATACTCCCCTTATTAGCAGATGTTACCATCCTACTAGAAATTAAACGAAATATGCGGATGAGGATGGTAATACATACATCCCAAGAGCGGCCCAAGGAAGTAAGGAGGATGGAAAGATTTAGGCAGGGGAGAGTATTCCCATCCAACATAGACGTAGAACATAGAATATCAAGGCCAAGTGAAATGAGGACCTCTTCTGAAGAGAAGACCAGGAAGCATGCAAGGAGAGGAGAATTTTTGTTTTACTCCACAAAGGATATAAACTATAAACTGGAAGCCAAGGTGAGGCTTCCCTCCACATTATACCCAATATGAGAAGAGCATTCAACTCTCACTGGGGAGGAGAAACGTGAGAAGAGATCCTTTCAAAAGAACCAGGCTGATAACCTCGATTGAACCAATAGCACTAATACACATGGGATGGGGAGGAACAGTGAGAGTCGAGACAAGAGTGCCTCAAGCATACAAATGGGTCAAGAAAAAGAGGTACATGGATACCCTCATACACACTAAGACTTTGTACCTCAAAAATAACTAAGAGAAGCATCATTGGGGGTGCAATGTATTCATGGGAACATCCAATGCACATGGAACTCCTAGAATTTTTGAAATATAATGCAAGCAATATTTTTAAGCACTCTGGTATCTAATAGAGCAAGCTTAGCTATACTCTTTGTAGTGGGGAAGTCTAAACAAAGCCTTGTGGGCTTCACATCTTCTTATTCATCATTAGTGTTTACCTTAGCTATGTGGATAGGTAGAATACCTCTCCGCAATTTTTCTTTTTTCTCACGTGATTTGGCTTCTTGTTAAGCCTCTTTCATCCTTTCTATTTCTTTCTTTATGATGTCCTCAGATCTAGGTGGATGGCTTCAAGTTGTTCATAGGAGAGAGGCCCATTGAACTTCCTAAGTTTACTCCCATTCAAGAATCCTTCCATTTGGACTCCATCAAATGTTTCTAGGTAGATGGCTCCTCCTAAAGTTAGTTCATAGATCCTAAAAGGACCCATCCCTCTAATCTTGAGTTTTCTTTTAATTTTCTTGAGGTTATAGAGTAGGACCAAATCCCCTACTTTGAACCTATTAGTCTTTATGCTCAAATCAAACCATCTTTTCTCATTTTCTTTTTGGCATACATGACCACTAATGCAACCTAGCCTCATCTAGTTTTTCAAGTTTTATGAGTCGTCTAGATAACTCATGGCCGATCCATTCCATCTATTTGGCTACTCTCTCAAAGTTGGGATCATGAATTCTACAGGGAGAATTGCGTCTAGCCTGAGGACTAAGTAAGGTGTAGTCTATGTTTTATAGGCATTCGATATGCCCATAGTGTTGATGAAAGATTTTGTTCCCAATCTATTCTAGAAGCTTCAAATATTTTCAAGAGCATAGTGCATAAGACCTTAGTTATGCTCTCAGCTTGTCTATTTGTCAATGGATAATAAGGAGAAGACTTACGATGGACAACCATAAATTCTTCTAAGAGAAACTCCACCACCTCATTTAAGAAACGAGTCCCTTGATCACTTATGAGTTATGGGGGATGTGTAAACACCTGGTGATGATGTACTTATAAAGAAACTTAGTGGTCATTCTAGCATTGGCCTTGACTATTGCCCTAGCCTTGACCCATTTGGTTACGTAGTCCATAGGCTACGATAATATATCGCGCTTGTGTGCTTTTCAATGTAGGGCTAAATGGTCCAACAAAATCCAATCTCCATTTTGCAAATTGTCTGATGGACATAATAGGTTATAAAGGCATTCCGTCTCTTTATGGAGGGAAACATTGACACTCATCACATCTTTTGACATATTCTATGGCATTGCAAAAGAGTGTTGACCACCATAACCCTACATAGAGGAATTTCCAATCGGTGATTTCACCCCAAAGTGTCCTCCAGTGACCTCTAGTGTGACCTTGTTCAAGAATATCCACATTCTCTTCCTCACACACAGAGTCTTAAGATGTCATCCTTTCCTTTTTTATGAAGTTGCCCCGAGATGAGCGTGTATGGGGTTATGGTCTTGACTAGTTGTCCCTTTATTTTTTAGGACATTGACTCCTCCAATGAAAATCTGTGGCTTAAGAACTAAGAAATTTAATAACTCTATCTTGGCTAGAATAGGGGAGTGTTGGGAAGGTCATCTTCCACTCCAATTGGCAGTTCTCCATTGAAGATTCTTAACCGATGGTGGTCAGTTTTGACATGAGTAGATCCTTTCCTAGATTTCATCCTTTCTATCCATTAGGATTTATCCATCACTACTTTTTTCTGTCCCTCATTCTTTGTCTCCAAAGTGACATGAATCGTAGGTTCCAAAAAATCTTCAATCTCAATGTACTTTGGATCATCCATAGGATTCTTGATTTGCCTACGTCTCTCATCCCTATTATGGGCTTACAATGCTCTCCATGCTTTCTCCCTAAGTTCTTCAATTCTATCCATGAGGATTGGCTCATTGGGATTTTCCATTCCTCACTCTTCTTTTAGGGTAATTTGGGTAGAGGAATGTGGAACATTCTCAATCTCTAAGTAGCATGGTAGGTCCTTGTGGTCTTTCTCCTTAGTTCCCTTCACCACCTAAAAACTTTGGGAAGTTCTTGGCTAAAATGTTTTAGCCTATAGGCTGCTCATTTGCCATTTTCTATGCCTCCTCTTTATTATGTGCCCTAGATTTTCTTTTCTATTTTTAACTTTTTGAGGTTTCTGATGTGGATGAAGTTATGGATAGGGCAACTTGGTTTGGTAATTGCTTGGCTTCACCACGTTCAATGGTATTACTTTTTCATCATTAGAGGATGATGTGCACGACACACATTTCCCAATCCTACTTCTCTATGCGGGATGTACTCATCAAAAGATTTTGAGTTGTTAGCTTGAGAGGGTGATCAAGTGATCGATGCTACACTTTGTACACCATCTATCAAAAGGTGGGCTAGTAGTAGTTGCTTCTGGGTTTGCTCTCATTGGGCAGTTGGTCACTATGTCAAGGCCTTGACATCTAAAGTAGGCTAGCGGAGCTCGCCTTGTTGGTGCGCTATCCCTTGGTTTACATGCTCCGGATGCTGATGCGTGTCAAGTATCAAGTGACTAAGTTGGGCCACATGACGGTCCCCCATTGGTGAGCTTCCCCACTATTGAGTCTGGGTATTCAAGATAAAATTCTAGCACATTAGGAGGTTCATCAATAATTGGCTCGGAATCTACCAACCTCATGGACAGGGCCATGTTATTGAAGAATGTGCTCTAAATGTAATAGAGACTCATTTTTTACCACTGCTTGTTTTGAGACGATAATTTAAATTCATACTCAATCTTAATGCATGAAACAAATCATCCAAAAGTGTGGATCAAAATCCTTCCCACAAAAGCCTAGGAGAGGTAGGCTCACAAAACTCTAAAATTGTGAGACCAGTTTGTTGGAACATACTTGCATACACACAAACCATTCTTCATCACTTTCCAATAGACCTCTAGCTATACACGTCACCTTGAAAATAGGATAAAGTATCCCATCAAAGTGCACAAGTCATCAAAATATTATAAGCTTTACAAATAATAAGCAACATACGCAAGAAATATTACTGTCACTAGTCGATGGAGTGTTGGGTATTTAGGAGTCTTTGTGCATGTCCACTTCATGTTTGTACGTGTCCTGCCATATGTATGTGTACCAATGTTTGTATGTCCATCTTGTCTAGTGTGTTTCCACTTATGTGTGTGTTTGTGACCCACCTCTTAGAGGCATCACAATAATATCTAGATATTTGTATGTGTGATGACATAAGCAATGATGTCAAGAAGAAAATCTTTGTACTTATCAAGGTACACTTACTTCATTGAAAAAGCAACCAATAAAATCATCATTGTATTGTGCAAGTATTATCTGTCTTGAGCATTGTTCCTCTCTCTCTCTCTTTTTCATCCATTCACTCTACATGGATCTCTTTGATCCTCCCTAGCTGGTTGCTCTCTCCTCCTAGGATACCTACATCACTTTCATGGTATCATAGCCTAGTTTTTTTAAGGTTAGGTTTTTCTTATTCATCTCTTTCCTCTACTTGGATATCGCTCACTATTGCCAATCGCAACAGTCAATGACAATAGTAGCCAAGGAGGAAGCACCTTCACGCAAAGAAGCTCATAAACAGGTGTAGAGGTTCCGGTTCACTGAGTGTCATTAATCAATAAAAGTAAGCATAATAGTGGAGTATGGGCAAGCTCATCAAATTTGCATAGGCAAAAGAATGAAGGTGCATCCATCGAAGAACAAATGCCAATGCAAAGAGGAAGAAAAGAGGCTAGTTATTAGCGACACTGCCTCTGCTCGCCTGCTACTACAGACTTGCAAAAACAACTGCGTTATAGCCGCCTAGACTTTGCTACCTATGCTTGGCCTTGCTCTGTAACCAATTAATACTTCTTCTTCACCTGGCACGGCACCTGCTCGTCGTCTCTCACGAGAACGAACTGTCACGAAACATGGGCACCATGTGTATGTGTAAGACTAAGGTGATTAGTACTAATCCTATATTAATCTGATGAGATTAATCTCTAAGACAAGTATCAAGCATAGCTCAGTAACCTAGCTATCATACCAATTCAAGTAGCTTGAACTTGAGACCGTGAGAGACTACATCAACCATCTCAAGAACTTGAATAGCGTATAGCGTAGGTATCCCATAGAGAAAAAACCAAGACAACACAAGGTTGATTTTGCTATTCTTGTTGGAAGGACTAAGAAGTAGACAACTACGTGATGTATTATATGCCAAAAGGCATCAAATGCTAGCGGAATGTTGCTCGGATGCCATAGATTTAATGATAACTTTATAGGCATCCCAACCATCGCAAACAGGCCTATGGTTAGAATCAGTGGACCAAGATGAAACCCAACATAGCGGAATGTTGCTCGGATGCCATAGATTTAATGATAACTTTATAGGCATCCCAACCATCGCAAACAGGCCTATGGTTAGAATCAGTGACCAAGATGAAACCCAACATAAAAATCCAAGAGTCAAAGAAGGCTAAGGCACCCAAAAGTGTCGAAGACATAGCGAATTCTATGATCAAAGGACTTGAAGGAGTACTCAAGGCTAGACCAAGAGAGTCAGACCATTCTCATCTAGCGCCTAGTAGATAAGAATTGATGTGGTGTCTAGTTTGTAGATACAATAATATGGCCCATGAATGCCCAGTCCTTAGAGAAAGATGTGGATATTGCAAAAGATATAAAAATCACAAGACAACCAATTGCTACCATGCTAGAGAATGATGAGGATGTCTAGAGAATTATCGGCACCCCCACAACCATTAGCTTTGCTCGCACTACCTCCCATTGGTGCAAACATAGCTTACACAAAAAAAAATAAGATTACAGGTAGGAATCCTTATAGGGACATGGAGGTCCCACCTCCAGTGTTACCTCCTCGAGGAAATGCCTCTTGTTGATAATAGTAGGTTAACTAAGTTGGTGGCTACAAAAAGTTTAATGTAAACATAGAGAATGTTTGTGATGGGAGTAGTAGATAAACACAAATTGCCAATCGGATGAAAACAACTCTAAATGATTGTCAACGGGCTACCTTTATACAGATTTCGGAGTACAAATTTTGAAGGCAGTTTATGCAAATGTTGGTGAAGTATTTTTTTCTTAATGGTTCGGGAGGGTTTAGCAAGACCTTTCTCCATAACTATTTTCTTTCTCAATTGTATGGGGAGGGGCTTGTTGCTTTAGTGTGTGCATTTTCTCGCATTACGACCTTATGCTAACAACCAATGGCCACCACCACACAACCCGTTCACGGTTTAAAATACCATGGACCCACATGCGACTAGGACCACATGTAGTAATATAAAGATTAACGGTCACCTTGGGGATGTTGTGAGGCTAGTTATGCTAGTAATATGGGATGACTCGTAGATGTGCCTTTGAAGCATTAGACATGACATTGAGAGACATCATGTCCAGTGACCAACGTATTGGTGGAAAGGTCATATTATTAGGCATACATTTTAGTCAAATATTACCAGTTATTCTAAAGTCAGGATGAGAGGATGTTGTATATCACTCATAGATCTAGAAAGACACTAAAGTATTGAAGCTTACATGGAACATGCCGGTTCTTCAAAATGGTGACAACTCAAAGAAGCATTAATTCATACAGTGGGTTCTAGAAATTGGGGCGATGGAACATACAGGGGAATAAAAGAAGGTATTATTTCAATTCCACCAAAAAAGATTTTAGAGAGAGGGTCTAGGGAATACTTGATTGAATGTGTGTATAGAAGAATTTTAAGTGTTGTGTAGTATGCATTATATTTTAGAGTGCATGCTATTATTACCCCTAGAAACCTTGAGAGGTTGGCATAAGATTAGCCTCTTCATTTGTTTCCACATCATCTTCCAATTTAGCTTCCTCAACCTCTATGATGTTGATGTTTGTGTCAACTCCCTGAATTGGGTGCACAAGTGGATTTACTAGGGATAGTCCTCCTACTTTCATAGGCCTTCTTTCTTGGATAGGTGGTGGGGGTAGCCCACCCTCTTGATTACACCCTTTCTACCTATTCCTATCTGTGTAATATGGCTAGTTTGATTGCTTGTTTGATTTGGGTAGGAATTATTCTCCCAGGATCTTATTTAGGATATGGACAATTGTTCATTCCATGCCCTCTTTTATTACAATTATAGCATACATTTTCATGTTTTTGCCTCCTAATTATCTGTTTGGATCCCTTGGAATAGCATGTGTTTGTCCCAAACCTTGCATCATATGCAGATTCATATTTTCCAATTGTTGAGTAATCCTTTGTTGAAGTAGATGAGAGCCTATAGCACATTCCTAATTTGTCTGATCAATAACTCCGTATTTGATCTCAATAGGATGCATTTACAAGAAGAAAAAGATGTCAAAACGATTGTTAACTACATAGGTATAAAATAATAATGGTGATTTGCAATTACAGTGCAAAAGTCAATACATCGCAATTTACGATGGATGTTGGCGAGTGAAGCCAAATATCGCGTTATACTGAATCGAAATATACAAGGTTTGAATTGCAATATATAAGATCTATGTTGCACAAATATGCAACAACCACTAACAACCAGCTTTAAAAGCTCGCGATACTATAGTTTTTCATTATTACAACGTGACTATGGGCCGGCAATCGGCCATAGGGTTCCATATTCGTGCTATATTGAACTTATATATTGCAAGTCAGAACAATGCAATTTAGTGTGGATGTTGGCGAGTGGAGCCTTATATCACGTTGTATTGAATTGCAATATACAAGGTCTATGTTGCATAAATATGTAACAACCACTAACGACCTGCTTTAAAAGCTCGCGATACTACAATTTTTCATTGCAATGCGACTATGGGCCGACGATTAGCCGTAGGATTCCATGTTCGAGCTATACTGAGTCACTAGCACCACACTATAATGTCTGGGGATAGCAAGGAGTACCTGAATGCATATTCACTTAATAAAACTAGGGAGAGAAAGTAGTACTTGAGTGCAAATCAGTCAATGATACTGGTGCAGACTCTTTACTATATGCAATAGAATATCTAAACAACCTTAATCTTGGTGGTGGGTATCCACCTCATCGATTGGTTTTGAAAAGGAATGCTCTAACAATTTGAATCCCTTGTAAGGGATTGTGCAATGGAACTCGATTAACATGCAAGGAGTTTCACAAAAAGATATTAAGGTAGAAATTATTATTGGTACTAATCTTGAAGAGAGGGTGTTCATTCCCTGGACAACTTTCATTCCAAGTACAATGTAACTTTTGTTCAATATGAGACAGAGGCAATTCCCTATTCAACTTGTGCTAGCATGACATTAAACAAATCACAAGACCAGACGATGTTTGTTTTATTATTATGCTTGGCAACACTAGTGTTTAGTCATGGGTGATTATATGTTGCTTTCTCACATGTGCGATCATAGGATGTTGTTAAGGTATTCCTTCACAATAATGCATGTGAGACCAATCTGAGCACTTTAAAAATAGTTTGTACTACAAATGTTGTACACAAGGAAGTTTTATGGCTGGAATAACCTAGAAGCAATTTGTTACTTTTTTAGAGTGTGTGCCATTGTTTTAAGTATCCTTTTTAATGACTTGTTTAGATCTACTTATATATGTTTACGATTCTTGCCACATCATTTGCGTAGCAAGTAACTAATTTTTATATCGCTTCACAAAAATTTATAGAATTTTACTTGATTTTATGGATATGGATCCACTCATCCCAACTATCCTTCACCATACTAGACATGACGCTATAAAAATTTATGAGTTGGTGCTGCTTGACAATTCCGTTGTTTAACTCAAGAGCTTACCTTAGCCTTTCCAAGCATGTGTCATTAGGCCTTGCCTTAGAGCCGCAATTGCAACTTCCCGATGTGGGCATGCTGGCTTATCCGTAGCATCCTCACTCCATTGTCAGACCAGAATGCTCCTTGCCAAATGGATGAAGGAAGAGCTATCTTTGCCTAGATGAAAGAAAATGGAGATTTGTCTTTAGGGTGGTTCTCTTTCACAAAAGGTAGGGGAAGAAATAAGAAGCTAAAGCTAGAGGAAAACCTACAAATAACAGTAGCCGAACGTAAAGAGTTTAAGTCATACATTCTTGAATAGCCCCATGGGTCTTGAAGATGTTCCGTCTGCCATTTTAACAATTAGATCTGCTCTTTCCAGATATGGTTTTCCCCAATTCTCCCAACATCATTTGTTAATGATGTTGACTCCTGCTCCTCTATCCAGGATGGCACTCTTCCACTAGGGCCCTATCTTCTTCAGCATTTCTTATCTCTTCTTCAAGCTTTCTTATCTCTTCTTCAGCATTTGGGTATTCATATCACCAATCCCCCTAGGGGTTGCTAGTCTCTCTCTTTATGGCTCTTGGGTGAGCTCGTCTGATTTTGGCACTTAATAATTCTCTTCCTTTGATTGGGTGGATCCGTTGTCAATGGTATCTTCTTTGGACCCATCCTAGATTGTGACCATGGTGTCACTTTGTTCACTGTCTTCCTTCTTCTAGTTCTAGAGGTTGTGGCACCTGCTAGGTTCTTTCCCTTGTTCCCTTGTTTGTCTTGGGCTCATGTTAGGACATTTGGTAGCGTGATGTTTCCATGTGGCACACTTATGGTCTTAATAGTGGCCTGGTTAGAAGTGGAGGCAGAATCACTACGTGATATGGGCAGTCTTTGATCAAATGATCAACCCCACACTTAGTACAAGTAAGTAATGGCATGTCATTAGTAGGTGGTGGTGCCATTAGTTGAGTTTGATGCGCATGAACCACATTCTTGTTATTAGGATAGTCTGCTACTCAATGAGGTCCATCGCAACCAAAACATTGTAGTGGTCCCCTTCTCATACTTGAGTTTATGTCTTCACCTTTCCACTGTACCGTGGTTTGGAACAATGGTACTGGCGTGTTATTCTGTAAGATAAAATTCTGATGCAATCTCCGTGGCCTCCTCATAGTACTCACTATTGATTTCTACCTCAAGCACCATCTCACCCTCATTCGATGGCTCCTCAATACACACTTGATTGGTTAAAGCCTGTGGTGGTTGTGATGGTAGAATAGGTGGCGACAGAGGCGACTTGTCCTATATCCGCAATATCCCTCTTAGTAAATAGGATGGGTTTGGCTGGCCCGCAGTAGCCACAGTGATTTGAACTGGTGGTGCTTGTTGTAAGGCCAGTGGCATTCTGGGTGCCGGCAATTGTGCTACAGTTTGGAATCTCGGATACCTACTAATGGAAGTTTCATGGTTCAGTAATTTCACACAATGAGCACAATACAATAGCAGCCTTACTCTTAACTGAGGGCATTCGGTAGTGGTGTGGTTCATTCTACACCAGATCTCTCTGAGGGTAGACATGAGAATACCCATGCCCTAATTCTTCTCTTCCATCCTTGAATTTTATTTTGTCTAGTATAGCATTACTGAGTTCGTCCATAGTCATGTTCCCAACTTGTTTGCTTCGGGTTTCTGTGTCTAGGTGACTCGAGACTCGCATGATGTTACTGCAGAAGCTGCCTTGACATCTTCAGGTTGTGGCAATTCAAGCATATTGTCTTCATATTCGATTGCCAACTTACAGCATGCATCCAAAGTAGTCGGTCGGCTAATACTAGATAATCATGCATTTTATGATCTCGGACTCCTCTACAGAAGCATGGCAATAATTCATCATCAGTTAGCCTCTCTCGTACCTTACATCTTGAGCCGAGATACAAAGTCTCGCATAGACTCATTTTATTCTTTCACGTGATTAGTTACCATTAGATGAGGCAATAGACAATAACCAATGTTGGGGACATACCAATGCTCCAAGCTCTCACGTCCCCTGAGGTCTCCAAGCTCACTTTCAAAAGCTCCAATCCTCTAAGCTCCACCTCCATGCTGTCGCTCGCACCACCACACAAGGCGATCTCTCTCTCACTCTTCTGGACATACATGCATAAAAAAGGCACATGCACTAGAGTACACTCTCACACTCTCATAGCATAAGGGGGTTGTGTCCTTCTATTATGAGAGAATGTCATATACAATTGGCCCTTATTCACACTTGGGCGCCCACAAAACCTACTAAAACTAAGACCTTGGGTGGCCAATATCTCATAATGTACAACTTTTATAGTGCCTTTACATGACACTTACTAATGTCCTCAAATGGAGGAGCATATTTATTAATCCAAAATGATGTAGATTCAGTCCTCAGAACCTGTTACCTAGGCCGAAAGACCTGGTCACCAAACTCATGCCTATAAAAGTTATGGCATGATTGAAGCTTTTTTAGGGTTCTTCTAAAAGCTACATGTGATGTTCAGAACCCAGTGTCGACCATATCTTCAAATGTAATGTGCATGTAATCTGGAAGACACCTTAGGTGATGATAGTATAGCATCATGCCTATAAAAGTTATGGCATGATTGAAGCTTTTTTAGGGTTCTTCTAAAAGCTACATGTGATGTTCAGAACCCAGTGTCGACCATATCTTCAAATGTAATGTGCATGTAATCTGGAAGACACCTTAGGTGATGATAGTATAGCATCATGCCTCTTTCACATCAAGACCTGTGTTCATGTCAAAGTGGAGTTGGTCAGCTACAAATCCATCATAGCGTTCCTTAGGTTGATCTATTAGGACCACTATCAGCTACAAGAATCTGACTGTTGCCACGATATCTAGATCTCGAATATGGTTCTAAACTCGTATCCAGGTTAGAATTTGTTGCCTTTGACTTGCAATATGTGAAAATGTTGATGGTGCAAACTCTGGAAAATTATAGCAAACATGAGAATCTTGGCATTTGGGACCATGGAATTGTAACGGTGTCAACCTCCATTTGATAGGCATATATAGTGGATCAACCCTTTGGGTTGGCCGGGGAGCACTGATACTACTGATTATATTCTTGAAATGTAAGATATTCCTTACGCCATTCCAGTTGTATACCAAAATCCAATGTGGGGATTGGTATTATCTGTAATGATGGCCGTGTAACCTCCACTTGTGTGAACTGGATTTGCTTTGCGCCACCTGAAACAGTAACTAATTATGAATGTAACCATTCTGATCTCTAGCAAGTCTGCTAAGTAGGGGTTTTTCTAGCTTTGTATGCTTTGCCACATTTGCCCATAATGTACCTTCTCTTGCCCCATCAATAATAGCTCCTCCAAATCAGGCATTGGTGCACAGAGAGGATAGGGCACATACGGGTGCCGTCTTGATGTCAATGTAGCATAGGTGTCTGGGAGGATTTTGCGGGTTGGTTAAAACGGTGTGATTTGCATTAACACCTTGAACATTAGCTTGGCTTCAATAAGGGGGTGCCTGCCCTGATAACCCTTCGTACTCTCCACAAGATAAGTACTCAAGAATATTGTTGTCAGCAAACAGCTAGAGGTCATCTCTTAATTGAATGTGACGTACCTCTTGAAGCGGCCTTGGTGGAGACGGGTGGGGTGCTAGCAACTCCTTCTAGCAACTCCTTGGGGGTGAGAGTGTTAGTGGGAAAATCTATAGGTATAGAAGGAAGACGAGAGAAAATGCAATCAACCTTAGATTTGTTAGTTGGACTAACACTTGGATAAGGGTTTAGTATTTTACTGATGATACAAGAAAACACTGGATAACTATATGGAGTTGAAGAACCTTGTGTTTCTTCCTGGCCCTCTCATGAACTAGGGGGTGGGCGGGTGGGCTTGTGTATTCTCATAAACTCCTAGAGTTCCATGATATCTTTTGAAGTTATGTCAGGATATTCAGTATGTATTTTGTCAAAGTTATATACCACAGTAGTCATCATGGCTTCTAAGTGTCATGTATATAGCGATAGAGCTTGAGAATGCCATATGGGTGATAAAGGGTGGATTCATTTAGATTTAAGTGCTAGTGTGTATTATAGACTTCTATCCACCCATGACTAATGATCCATGACTAATGTGCTTCTTCATCTCTCTTTCTTTTTTTTGCTTCCTAGATTTCATATGGGACCTTTGGACGTGTAGAGGTTGCCTCTTCATTCTTGTGGCTTATATCCTCTTGTAGTATATCTCTCACAAGAGCTTTTTCTACACCAATTTCTACTGATGCATTCTGATTTGATATAATAGAATCATGAAGCGGTGATAGGTTTTTGAAGACCATATAAGCTGGGCTAGGAGGAGGTGTTTATTGAGGCACTTCAACAGCTGTGCTTATTGGTATTTCTGAAAAGCTAATACCCTTTGCTTTTTGGTGCTCCACCAATTCCTGATAAGAGGCAATGTCCTGGGCCAGTTCCTCTTCTAGGCATTCGGACTCCTCACAGCGACTCCGGGAATGATACCTCTCATCTTTTTGTCTTCTTTCTTCTGCTCTTCTTTAATTCCTTCATAATTTCCTTTGTGTCCTTTAGAAGTGCTTGCCCTTCCTGGAGCTCTTCACAGAGGTAAGTGATGGTGGTTTTTTCGGCACTGCATCTTGTGGTACTTTTTCCTCTGGTATGCTTTCTAGAATCTAAAGATCTGCTGCATGACTCAGCACCTTGGTAAGCAAGTATGGATTGCATACTTTGGATTGGTGTGCCTTCAAGTAGTTTTCCATTTCTCTGTGAATGTACCAAGCCCAGTCATCTTCTTTCTCCTCATGCACTTTGGCTATTCTCTTTAGAGGCACTCTGTTGTACCTATCACGACTGGCTTGACCTGCATAATAAAGATATTGCTCTGCAGGCATTCTCTATCACTTCATCCCGTATATTCTCGTATTATGCCCCGTTTGAATGGTATGAACTCCTTTTAAGCATGGCATCCAAGGGCATCTTTTCAAAGTTGTGAGAATGTATCTTGATTGGTGGCGGCAGCTGCAAACCCTCATGGATCAATTCTTCAGAGAGGAAGACTGTTTAGTAGTGCCATTTGCCTTTGTCACATGTCCCCTCTTAGTTTCCCCGTCATAGGATTTCAAATACTTCGCACACAATTCTGTGTTGGTTGTGTAGGGGAGGCATTCAACCATTCTTCCCAGCCCTACCTTCTCCAACTTATCTTTGACTTCCGCATCATCCAAAACCTGTAAGCATTCCAAGCTATGATACTCTAGGGCTATCTTACCATGTACTGTCTACACATCCTTGCTAATTATGGAGCCCTTGTACATCTAAGAATACTGCCCTAGATAACTGAGCTTTGGACCTATTGGTGAACCTGTGGTACTTGCCTGTGTGACAGCCGGAGTCTCCTCAACTTCCAGTTTTTTGGGGTTACGGAGGACGACATCTATAACAGTTGTTGATAAGAGAGTCAGTCATAATGACTTGGCGAGAGCATGTGGTCTTCTCCCCTTTTTCTTTTCCTTTTTTTTTTGGATAATAGTGTGTGGGTGTGTGTGTTATATTAATGAGAAGGGTGTTAGTGGGGTGAGCAGCAATAACGAGGTGTAGAATACATGATGATTCATGATAGAAGGCTTTAAGCCGTGAGAGTACAGGCTCTTAACCCGTGAAGTTGCAGGGTTTTAGCCTGTGAGACTATTATCACGTGAGATGCTTAACTCGTGAGATGGTTAAGCTGTGAGATGGTTTAGCCCATGAGATGGTTAACCTGTGAGATGGCTTAGAAAGTTAGATGCTTAACTTGTAAGATGCTTAACTCATGAGATGGTTAACCCGTGAGATGGCTTAATCTGTGAGATGGTTAACTCGTGAGATGGTTAACCCGTGAGATGGCTTAGCACGTGAGATGGTTAACCCGTGAGATGGCTTAGCACGTGAGATGCTTAACCCATGAGATGTTTAAGTCGTGATATGGCTTAGCCCATGAGATGGTTAAGCCGTGAGATGGCTTAGCCTGTGAGATGGCTAAGCTATGAAAGTGCAGGGTTATAACCCATGAGATAACAGGTTTTAACCCGTGAGTTAGCAGGGTTACCCTGATGATTTTTAGATTTCTTAAAATGATATTATGGGTAAGCAAGGGCATGATTTAGATATTTGGACAAAGATGCAAAAGTGTGTAGGTCTATCCTAAGGATTAGAGTGGATGCCGTGAAATAGCAGACTACTATTTCACGAGGAAAATCCATCGCCAAGAGTAAAACATTTTTATGCATATATACACAACATAGCAGCAACATACAAACATATGATGGGTGAACATATACACAACATACCCATAGAGCGCAATTAGATCACACGCAATGAAGTGTTACACTTCATAAGATTGAATGATAACATGCCATTGTGTACCAACATTTTACAAAGGAAAGAAGGAAAGAAAAAGGGTTAAAGCACGAGCTCCCACTTGGAATTGGAGTGACAAGCTATGATGGACGAAAGAGTTGGAGCACAAAATCGCGATTGATGTGCATGATTGCGATGAGGAAGCTCGAATGCAGAAATCGCACAAGTAGAAATGCACAAAAGAGAGAACAAATTGATTTTATGAATCAGTTGTCGGCCTCGGTGCAGGGCTAACTTAATGAAGCAAGCCAAGTGGCGTCTTGTGATTAGCGGATGGTATTTAATCTTTTCATGCCATGAAGCACTAAGGCGGTTCACGATGTGAACCGTTTCTAATTATGTCATGGCATGAAGCACTAAGCGTTTCACGACGTAAACTATTTTTGACCATTTCACGGCATGAAGCACTAAGTGTTTCACGACGTGAAATGTTATAATCTCGTGCGTGCAAGGTTGATACCCTATGCTTCCTA
This sequence comes from Cibotium barometz, assembly GCF_041138505.1. Taxonomy (NCBI): domain Eukaryota; kingdom Viridiplantae; phylum Streptophyta; class Polypodiopsida; order Cyatheales; family Cibotiaceae; genus Cibotium; species Cibotium barometz. Next base: position 21,547,207 of record NC_141053.1, on the reverse strand, counting down.
CATGCTCAAACACTCAATTTCCCATATCATGCATTAAGAGAAGGGTTAAATACACTTTTACCTTGGACCCATTGTTGAGGAATGGATGCCTTTTGTACTTCTTCTTTGCTTATTGCCACAGAAACCAATTTGGTACCTTGGCCCTTGTGGGAATTTGTTGTTGTAACCTCAGTTCAAAGTGGGAGTGTTTGATTTTGCTATCCATCCAATTGAAGAGTGCATCCACTGATTCCTGTTGAACCTGTAATGTGCCTTGTGCCTTCGGCAGTGCACGCCTTCTTTTCCCTTCTCCTTAACCTTGCTTAATTCATTCACCTTGGTAGGTGGAGTTGGCAATGTTGCTCCTTTATGTTCGGTGGGTTGAATGGGCTTCTTTTCCCAAAGCAATTTTTGGGTCTTCTTAACATTTACTTTAACTAGAAATTGGTCCTCTTTGCCTTCATGGTCCTTTTGCGAGCTTGTGAAAGTGCCAATAGTATATGAACTTGAGTAGGATTTGGGCACCCATACTGATATATTTCCCTCGTAAAACCTCTAAGTAGCTAGCAAATCCTTCCTAACCCATTGCTTTTGAGAATTTTGTGGGTGGTGGCTTTGCTTGGAATACTGTGGGTGGTGGCTTTGCTTGGAATACTACTTGTTGCTGTCTTTGGATAGCCTTCTCTTTCCTTTGTTCATAGCTTGAACTTTTTGCCTTGATTCACTGGCTACTCCTTTTGCATCATAGTATTCGTGGGCTCGAATGTCCTCCTTAAGAACCCACTGTTGAATTACTGGATACTTTATTTGGATTTTGTGTGGGAGCTATGACGTTAACGCCTCTTTTGGTACAATAGTTGGTTGTTGTGGTGTTGGCAGTTTTATGTCATGCATCATTACATGTTTCCCTTTATTTAAGGGACTCCATATTGGCACGGTAATGGTCTCCTTGCCCTCACATTGAGTTAACCTGCCCTCTTTTCCCATTGGATATTACAATTACTCACGCAAATCCAGGATCGTCCAAGTATTATCTCTTCTTCCATAGATCTTGCCGGCATGACAAATACCTTTCCAACCAAGGGATTATTTCTAATGAAAATATTAACATTTAAAAATCCCACAACTTTGGTAGTTGACAAATGCACACTTCAGACTTGTGCATTGGTGGTCTCAAGGTGAGGTTTATCTAGTGCTATCCATGTTTCATAAGAGATGAAGTGATGACTTGATCCCGTATATCGATAAATGCAATGCTCGTTGCATGACTTTCAGTTGTAGAGACTTTTACACTGAGCCGGTGCCAGCTCAATGTCCAGGTCATCCTCATCAAAAAGGGTTAGTGAAGCCACGTTCACATGCAATATTCTCTCCTGGAGTCTTTGTTTGGCCTTGGCATCCCGTGCCTTGGCTTCATCTTGAGCTTGCTTGACTTTTTGCTTGGCCAACTAAAAAGCATAGCTTGCCAAAGAAATAGTCACAAATTAGGACTCTATTTCATTTAAAAAAAACCACATAAAGTGAGCTTGGGGATGCATCAATTTATATCTTACAAAGAGGATATCTAGATTCATAATCATCTCACACTGAATAACTCCATTGAATAATCATCTCATTGTGAATAACTCCATTAAGTCACTAAAATATTTCCACACATGTTAAATCAACTCATGCTACCCTTGGTTCTCCCAATCACATCCATGAATCTCTTAATCACTTTTTCACCTTTCTTTACATTCACCTCTAACCAATCAATTTTAGAGAAAATTAAACATACAATAATTTGGAGAGAACCGTTGCTCCCCTCACATCCATGCTACCCTTGATTCTCCCAATCACATCCATGAATCTCTTAATCGCTTTTTCACTTTTCTTTACACTCACCTCTCACATCACCGATCAATTTTCGAGAAAATCAAACATACAATGATTTGGAGAGAACCGTTGCTTCCCTCACAGAAATTCTCTAGAAGAACACACGCCTCCCCTCAAATTATAATATAAGTAAACCCTTGCCACTTATAAAAACCATGAAAAAGGTAAACTTTCCTGTTTCTTTAGGTTTTTCTAGGCAAATTGGCCCTTTAAGTGTTAAATTTTGTAATGATTTGTAATAGAGCCCTCAGGTTGAGGGGTCAGCACTAACATCAAATTTCGATGATGGCCCAAAAATAAATTGAAGTTAGGGATTTTTAAAAGATATACCACACAATACTAGGAAATAAGAAAACATAATCAAAGGCTGAAAAGAATCAATGATTAATTCCATACTCAAAGAGATTCTTATCACTCATTTGTTCTCCTGATCAAAATTGAGGTAACTAGAGAATGAGGGACTGGTAATGTCCTTCCATAGTGATATACATCTATCTCGAGATCTATTCACATGCTCATCATCACTTGAACCATAGGTAGCTCTTTAAAAAGTGTGATGGATCAAAAATTTACCATCCATATGTCTTCTTTTTTTGAAATAAAGCATAGTTATTATACACGAGTGCTATATGATAATTTAAAATTATGTTGGTTTTTTGGAATATAATATCATTGAAAGAGCTTACATGAAAAGTTTCTTGTTTGTTTCAAGAGCTCAACTAGTGCTACGAGCGACGGACATTGATGATCCGCTTGGGTGATAGCTTCCGCATCTACACCACTGGTATGGTTGGTGAGATTATGGGTGATATACGGCCAGTGGGATGACAGGCTGTGTGACAGCCATTTTGGATTACTAGAGACTGGCATAGTTATAGTGCCAGCTTATTTGGTCGGGTTCACATTACGGACCGCCGACTCTTATATGTTGTAATAGTTGAGTAGTACTAACCTATATAGTGTGTACTCTTATCTTTATGTTATGTTGGTTAAGTAGAGAAGAAGAAGATAGAAGAAAATTCAACTATTCATCTCTCTCTTGTGTCTTGCTCTCCCTTATGTGTGTGTGTGTGTGTTTGCTTGCTAAGGTTTGAAGTTTTCCCTCTCCCCCACATTCTCTTTATGGTATCAGAGCCTAGTTTGTGTGAGAACTAAGGAGGCAAGCAAGAGGCAAGAACAAGGAGGGAAGGAAGCGGTACTACATGGGTAAGAGCACCAATATCTCTTGTCCTTCTTAGTTTAGGTATAACACCCCCTCAGTAGCTTTGGGAGCTACTTATCTCCGATTGAGGAGCTGTCTTCATCACGAGGGCGGAGCTACAGGAGGGCAGGTATATTGTCCTAATGGTGTCCTAGTGGACAATGTTTTTTCGAACAGATTCGTGTTTCGGGCACGTTACGGACCCCGTTTCATCATTGCAAAGTATTTTTGGTAGTTTTCTCGAAGTTCTGGTAGAGAACTGTTTCTGCTTGAAATCTAGTTATTGCAGTACAGTAGTGCATTTTTGGAAGTGCAGACAAGGTTTGCACATGTATTGTTGATACTAGGTGTATGCACATGTATTGTTGATAGGTGTATGTACATGTACTTTGGTCACATTTTGTGACACACAAACTGTGCTGAAGTACCACGCTGCAGTAGTTACAGGAGATACTATTGTATTACAGGTTACATACAGAAGTTATCTGTTTGCAAGTTATTTGATTGATGTAGGAAAATATGTATGATGGAATTAATCATATTCGTAGAGTGAGAAACTGGATAAGAATAACTTCCATGCTTGGAAGTTTAGAATAACCAATTTCCTAATAGAGAAAGGATTTGGGGATTATGTAGAAGGAGACAATGAGGAGCCTCCAGAGTTATCTGAGGAGAATACCACTCCTGTAGAGATGTAAAGGCATTCAAGGATTAGAATCAGGGTGCAAGAAAAGTCATGTACTGGCTTTCAATTAGTGTCACACACTATGATAGGACACATGCAGGATGCAAACACTCCAGAAGTTATGACAAAATTTGGTTCAGATATTCCTAGACTAACACAAAGGCAAGGAAGTTGCAGTTAAAGTAAGAGTTGCATACTTTGGAAAAGAAAAGCATGTCCATCAATGAATATGACTTAAAGATCAAGGGCATTGTTGAATCCCTTGGGTCTATCAATGTATGTGGAGGATGATGATTTGATGAGTGTCTGTCTAAATGGGCTTGGCAAAGAGTACAAGCCATTCAAGACCTCCATTGCAATTAGAGAGAATATTCTCAACTTTCGGGACTTGATATCTATGTTGATCATAGAAGAAAAGGCTTTAGGTGAGGATTCTTCTTCACAAAGCAAGAACACATTGGAACAGGCCTTTTACTCTAATTCAAGTAGAGGCCATGGCCGACGAGGCCAAGGTGGTGGCCGACAAGGAAATCAGAATTCTGGACAACAGTCCAATGATTCACAATAGCAATCATACACAGGTGGAAGAGGCCGGTCTAGAGGAAGGGGGAGTTAACGAAGCCGAGGTGGTTGGCAACAAAGAAATCAAAATGCAAATAGCATAGAGTGTTATTGCTATGGCAAACCAGGACACATGGCAAAGGACTGCTACAAAAAGCAGAATGATATTAAAAGTGGGAAGTTGCAGCAAGGCAACTATGCATCATCTAGCAAACATGGAGGTGATAACAGAAGTGAGTAGCTATTTGTGATACAGCACATGCTTAGTTCCATAACAGGGGATGTGTTAGCATCTCGAGATATATGGTATGTGGATTCTAGCGCCTCTAACCACATGACCAGTAATGCTGAGTGGTTTAGAGATATGCAAAAAATGAAAAAACCAGGTTATGTAGAAACATGTGATGATACTGTGCATCCCATTATTGCGCATGTTGGTAAAGTGCCATTGTCTATGCAGGATGGCAAAATGAAGTACTTGGCTGATATACTTCATGTTTCAAATATTACAAAGAACTTGGTTTCTATTGGACAGATGATTGAGCAGGGTCTAAAAGTGAGGTTTAATCCTCAAGGATGTTTTGTGGAAAACTTCAAAAATAAGTGTTGCTTGGTTGCAAAGGGTAACAGAAATGGTAGGATGTTTACTTTGGATGTGAACATGCCTAAGATAAAGGCAGCCATGTTTGCGCATGGAATAGGTGTCATTGCAGATATTGACATATGACACAAGCGCATTGATCATGTGAATGTACATCAGATTGAAGTCTATGCAAGCCCAAAATATTGTTGCAAGTTTGCCAAAGTTTAAGGTTGACGGTATGCATAAGGTATGTGAAACATGCCAACTTGGTAAGCAGGCCAAACATGCTTTCCCACATGAAAAGCATGTCAGCACAGGTGCAAGGCCATTGGATATCATACATTCAGATGTATGATGGGGACTGACCAAGACTGCAACAATTGCAGGTTGTAGGTACTATGTTACATTCATTTGATGACCACACTAGGAAAGTGTGGGTTTATTTCATGAAGGAGAAAAGTGAGGTGTTTGCTCACTTTCAGAGATTTAAAGCCTTGGTCGAGAAAGAAAAAGGCATGCAAATAAAATGCCTAAGATCAGATGGTGGGGGAGAATATTTCTCCAAAACGATTTCCTAAGAAAGCAAGGAATCAAGAGGCAGTTTACGTGAAGGTACACTCCGCAACAGAATGGTGTTGCAAAAAGGAAAAATAGGCATATTGCAGAAGTGACACGTACCTTGATAGCTGAAAAGAATATGCCACATTATTTTTAAGCAGAAGCAGTAGCAACTGCTGTGTACATTATGAACAGGACACCCATTGCAGCTGTTCATGGCATGACTCCTAAATAGAAGTTTACAAGCATAAGACCGGATGTGTCTCTCACTTAAAAGTGTTTAGGTGTATAACATATGTACATATTTCTAATGAAGTGATAACAAAGTTGGATCCAAAGGCAAAGAAATGCATCTTCATTGGTTATGCTATGGAGCAAAAAGGTTATAGATGTTATAACCCTACCACTTGTGAGATGTAAGTAAGCAGAGTTGTTGTCTTCGATGAGATGAGTAACTGGTATGCACCAGTAGTAAAGACAACAGAAGATGCAGATGTAAGAAGTGCTGATGTTGCACCACATATAGAGCAGCAACAGAGGTGCTGAGTGGAGCTGGGGAGTCCTCGGGCGCAGTGGATCCAATGTTAGCCCATGGTCAGGCAGGTTGAGGGAATGATGTAGGTACACATGTATCACGGAAAGGGAAGGAAAAGGTAGATCAACCTTTTGTGCCTAATCTATCAGTAGGTCACTTATATGTGGATGGTGACTCTAGTGGCTTTGATCAAAGCCTTGATGAGGAGCTTGGCATTCCATCTGTGGTTACTCCTAGTGTGAGAACCAGGGCTGTTTTGAGGACACCTGGCACAATGATCCAGGTGTACGCAGGTCTACGAGGGTTAGATACCCTGTTGATAGGTTGAGATATGATGGATATACAGCCCATCATTATGCTTACATGGTAAAAGCAATACAGGAGGTTGAGCCTACTTGCTTTGAGCAGGCAATTGAAAATAAGAAATGGAAAGATACCATGGATGAGGAGCTGGCAACATTGGATGCAAATGCAACATAGGAGTTAGTGCCTTTGCCCAAGGAAAAGAAAGTAATTGGATGTAAGTGGGTGTATAAAGTCAAGCACGATGCTGATGGTTCAATAAGCAGGTGCAAGGCAAGATTGGTTGCCAAGGGCTATGCATATACTTGTGGTATAGACTATGAGAAGACATTCAACCCCCGATTGCAAGAATGGCAACCGTGAGAGCTGTCATTGCTATGATTGTAGCAAAGGGTTGGTCTTTACATCAAATGGATGTAATGAATGCTTTCTTGCATGGTTATTTACAAGAAGAAGTGTACATGATGCAGCCACCAGGTTATGAGAGTGATGCACATCCAGATTTTGTGTGCAAGTTACGCAAAGCCTTGTATGGCTTGAAGCAGGCATCTAAAGCATGGTCAAACAAGATCGGGGAGTATCTTGTTACCATTGGATTTTAGATATCCAATGTAGATTTTTCACTATATGTGAAAAGACAAATAGAGGGATCATGCTATTAGTAATCTATGTGGATGACTTGTTTATAAATGGTGATAGTGATGCAAACATACATGATGTCAGGATGCTTTTGAAGCAGAAGTTTGAGATGAAGGATTTGGGTGAGCTATGGTATTTCTTGGGCATAGAGGTGATAAAATCACCTCATGGCTTTTGCTATTGCAGAGGTAGTATGGCTTGGACATGTTATCCAAGTATCATATAACAGGCTGTAAGCCTATTTCAGTGCCATTGGAGCAGAACACAAAGCTTTCTGCAGATACAGGTGAGCTTTTGGAGAACCCCACTATATACAAGCGCATAGTGGTGAGTAGTTTGATCTACATGACCATTATGAGGCCAGACTTAAGCTATGATGTTGGACTTATGAGTCAATTTATGCAGTCCCTAGGAAGCCACACTTGGATGCAGCTAGATGGATCCTCAGGTACATAAAGTCCACAGTTGATTATGGACTTTTCTATGAGGCTGGTATACAGAGATACAATTGCATGGGTACACAGATGCTGATTGGGTTGATAGTATTGCAAAGAGGAGATCTACTAGTGGTTTTATGTTCTCATTTAGGAGTACTGCTCTATGAGTTGGAGTAGTAAGAAGCAGCCAACAATTACCTTGTCGAGTACAGAGACAGAGTATAGGGGTGCTGCTATGGCACCGTGTGAGCTAGCTTGGATTCAGAAGAGCTACTGGTGACATGGGAGAGCCCATGGATAGGGCAAGATAGTTGTCATATATTGTGACAACATGAGTAGTATACACTAGTAACCCAGTATATCATGCTAGAATGAAGCACATTGAGGTGCATTATCACTTTGTGTGAGGGAGAAGGTTCTAGCAAGAGATGTAGATCTGGTATATGTCAGCACAGAGGATTAAGTGACTGACATCTTCACGAGGCATTGGGCACAAAGAAGCTCCACAGGTTTAAGAGCTTACTTGGAGTGCAGTGTGTGGACTTAAGCTCGAGGAGGAGTGTTGAGATATCGAGCTCAACTAGTGCTACGAGCGACGGACATTGATGACTCACATGGGTGATAGCTTCCACATCTACACCACTGGCATGGTTGGTGAGATTATGAGTGATATGCGACCAATGGAATGACAGGCTATGTGACAACCATTTTGGATTACTAGATACTGGCATAGTTATAGCAGCAACTCATTTAGTTGGGTTCACATTACGAACCGACCCTTGTATGTTGTAGTAGTTGAGTACCAATCCGTATAATGTGTACTCTTATATTTATGTTATGTTGGTTGAGTAGAGAAGAAGAAGGTAGAAGAAAATTCAGCTATCCATCTCTCTTTTGTGTCTTGCTCTCCCTTGTGTGTGTGTGTGTGTGTTTGTTTACTAGGGTTTGAAGCTCTCCCTCTTTCCCACATTCTCTTTATTATTAAGACTGAATTCCTAATATGAAAAGCTACTTGTAAAGAATGAATTCCTAATATGAGATTTCTTTATCAAGAATGAACTCCTAATATGAAGCATATTACGAAATCAAACTAAGGATTTAACTATTTAGATGTCATGGATATCTATGAGACTAAGAGGACATCTTTGATCGCTTTTAGTTAAGTGGGATTGGTAGCTTGCTTTGGGGGTGATCCAAATTAGTTGGATAAGTAGTTGCTCTCTCAATAAGTTAAAAAGGATTAGTAACTTACTTTAGGGGTGATCCAAATTAGTTGGATGAGTAGCTCTCTCAAGAAGAGAAGTTAGTTTGCATAATAGTCCTTTCTAGCACTTCAGTTAACTTTGAATTGTGACGAGTGTCTTTTCGATCTCAAAGCTAATCACATAAGCATTACTTTTCTCAAGATTAAAAAGTAAGCATTATTTTGCAATCTTGATGCAATCTTTTCACATGTCTTTTCAACAATATTTTGTGATAATTTTAACTCTTACATCATCCCAAGATTGATATAACATCTTATCCCTTGTAGATGACGAATAGTAGTACATTAGGAAAGTAGTAACGAATTTTGTAAATTGGTGGCACCTTGGGTAACTTTCTTATAGCCCTTAAATTCTTGAGTTGAATTGATTCATGGGTTGGCTCATGTGTTCAATGGACTCTTTAACGCCTAGATTGCATTGCATCTAGCCTTATAAGTTCCTCCATCAACTAGGATTTCCTTGTGACAATGTTCTTATCAAAAATCTTACCTTGATGGATAAAAAAGCTCAAAGTCCAATGTTATCTTTGAGGAGGCTTGTACCCACTCTTACTTGAAGCTTGACCAAGAATTGCAATAGTTTATGATATATTTATGGGCTTCTTGATTAGAGGGCCTACAAGGCCCGATGGCAAAAAAATTATCCATTAAGGCATGGTATGTTGCCCTATGGATGATCTATCAAATCCTTCTTCATTATCCTCAACTATGACTTTTGGCATCTCTTGGGGTCATCTAATTAGCTCGAGGCATGTCTTTAGGTTGTTTAGTTTAACTACCTTGGCATTCCTGCACTAGTTTCTTCGCTTCTTCAAGCCTCACTTCAAAAAGCATAAAGCATAAAAAAAAGTATTGTGGGATTTGTGTTGTTAAAAATCCAATATATAGGTCATTTAAGACACATAACCACATATATAGCCTAATGAAGTTTGGTCAACCCATGTTAAGTACCATGTTTATATAAAATAAAACTAGGTCTCACCAATGAGGTGATGAATCAAGTGGTGAAGGTGTTTGAATAAGACCAAGAGGTCCTAGGTTCAAAACCCCCCTTAGTGCTTCCTCAACGGCATCGCCTATGAGTGAATAATTAAGCACCTATGAACGATGAACAATCAATAACTATCGTAGAATATTGGACCAAAAGCTAATTAAAAAAAAAGGAAATAAAACTAGGTCAAGAAAAGTCCTAGCTTGAGACTCGTCGAGTCGTTTCCACCCTTACAAACTCTCATTGAGAAAGAGTCTAGTGAAATTAACAATTTTGAGATTTTGAGTCATCTTCGTTATGTAAGTTTCTATCTAAGATAAGTGACTAATCTATCTAATCTCATTGTCCAACTAAGCATGCAATCAAGGAAGCAAGATTGGTAAGACCTTATGTGTACATGGTGATGTTAGTCACTGTGGTAAGTAGAAAGAATCATCTCTTTTGGGTATCTCTAGGTGGATTGACTTAAGGATAGTCCAATTAGGTAATCTATGAAACCCATTTTTGCAAGTAAAATCCACTCATCCACTACTCAAAATTCGAGATATGGTCAATGGAATTGAATTTCTAATGTACGTGCCAAATCACATGAGAAATGTAACAATCTTTACATACCAATTCTACCCATGGAAGCCATGATCAACTCCTTCAACCCACGTTACCTATAACATGCACCCTAAAACTCCCCACCTTTGGGCAACTCCCATTTCCACTTTAAATGCAAAACACAAATCACCTACACAACACAAACCACTCATTTTCCTTATGCCACACATAGTTACCAATTTGTAAAATCTTTGAACAACCTAATGTGTAGCTTGTGTAGCCCTACCCTTTGGAAGGAACAAGCAATGCCAACAAATCACGATAGTAATGTCACTTGTTTGGTATAAGAAGGCCATGATAAAAGTTAATCAAATATCAAATGGATTGTTACTACTAGGCCATTACTTTCATGGCAAACCTCTACTAGGCTATTACTTTCACAAAGAGAAGACCAAAATCCTTTCATCATTTCAACAAGCACGGGGACCTATTGCAACTTAACACGAGCTTCAACAAATCATCTAAATAGTTATAAAGAGAGTCTAATCACTAGTAAAATAAGAGTTTCACCACAAAGAAACACATAAACACATGAAGCCTACTAGTCAAAATGGAGATGATAGCCAATGAAAATATAACTCTTAAGTTAGACCACACAAATCATGAGAGTGACTATGATGCCTCACTTGTCTTGAACAAGAAGGCCTAGTGACGAAACATGGCTCCTACCACTAATGGGAGAGGAGCTTACAAAGAGTCAAATCAAAAATCTACTACAAAGGGACCATGGTGGATGCCTTTAGAAAACAAAAAAAGCAACCCAAAAAAAAAAAGTTGGGCCTTAAAGCATCCTTCTGCTTTTGATGGTTAATAGAGCAAGTCCCTGTGCAGAGATGGTGTTATATGGCCGGGTAGAGTAGCCACACAGCGATGAAGAGGAAAGCTTGAGCCCAAACCAAGGTGCTAAAAAGGGGAATGCTTGAAGGGGCTTGTGAATTACTGTGCTTGCTTGATGATTTACTTGAGGGAGAGGCCTCAGATGTGCTGTTTTTGGTGACATTGATGGCCACTTTCATGCCTTGTTGGCAGTGGTTGCTCATCCCACATGCAAAGTAGTAGGGCTTGGTTTCATTCAGGATGATCTTGGTCTTGCCACCCCTGTTGGTCCAATTGTAGATCCAATCATTCCCATACCACATGCTGAAGGTGCAATTCACATAAGTTGAATAGTTCACCTGAAACACTGTGTGTAGGCCCTTCTGATAGTTGAAAGCTGCATGCAACACAACATGATGGGTCGTCCAAAAACCCAAAAACAAATCCAAAGCACCCACATAGATTTTGAGTGGAGAAAGATCCATTTGAATGCATTCTTAAGCACCCAAAAAAGCTCCAAGATTAAGGTTAAACATGGGCTTCAATAAGAAGAAATAATGGCCTTCTAAACACTTACTAATCTCATCGTTCAAGACGAAGACTTCAGATGCAGCCCATTCTGTGTAGTTGAGGTTGGCGCTCGCCCCAGCGTCTGCAGGTACTTGCCAGCCCCGATTTGCTCCTACAATGTGATCTGTAGCAGCAGAGAAAGGGACCCAAAATGCCAAAAAGCAAAGAGCAGCTACAAGAGAAGCTCTGTGCAGATCCATAGCCATATGCTGCACGGAAGAACTGTTTACTGCAGCACAGAAAATGGCAATGGAAGGGCTGGTTGATGGATGGAATGAGAATTGTTTTCTGCAGCACAGAAAATGGCAAGGAAGCGAAGCAGTGGGCTGCGAGCAGAAGGTGGTTTTGTTGGCATGATTTTAGTGTTAAATTAAAAGAAGTGCTTTGTAATTAGTAATATCGAAATTCTTAAAAAGCCTGCACCGAGACACTCTAATATTAATTAAATATTTACTCCAATAAACGCATTGGCACCGTTGGAGCGAAAAGAGGCGGGATTTGCGGTCTCTGATATGCGTACGGATTGGGATGCTGAGCTGGCAGTTGGTGGCCCACTCATTCCAACGACACACGAGATGAGGTGGCAATATCACTCCTTGACTCGTGTCTCGGACACTATTTTTATTAGCCTTTTATTTTCACCATCATGGAAATTGTAATTTTGAACAAGCATTTCCTTCCTACTTAAACCTAACTAGCTTCCCACCCCACGCGTTGCTACCGCCGCAGCACCGCCCCTACCTCGTGTCTAAAACGCACGGTGCATTTAAGAGGGGGTTCAAGTGGGATCGACGACTAAGGAGGCCCGATTTTGGGCGGGGGTGTTCCGGGCCGTCGGATCCTCGAAAGTATACTAGGGCCCCAAAGTAAACTAGGGATGCCCCGCATAACAAAAGTATATATTAATATGGGCCGGATACATTAGCTAGTAGAAATTATAGCCTAATGGTAAGACTATGGCCTCCCTAGCAGCACGTCGCGGGTTCAAATCCTTTCTTTTGCATTTTGAGACTTAGGCAAAAAAATTTCTAAGTCCAAACTCGGGAACTGGAGTAAACTAGTCAATATGGCAAGCCTGACTTTACTACGGGGTGGCCCTAGTTTACTTTGGGGCCGTAGATCTTTTGTAAACTAGAGGAGGCAAAGCACGACATCTCAAAAAAAATTGGCCTGTGAAGTAAACTAGGATCCCTAGTTTACTTCACACACCGAGTGCGAACATCACAAAAAAAACTCGGCCTGTGAAGTAAACTAGGATCCCTAGTTTACTTCACAGGCCGAGTTTTTTTTCGGCCCTAGTTTCCTTTTGGCGATCCACCAATGGCCCAAATCGCCCCCACCCAAAATCGGGCCCCTTAGCCGTAGATCCTACGTCCTTTTCCTCTTTGTCCATAGACTCTGCCTGGCCCTCAAACCACTACAAACTTGAAGGGATGTCACCTCACAAGCTCTCTACTACTGCCAATACAGGCCCACAGCTAACTCCGAATGACTTTCCTCTCGAGGATGACTAACTTTGACCTAGCTAAAGTAGAATCTCTCTTTTCTTAGTCAAGTAGCACTCCTAGTTGCTCACACCACTCAAACCACACAAAATCCCATCACAATGGATACTTAACTGACAACACCTGAATCACTGCTGCCACACAGAAAGCACTTAGAACACAAAACCTTCCTATTGCTAATAGCTGATAGCTCTGACTGTCAGAGAAGGCCCGGAAACACTTCTTACACACTCAGACAAGTCAACTCATGATCCTCTTACTCCCAGATGATGGTTCTGATGTTCTGCTTACACAGAACTAACTCTATATACTTTCGCTTTTAATTCTAACTCAGAATCAGTTCTGACACAAAAGACACTTGATTTGCCCTCTCAAAGATCCCTCCTCCATCATCTCACTCCACTCAACACAAATAAAGCATCAAGGCACAAAAACTCACCAAACTACAAAAAACACAAGCTCAAAACACTCTACCCTTCATTTAAACCAAACAAACAATCTGAACAAGCCTGAGACCTTGGTCTTCAAAGAAAATTGAAGAAAGCACAACTGGATCATGTTTGTAAACAGAGGTTTTGCTTAGAGAATCCAGGAAACACCTTGGCCAATCCTTCACTCAACATAGATGGTGCGGCATTTTTCATATGGGATGGGTCTTCCTTGTTTCAGTGTCCTACACTCTTGAGCCTTTACGACTATGTTTTCTCGAGGATGTAGACTAAGCCGACTCAGATTCAGATGACCATGATGATGTATCATGCACACATACACATGATGGTATTGATTTATAGCACAAACATCACTGATGATATTGATGTATGGTACACACATACAAATGATGATTGATACGTGTGCACATGATGCCACTGACACATATGCACATGATGATGATGTGCATATGTGATAGTGATAGTAAGAGTGATGTGTGTGAGTTAGATCATGTGGGCATGATCTTGATGGCAGGGATGGCAATGAACATTCAGAGCATTATGATTGATGATACGCCTATGTCTACCTACTTTCCAGTCGATCATAGTGATGCATTAGGAGATATGGATACATTAGACTATCATGTGGATCAGTTTTTTATTAGTGATGCATCCATTAGCATGCTTGAGATTGGGGATGATGATACTTTACATGTTGATGAGCATATGATAGTGCATGAGGAGCATAGACCTGAGTTTCTAGTGCTAGATGAGTCAAGCTACTCTTTTAGGGCTTCTATTCACGGGGATATCTATGATTCTATCTCTACTCCTAGCTCTCATAGCATACCTGGTAGCATTCACTTAGGTTTAGTGCATATGTTTGGGTAGTTAGGCACTGCACATGAGCATAGCCATGATTTTGTTGAGGTGAGACCTTGTAGGAGAAAGGATCATGCATAAGAATCTAGAGAGATTTTCATTTGATCTAGATATGTACCTAGATCCATTTTTATTGGAGATAGATCTATCTTGGGATCTAGGCCATATAGGGGCATCATGGATTGGTATATATCATTCTTATAGGGGTGACCTTAGTGATCTTGGATATTCCGAGGTTTATAAGCGTGCATTCACGGCATTAGGAACATGTGTGGCCCAGTATGATTGTGAGCATGCATCCCGAGATATGAACATGTGTGGTTGGATACCTACAAACTTATGAACATGCATTCATCAGTAGTGAGCACTGAGAATGTGCATTTCTAGTTTGGCATGTTGTGAGGGGAAATCTGAGCCCCTCACAAACATGATGTATGTATATATAGAGTGTGTATATGATAGTGTTGTGCGAATCCAAGGTAGCCAAAGATGTGTGGTGGGGGGCAGGCAAAGGAAAAATGCAAATGTGCTAAACCAAAATAGAAGCAATACGGGCGATCATGGAAGCTAGGCGGCATAATCTTCTAGAAGAGAACAAAGGCAGCGAGACAGGGCTTGAAGAGGAAAATGGGTGATTAATCGAGTGTGGTTGATAACAGTAAGGTTGGAGAGACCATCAAGAAAGAACTGCAATTGTGTGGGCTTTTGCAAGTCTCACTGTAGCACGCTAGAGATGCCTACATGTATTTCTAGGTCTACAAAGAAGAGTCAGGGAGGAGTGTTTGGATCAAAGCACAGATGCAGTGAGGGAGGAGTGTTTGGATCAAAGCACAGATGCAGTGAGGGAGGAGTGTTTGGATCAAAGCACAAGGAGGTAGCCGAGTGAAGGATTGGCCAAGGTGTTTCCTGGATTCTCTAAGCAAAACCTCTATTACAAACGTGATCCAGATTAGAACTTCTTTGACTATACCTGTTTTCTAGTTGAAAGCTGGTTAGTCGAGGATGAAGATGATGATGATGTGAAGTTTGAAGTTGCGGGTCTATCTGTGGGGGGCAGATCCTGAAAGTTTCTTGTACTTTCTTCAATTTTCTTTGAAGCCCAAGGTCTCAGGCTTGTTCATATTGTTTGTTTGGTTTGAATGAAGGGTAGAGTGTTTTGAGCTTGTGTTTTTTGTAGTTTGGTGAGTTTTTGTGCCTTGATGCTTTATTTGTGTTGAGTTGAGTGAGATGATGGAGGAGGGATCTCTGAGAGGGCAAATCAAGTGTCTTTTGTGTCAAAACTAATCCTAAGTTAGAATGAGAAGAGAAAGTATATAGAGTTAGTTCTGTGTAAGCAGAACATCAAAACCATTATCTGGGAGTAAGAGGATCTTGAGCTGACTTGTCTGAGTGTGTAAGAAGTGTTTCTGGGCCTCGTCTGACAGTCAGAGCTGTCATCTATTAGTAATAGGAAGGTTTTGTGTTCTGAGCGCTTTCTGTGTGGCATCAATGATTCAGGTGCTGTTAGTTGAGTATCCATTGTGATGGATTTTGTGTGGTTTGAGTGGTGTGAGCAACTAGAAGTGCTAGTTGACTGAGAAAAGAGAGATTCTACTTCAGCTAGATCAGAGTTAGTCATCCTCAAGAGGAAAGTCATTCGGAGTTAGCTGTGGGCTTGTAACTATTGGCAAAATAAAGAGCATGTGAGGTGATATCCCCTCAATTTTGGAGTGGCAAAACAAAGAGCATGTGAGGTGATATCCCCTCAATTTTGGAGTGGTTTGAGGGTTAAGCAGAGTCCACAGACATAGAGGAAAAGGACGTGGGATCTACGGCTCAGGGGCCGATTTTGGGTGGGGGCGATTTGGGCCATCGAATCGCCAAAAGTATACTAAGGATCCTAGTTTACTTTACAGGCCAAGTTTTTTTTGTGATGTCCGCACTCGGCCTGTGAAGTAAACTAGGGTCCTAGTTTACTTCACAGGCCAAGTTTTTTTTTGAGATATCATTTTTCGCCTCCCCTAGTTGACAAAAGATCTAGGGCCCCATACTAAACTAAGACCACGCTGTAGTAAAGTCGGGGTTGCCATACTGCATAGTTTACTTCAGTTCCCGAGTTTGGACTTAGAATTATTTTACCTAAGCAGCTAAATGAAAAAGAAAGGATTTGAACCGACGACGTGCCGCTATGCCGCTATGGAGGCCATAGTCTTACCAATAGGCTATAATTTCTACTAGCTAGTGTAAGCGGCCCATATTAATATATGCTTTTGTTATGCGGGACATCCCTAGTTTACTTTGGGGCCCTAGTTTACTTTCGAGGATCCGACGGCTCGGAATGCCCCCACCCAAAATCGGGCCCCTTAGTCGTCGATCCCACTTGAACCCCTCTTAAATGCACCATGCCTTTTAGACACGAGGCCGCCCCTACCCGTGCACAGTCTGCCCCACCCTTGCACTTCTGTCACGTGGTTAGAGAGAGAAGATACATTTTTCTACCACGTGACTTCAGTTCTTGAAAATGTTGAGGAGGTTTCACCATGGATTGAAAAGGGAAATCCTACTTTTGAACAAGCATTTTTCTTCATTTTAAATCTAGCTAGTGGGGGGCTACTGTGCTGCTGCAGTAGTCTGTCCCCCCTTGTACACTCCTGCCACGTGGTAAAATGAGATGGCCACAGAAAGTGACACGTGGCTGAATGATGTGGCAAGGGCAAGAATAGTGAGAATAACAGTGTAGAGATTATAGCTAACTCTTGAAAAACTTGAGTAGGTATATTTCCTTCTCCCATGTTTATTTTTGGGTTAATTGAACAAGTTTTAGTCTAAGGTGAACCTATCATTTTCCCAAATCCTTACATAACATATATAATAATAACATATACATAACATATATAATAATAACTTGAGTAGGTATATTTCCTTCTTCCATGTTTTTTTGGGTTAATTGAACAAGTTTTAGAATTTAGTCTAAGGTGAACCTATCATTTTCCCAAATCCTTACATAACATACATAATAACATTTGATTTTTGTTTCCCTTAATCTAAAGTCGGGTAACAACCTGGGTTCATAGGAAAATTGTGGCAATAAAAAACGGTCCCACCAACGGAAGTGAACATCCGCCCTAGGAAGGTTGGACAAGTCGGATGATCCCATTTTACTAATGCTTTAAATTTCAAACCTTATCCGGCGGGTTGAAAATTACCTAGGCTAGCCATGATTCATTAAAGTGTAAGTTTTTTTTTTTTGGTTTTTGTCTACAAGTTTTGCATTGCAAGGAGAGAGTACTGAAGGAAATGCCATAGAGGCTTTGCACCTCCTAGATGTGGTCGATCAAACCCATGACCTTTTGGTTCCTAGTGTTCTCATAATAATGCTACCCACCATGAGTATCAAAGGGTAAGTTGCATGTGCTTATTTGTGGACTCTCGATTAAAAGCATAAGGACTTGCCATAGTTTCAAGATAGATCATCAACAAGGAATTGTCTGCCTAATGAATTCTAAGTGACTAATTTGTTGAGTTGGTGATAAATATTTGGTAGAATGAAGCATCGACTCACTTTTCTAAATTTATAAATGTGACCCCCATGGGCGAACAAAATTTAGAATGCCATTTTTCTACGTCAAAACACTTTTCAAGTATTTAGCATCTGCTAATGTACCCATAATAAGAGGGGGATGGACTTATCAAATTCAAAGACACACAATGGACAACCTTGTTTATCATATGACAATGTGTAGGGTTAGTAGGTATGCGATAGTCTTTATTACTCTTAAGGTATTTGTTTCTAAATTTGAGTAGCTCTTCTTAAGCTTGAATAAAATTTACAAATGAAAGGAGTGGAAAAGGCTGGTAAATCCAAAAGTCAAGGAATGAAGGAAAGGTACTATCAAGGTGCACTCATTAGAGGAGCTTCCCAATATATGCCCAGTTATTGATGCCTAGCACAAAGGTCAAGGTATGGGAGAAGCATACATTGATGGGGGCACATAGATATGTGTGATTACACAATCTTGTGTGGAGAGGCTTGGGTTAGAGACAAGTGGGGTTTCAAGGTTTAGGATTCAACTACAAATCATGCTAAAGTAAGGTGTTTAGGTATCCTTAAGGATCTTGATGTAAAGGTATTTGGTGTAAATGTAAAAGTGAATTGTCACATTATGCCTATAGGTTGGGTGCTTATCCTTTGATTTTAGGAAGGCCATGGCTTAGGTTAGTGGGTGAAATACAAGATTGGGAAAAGGGTACAATTACGCTTTATGATTTAAAAAAAAAGAATGAGGAAAAGTTTTGTATGATTGACAAAAAGTTGTGAGGGGAATATGATGAAGAGGAAAGGAAAAACACTAAGAGTGAGGATGAGAGTGAAAGGGATAGTCATGAGGGAGAACATATTCGTATTCAAGTGATGTTGATGTGTCCATGCTTACTTTGGAACCCATGAATGAGGACATAGGACAAGTGAGTAGTGAGAGGAGATCTTTTGAAGAAATAGAGGACTTTCTTGAACCCAAAAAAGATGTAAAGGTAGACTTTGTTGACAAAATGTCAATTACGGATCTTACTTCTATTGAAAAACATTAATACAAAATCATGTTACAAAAGTTTCCTAATATTTTCATCACATCTTTTGAAGAGATTCAAGGCTGCAAAGGAGAGACTCTTTATATTGAACTCAAAGAAGGTGCCAAGCTAGTGTGCCAAAGGCTAAGGCCTTTGGGAAAAGGTCAATAAGATGTACTAAAGGAAGAAGTGGAGAAGTTATTGAAGGCCGGCTTCACCTACCCAATCATCACTTCTAAATGGGTGAGTCTAGTTGTCATTCGAACAAAGAAGGATGAAAGGTGGAGAATTTGTGTGGACTACAAGCCACTTAATACAGCCACAAAGAGAGACCATTATCCTCTTCCTTATATAGATGAAGTCTTGGATTCAGTAGGCAGGTCATGAAAGGTACAACATTTGTGATGGTTATTTAGGCTACTTTTAACTCTAGATTTCCCCTGAAGATCAAAAGAAAGCCACCTTCATAACACCATGGGGTTGCTTTTGCTACAAGTGTTACCTTTTGGTTTGACCAATGGACCCTCTTCTTTTCAAAGGAGGATTAATATTGTGTTGCACGTTATCTAGGGAAGTTCATTAAGGTCTTCATTGATGACATCTGCATTTATAGTAGTAGACCTTTCCATTGTGAAAAGTTGAAGCTTGCATTTGTAAGATTGGATAGGAGTGGTGGTCAACTTAACCCAAAAAAATGTTTCCTTGCTCAACGTAAAGTCAAATTGCTTGGAGATGTCATTTCAGAGAATGGTGACAAGGTGAAAGATTTGGTGCTTTTACCTCCTCCCAAGAACACAAAGCAATGAATGATTTTTATTCACAAGGTCAAATATATGGGTATGTTTATTCCTTTGGCTTCTCAAGTCTTGTATCCTCTCCCAACAAGTTATCAAGCATGATCCTCTTAGGTGGACCCACGAATGTGAAGAGGTCTTCAACAAAGTCAAGGAAGTGCTCTGTAGCCTTTCATCTATGCAAGCTTCTGATTGAGACAGAGTTTTATGTAAACCCTTTAATAAGTGTGCTGATGATGTGGGTGCAGTTTTGCTTCAACAAGGAAAGGTGAGTCTCTACATGAGGCCCATCTTTGTTTGTAGGAGATTTCGATATTATCTCCTTCCAAAGCCTTTTGTGTTCTTGACTAGCTATGCATTACTTCCTTAGCTTATAAACAATGTGATTTTGTCAAAAAGAATAATAAAGTGGGTTGTGTAGCTGCAAGAATTCCAATACTATTTTTTAGTTGAGAAGTCAACTAGAGCTATCCTTGCAGATATACTCACTTATAAGGAGGGCCCTATTTATTGTAAACAGGTAGAACCAAAGATAAAAGAAGCTAAGGATGTAAAGAGTGCAAACTGCAATGGTAAAAAGCATGTTTGAACTCTTCCTAGGCTTGTCAAGAACTCTTCCCAAGTAGTAGGCTTGTCAGGAACTCTTCCCAAGTAGTAGGCTTGTCAGGATTGTTATAGAGAATGTTCCAACAAAGTGAAGCACGATTAACCATGTTCCAACAAAGTGAAGCACGATTAACCATGTGGTTAGAAGCACGATTAACCATGTGGTTAGAAGCACAATTAATGTTATCTTTTTCTGTAAAGTCTTCTAAAAAAAGTACTCCATCAGTAGTCATCCAATTGGCTCGACTATGAGAGCATAAGACGAGCAACTTTCTTGCCATTAAATTTAATAAAGAAAAAGTGTGATGGATAATCTTACTATCCTTTTTAGTTTCTTGAGCGTTGAATATAGCCTTGATAATAGATGATTGCATCTTCAGAATAGAAACTTCATTATGATTGACAAGTTATTGCTCAATGTCGAGATTTTTTTATTGCTCATATTGAAGTGACTACTTGAGGAGTTGAATTCGCTCAGAAGTTTTGGGTGGTGGAAGGAGGGAATTATAAAATTCACCGACTTGAAGTTGATCATCTTGATTGTTGGTGTTAACATTCGCACTTCCAATAGAATCGCGATTCCATGGTATGGGTTTAAGAAAATTGAAGAAAAGCATCAAGAATTATTGGAGAAGCTTTGAAAAAAAAATTCAGTTTTTATTAGATTTTAATGCGTTTAAAATAGGCAAAAATACTTTTTGAGCTCAAATTTTTTTTTGAAAATCTGAAAAATCAAGAGAAGAATTTTGAATGTGTGGAGCTCACAAAATTTGTAGCACGGAGATTTGGCAAGAAACACCCCTAAAAAGCCATTCTTATGAGTTTCTTAAGCCTAAAAGCTTATAAGGTTGTATTTTTCAAGCCTTAAATCGTATATGAGTGGAGGATATTTTCCACCACTACTATGAGCTATTAGTAGAGCATGGAGGAAGAGAAATGGTGATGACTTTCCACTCAAAGAATGGTTTTGGAGAATCCTTCCTTAGCCCTTCACATTCATGGAGCCCGATTTTGAAGAGGGAAGCAGGAGAGAAATTTGATTTTGTGGGAAAAGGTGGTATTTGTTGCCCACTAGTGGTTTTTTGCCTTCATTTACCCTTTTATCTTTGGCCAATAGACAAAAATGGTTTTGTGGAGAAAGGTGGTATTTGTAGCCCATGAGTGGTTTTTGACCTTCATTTACTAGTGATTTTGTAGAGAAAGGTGGTATTTAGAGCCCACCAATGGTTTTCCACCTTCATTTACTAGTGATTTTGTAGAGAAGGTGGTATTTAGAGCCCACCAATGGTTTTCCACCTTCATTTACCCTTTGCTCTTTGCCCACTAATAGACAAAAAACCCTTTGCTCTTTGCTTAATAGATAAAAAATCCTTCAATGTTTGAAAAAGCTTTTAATTCATTCAACTTGCCTTTAATTTCTTCAACTTGTACAAGTACTTCTTGTTATCCCAAGCTCCGATACCACTGTTGGAAGGTAAAACACCTAATAATGTTAAGTCGCAAAATGACATTGCAAGTATAGAGTAAGAAAAATCAATACACAAGATTGGGTCCAATTTGCTGACACACAAGAGTGAGCCCATGGTTCCTCTCTGTGTATTTTAATTCATATTACTTGCAATATCTTGTGGGGCTCAAAATAGCCTTATTGCATGTCCATCTCAAATAAAAATTGCTTGCTTTACTTTACATGCATGTCTATCTACTCGAAATTGGAGTCTCCCTTTAACCAAATAAATATTTATAATATTTGCAACATTTGTAATAAAATCAAATGTCCATAAGAGAACTTCCATATGTCTAGCTCTGCCAATAAATATGGGTGCAACCCAAAATAGAATAAATGGTGAATGTCTAATAACAAAATGAAATTATAATCTCTCTACCGCCCAAAGTCAAGCGTTTCCATTAGGAATTTTTTAGACCCAAAGAGGGCCTCTTGGATTAACTTTTGATTAGGAATGGACTAATAGGAAGAGGGCTGGGTGCACATTTTTTATTTCTTTGACCCTAGGGGGCCTAGGCTTTGGTTTGCTAATGGGGCCTGATTACTACCTTGTCCCCCTACCTCCTGGGCCCAAACTTAGAGGTCCCCCCACCTAGAACTCGCGGGTTAAAGAACCCTAAAAATTGAAAAATTTTAATTTTTTTCCCAAAAGTGTGTTTTCCCTCTCAAACTTCCCCCCAATATACTCTAGGTTTGGAAAGCTCGTTTTAAACCTCTTTCTTCCTCTTCTAAGCTCTCCATTGCTGCAGAAACTCCATACCTCTCAAGATCTCCCTCCTTCTCAAGCTCTCTCCCTCTCAAGCTCCCTCTCCCTCTTTCTTCCTCTTCTAAGCTCTCCATTGCTATACAGAAACTCCATCCCTCTCAAGCTCCCTCTTTCTCCCTCTAAAGCTCCCTCCCTCTCCATTGCTGCAGAAACTCTATCCCTCTTTAGTCTACTCTAGGTTCAGGAAGCCTATTCTTAAACTCTAACCCTCTTTTAACCTTTCCATTGCTGCACTGAAAACCGTGAACTTTCTCTCCTCTCCACTCCTCTGTTGTAACAAGCTTTTCTTTTCCCTTCTTGTCTTTTCTTACCACCAATAATGTGAGAAGACCTAGGGAGAAGGTGGAAGAGCTTGTGCTGCACATAACACACAAGAGATGAGCTAGGGAATATGCTACATCATTGGAAGGGGCGGCTACAAGGCTTCAAGCATACTAAGAAGGATGGACTGGTTGCCATAGTGCAACATGTGTATACCCTTGGAGACCTTTACATTCAAGGCCAACAACCAAGGTTTCCTTCAAATTGTCAATGTAATATAAACACAGCTTTAACAACATGCTAATATTGGATTTTTTGTTTCAAATTTTCTTATGATTCTCCATTTTCTTATGTCTTTATCTGCAGATATTTTTCCCTCTAATTATGTTGAGGAACAACCACTCCAAAGCCTCACTGGAGTTTTCTATGCTATGCATGCATCCATTGGAGAGGCAATGTTTGTATCTCAAAGCCCAAGTGAGCTTGTACAGAACAATATCTTTTCTTTTCTCACTCATATTTTGTAGATAAAAAACCAGGTTTATTTGGCAAGCTAGAAGAGATCCCCAACCCCCCTCTTAACAATCCCGAATGGCCCAAACCTGATGACATGGCTTGGACCATCTTATGCTTAAAGTTTAAGATGGTAAGTGATATCAAGACATCACTCACGTTTTTAAAGGCATCTAGGTCAGTAGGGCTAAATTGGTTTTGTCCTTTACATGTTTTTGTGCACATGTTCAATTCCATGCCAATGCACCAAACGAAAACAATGTATATTTGTAAGGAGGTATAGTCTGATCTCATTCAAGGATTACTAGGAGAGGGTTGGGAGGTTAATGAGGGGTCACATCAAGGTGATGTGTACAAGTGCAATTGTAGTAGATTCTACAATTTCTTTCAGGTTCTTGAAGGCACGCTCTATTTTGTACATGCGTCTGCACTACCAAAGATGGATGCAAAAGCACGAGACATGAATCCCACTTCAAGCCTCAGACGAAGAAATTGTGCCTATTGAGGTAGCTGTGATGATGCAAAATGGATGGATTGAGCGAGTGGCACCAAGCAAGCATTGGAGCCTAGCAGACTTGCGTCAACACTTTAGCATCATGGGCTTTGACAATGTGGAAGAGTCAAGTTTCAAGTTGATGAGAAGAAAGGTATATCTGATTCCACTACATGTCTAGAATTAACCCTTACACTTTCTGGTTATTGTGCCACTTTCTATATCTTTATAGATTGGGAAGTGTAAGGAGGGGACAACCATGGTCTCAAAATCATGGCAAATGGGGGACCTTGAATGTTCAGCAGCAAGGTGCATAGCTCTACCAACACATAGTAGGCATGTGGAAGAGCTTGAAGATGAGCCGAGTATATGGGAAAATAACCTCTGTTCTGATGCACGTGAGGGGAAAGAGTCTCAGGATTGAGGTGAAGGCAATGACGAGCTTTTAAGTCAACAAGGAGTTTTGATTAAAAAATCCCTTGCCTTCGATGTTTTTAGTTCTCGATTTAGGGTAAGATTGTTGCTCGTATAGGTATAGCCAAAAGAATAGGCACAGATGATCCTCAAGAAATAGCCCAATCACTCCTTGAGCACACTTTACCCAATAGCAAGAGAAGGAAGCTCAATATTGTAAGAAAGCTTTTGTGAAGATGATGTATCACTTCTTATTATGAATATAATACAGTTTTTGCAAACTTATTTTCATCAAGTATATCATTGTTTTGCCCAATCACTCCTTGAGCACACTTTGCCGATAGAAGCAAGAGAAGGAAGCTCAATATTGTAAGAAAGCTTTTGTGAAGATGATGTATCACTTCTTATTATGAATATAATACAGTTTTTGCAAACTTATTTTCATCAAGTATATCATTGTTTTTTCTAGTTTTGTACTATCAATTTCTTTGTAAATGCATTAGAAATGGCCTTGGGGGCTTGGGGGAGCGGTGCCAGAACAGTGCGAATTTTGAGCCTACACCGCTGTTGTAGAGCCCAGATTCGCACTGTTTTGGCACACCTTCCCCAGCCCTCCAAGAGAAATTCTGATGCATTGGATGACAAATAATGCATTTTTACACATGATTAAAGGTGGTTTCATCTTGTAAACTACTGTTTCTCACAATCACTGTACTCAATTTCTTTGTAAATGCATCAGAAATGACCCTCGGGGGCCTGGGGGAGCAGTGCCAAAACAGTGCGAATTTTGAGCCTACACCGCGCCTATAGAGCCCAAATTCACACTGTTCTGGCATAGCTTCCCCAGCCCTCGAGGAGTAATTCTGATGCATTGGATGACAAACAATGTATTTTTACACATGATTAAAGGTGCTTTTATCTTGTGAACTAATGTTTCTCACAATCAATGTACTCAACTTCATTATAAATGCATCAGAAATGATCCTGAGTGGCTAGGAAAGCAGTGCGAATGTTGAGCTTGCACCACTGCTAATGTAAACTAATGTTTCTCACAATCAGTGTACTCAACTTGTAAACTAATGTTTCTCACAATCAATGTACTCAACTTCATTATAAATGCATCAGAAATGATCCTGAGTGGCTGGGGAAGCAGTGCGAATGTTGAGCTTGCACCGCTGCTGTAGAGCCCAAATTCGCACTGTTTTGGCACAGCTTCCCTAGCTCTCCCATGAGCAATTCTAATGCATTGGATGACAAACAATGTATTTTTACACATGATTAAAGGTATTCTTATCTTGTAAAGTACTGTTTCTCACAATCAGTATACTCAACTTCATTATAAATGCATCAGTGTACTCAACTTCATTATAAATGCATTAAAAATAATCCTGAGTGGCTAGGAGAGAAGTACCAGAACAATGTGAATTTTTAGCCTACATCGTTGCTGGAGAGGCCAAATTCGCATTGTTCTAGCATAGCTTCCTCAGCCCTCCAGGAGCATTTATGATGCCTTGGGTCACAAACTGGCACATGATAGACACTCCATATGTTAAAACAAACATGATGACACCGAGACATTATAAGAGAAACTTAAAATTTAAATTATCAAAAGGTTACAAATGAAATCCAAATAGGCTTGTTACAAAGGGGGGTTTGAAACAAAAGAGTTGCTTCAAGAAGTAGGTTAACATCTAAGATCTCTAGATCGTATCGCACTCGCCTCGAATACTCCGAGCTAGTTGCATGTTCTTGGCAGAAATGGTAATCCTCTTTGCATGTATTGCAAGGAGGTTGGTGTCTTCACAAAAAGCCCAACAAGGTAAGCCTCGGTAGCTTCTTGCAATGCTTCAAGGGCAATCCCTTGCACAGGGAACTCTGTTCTATATCGCTGGAGAATCTTTTTGACTGTGCGAGTGAAAGGGGCTCTTTTTATCAGCAACTTAGTGTTCCTTTGATAAAACTTGATTTCTTGTAGAGCCATATGCCCTTGGCACATCTTTCTCCTTGGAGCTCTCTGTGTTGTGTGTTGTGTTGGTGCGTTGGCAAGGTTGGCAAGGTTGGGACTGTGAGAGAGATCAAGGGGAGCTTGATTTCTTGTAGAGCCCTATGCCCTTGGCGTATCTTTCTCTTTGGAGCTCTCTGTGTTGTGTGTTGTGTTGGTGCGTTGGCAAGGTTGGGACTTCCTTAGCTTGAAGAGCTTGACCTTTCTCTGCTTGCGCGCACTTGCAGTAACCTCCCCTTGATCTCTCTCATAGTCTAAATCCTCCTCCTGCTGCTATTGTGGTACCTATGTATCAAGTTCCCCCCGGGGTGGTGGTGCGCAATGTAGGAATGTTTTCACCAACCCAGTCGAATTACTCATCATCGGAGTCTCTGTCTTGATCTCTGGGGTGGTTGCGTCATGGGGTCTCCTTCACGTGCTTGCTCGCACTAGAAGGGCCTGCATGTGTGTACGTTGGTGTTGCTGTGGGAGGAGGGCTAAACTCTCGTGATCCTGTTGGGCGTGTCTTAGAATCCCAGGGGTCACTCTCTTCCGTGGTGTTACTAGTATGTGGTCGTTGGGTACCCGCCCCTTGCATTGTGTTTTGTGAAGGCATGGTAACACGTGCGATGTTCTTGGTGCGTGCCATATCCATGTACGACTATGCCTACTGTGCTAGCGTGGTGCTGGTGTCCTTACGTGGGTACCTACGTAGATCTTGAGCTCAAGCTCTCTAAAAAAAGTGAAATGAAAATGAAGTGAGTGAAGGAACTATTAATAGTTTTTTTAAAGGGGACAAAAAAAACCAAGTAAACTTATTTTCTTAGCCTTATTACATCTAGATTTGTGCTGGTGCATGCACAACCCAATGCCTCCCTTGTCTCCTCATTCGTGCACGCCAAGCACCATGCCTATGGGGAGCATTGTTCTACAACCATTCAAGTCGAGCATGACTTTTTGCAGTCTTGCGTGCCTCTTGTGTAAGCTTTGATTGTTGGGCCTGCTCCCTAACCAATACCCTTCCAAAGGTTGTGCGATAAAACCAATTGAACATCTCTTGTAGATAGTTCGTACGTGTTCCTCCTGCACAAGCCCCACCTCCATGTCTTGTATTTTTAAAATAAACCCTTCTTGCTTTATAATGTGATTTCTCCATCCCTTGGGTACTCCACATGTCGAGCGATCCAAACTTGTTCATGAAATACACACCATGTACATAAACTATGTGATGTACACATGACAATAATAGATATGGCACTTAAGCAATTGATCGAAGATTCATGAATGTATGAAGTGTGCAAAAGTGAATATTCTTTAGTGGAAAATTAATGATGGGGCTCCAATTTGAATTCCTATTTGGTTCTCCTAGCATATCATTGTTGAAATATACAAGTGAATAGGGTGTGTGTGTGTGCGGGAACAAGCCCTTAGAGCAAGAGGTTGTAAAAGAGAATCTATAAATGAGTGAGAAGCTGTGAAAAGGTGAGAGGTATCTACTGGGAGAGAATAAAGGGTAGCATGAGAAGATTTAGAATGTGTGGAGATATTCTGGGAAAAGTGAAGAGGTGGAGAGAATCAAGCAAAAGAGGTGGAGTGAATGAAGCAGAGATCAGTGGGATTAGATGCTTGGATGTAAACTCTATAAATTGAGGCATTGGCCTAATGAGAATTTGCTGGTTTTTTATTATCCATGCCTACATTAAGCTATCAATTAATTGCTCACTAATCTCATCTTAATCATCGTCTAATCTCTTTGTTAATGATGTTGATTCTTGTATTTGATCCACCATAGCTCATCACATTGCTGCAAATTTAACATGGTATCAGAGCCTACTTAGAATCCATCAAATTTATGAGCTCATTATCTTGCTAATTCCTAGTTAATTAGGATTAGGAAATAATCCTAATCCCTAGTTAATTAGAATCCATCAAATTTATGAGCTCATTATCTCTAGTTAATTAAGATTAGAAAATAATCAAGTTTTTAGCTCTTCTTTTCAATAGCCTCTGTACCCCCAGCTGGTGGAGGGGCTTGATCTCCCTCTAGGCTTAACAATAGGCTTCAAGCCTCTAGCCCCACCTAACCAAGACTCCCACGCACCAGCCTATCAAGACGAATCGTCAAACCACCGGTGCATGCTGCTGAAAATCGTGAATTTACAGGCGCCCTTTTTCTGAAGCAAAACTGAGATCTTCTCTCCACCAGAAGAAATTGGTTTAATTCCTCTTGGCCCCAGGGGTTTTCAAGGGAGCTCTACATGGTGATGTCAGATTTGTGAAATTTCTCAAGAAGTGGAATCAAGCTCTGCATCAAATCTATAGGTGGTGACTTTGGTAAAACAAAGATTAAGTATTTAATGTTTGGTCAAATCTTGTGTTTCTTAGCTTAATCCTCTACTAGACTAACTGATATTGATGGCTTTGAAAGGAGTTGAGCTCATTTGAACTCTAAGGTCCCAGATCTGGCCTCCCTGCATGCATGGGATGAAAATAAATTATTTGGCACTCAACAAAAAAATTCAAAGATAAATCTGTTAATGCAATTCTACAAACTTGATATGAAGGAAAGTGAACCTTTAATCACACACTTGAACAAATACAAAAGCATTAAGCAACAAAACTGGCAGCCATTGGCAAGAAGGTAGAAAATGATGAGGCACTAGCAGTGCTTCTGAAGAGTGTGGACAAAGGTGAATATGAAAACATTGTAGCAACCTTAAAGAATGTACCTGAATTGAAGTTGCATGAGATAGAAGGAGCTCTACTAGAGCAAGAGACCAAGGTCAAAGAGAAGAAATGGCTGGACTCAACAACTGAAGAGGAAAAAGCATTCTTCACCCAAGGAGGATTCTCACGAGAGGACAAGGACGAGGAAGAGGCACAGTAGGAGGAAGGACCTTCACTTGTTGACACAACTGTGGGAAGCCAGGACACATGGCAAGAGACTACTACAGCAAACCCAGTGGGGAGAAGGAACGACATCGGCAAACTTCATGGAGACTCCTAAGGAAGTGGAGTCAGATCATCTTTTCTGAGAGAGAGAGAGAGAGAGAGAGAGAGAGAGAGAGAGAGAGAGAGAGAGAGAGAGAGAGAGAGAGGCGAGTCAGATCATCTTTTCTGAGAGAGAGAGAGAGAGAGAGAGAGAGAGAGAGAGAGAGAGAGAGAGAGAGAGAGAGAAACCCCACAACCCAATGTAACTTGCCCCAATAGAGTAAAACCACCTCTGAGCCACCGATGATGTAGGCCATGTGGTAGATGTATGTGTGAGCCTTTAGTCAAGGTCACGGGCACTTGTAGGCCTTGGACACATAGAGAGAGAGTGTGTGTCAAGGACTATGAGTTTAGGGACTTGAGGCACTGGTCGCGGGCTACCAAGTAAGAGGGAAACTTGGTATAGGGTCCAGGTGTGCTAGGATTATTCACTTGAGGGGAGGTGTTGAAATATGCAAGTGAATAGGGTGTGTGCGGGAACAAGCCCTTAGCAAGAGGCTGTAAAAGAGAATCTGTAAATGAGTGAGAAGCTGTGAAAAGGTGAGAGGTATCTACTGGGAGAGAATAAAGGGTAGCATGAGAAGATTTAGGATGTGTAGAGATATTCTGGGAAAAGTGAAGAGGTGGAGAGAATCAAGCAAAAGAGGTGGAGTGAATTAAGGAGAGATCAGTGGGATTAGATGCTTGGATGTAAACTCTATAGATTGAGGCATTGGCCTAATGAGAATTTGCTGGTTTTTAATTATCCATGCCTACATTAAGCTATCAGTTAATTACTCACTAATCTCATCTTAATCATTATCTAATCTCTTTATTAATGATGTTGATTCTTGCATTTGATCCACCATAGTTCATCACATTGTTGCAAATTTAACAATCAAGAGACATGACACCTTCCACCCATCTTGCATTTGGTTGTTCCTCATCTTCATCCGTCTCAGTTGACTCGGTTTTGGATCTATTGCATCTTCATGTTGTTTCTTCCCTTCCTTAGGACTTTTCGAGGCATCCTTCCCAATAGAACCAACCTTCTGCATACGTTTTCCATTTGTCTTTTTCTACCTACTAGGAATATCAATTTGAGCATTGCTATATGAACAAGGCTATCTTGATGTCGCGCCTTGAGCACAACCCATCATGCATTTAATTATCTTCAAATCTCCCCTAAGATGCCAATCCACCTTGAACTTTCCTATGTTTTCTACATCTAAAAGTTGACCATCAATTTGCTTTTTGATTACATTTGTTATCTAGGGAGTCCTTTCAAACATCCATGTCAATACCTCATGTGTCTCCTTCGGTACCTCGAATGCAGCAAGCCACCAAACCTCTTTCTCAAATTGCACACTAAATCTTGGTTTAGTAGTGTTTTCCTATACACATATCATGGCCTCATTCATGAGCGTAATGCTCAGCCTCATTCATGAGTGTAATGCTCATATGTTCCAGCTTCCGACCTTTCACAATTTGGCACTCATCTAGCTTGAGCACAAATGAAAGTGTGCTCCCTAAAATTGTAAATAAATGGTAATTTACAATATTAAAAACAAAATAATCTTCATTTTATACTGAAAAACATGAAAAGTAGCAATTGCAAGTTCTCACTTTCTGGTGAAAGACCATAGAACTTCACCATAGCTTGTTGTAGTCTCTCAATATAAACAAAGATGTTATTGTAAACATCATAGTGAAATTTTGTACTTGTTGTCTTGCTTTTCTTTCTATTCGACCATGTGTCTAATGTTAGTGTGCCCTCAATGTGATAAAACTGTCCTATAGCTCGTTGAACATCATCATTATTGATATGCTTGACATTGTGAATCACCTTGAGTGTAGGAAATAAAGTGCCAGTGATCCCTTATCTTAGAAATGAATCTTTTATAACCTGACAGATTGCATGGTACCCTTTCATGCTGATTCCAGCCGCATCACAAGCATGTTGAATTGATGAAGAATCGATGGAGGTGGTAATCTTGCTCACCGCATTACTTTTGGCGTATTTTAGGATGATGAGGGTCAGTAATAATTGAGAGAATATCCTTGGTATTCAGAATGGCTTTGACCAAATCCTTCCATCCCTCTTCGTTAGAACCACACCCTTCTTGTGCAAAAAATTCTTAGTGGCAGAACACAAATCATGACTATTTTGTTTAAATCACTGAGTGCATAATGACTCGTTTATCTTACTTACTTTGTTGTACGATCCTTTTCTTCCATGCTCCACCTTTAAACGCAAGAGATTCTATACTAGCCAATGTCTTTTTGCATTCACGAGCATAATTTGGCGTTGCTTTGAGTCGTTTGATAAGTTCCTCTAGCCTTTGAATCTTTGCATCCTTCTCCACATTCTCTACGAGGATCTCTCATTTTATCTGATGATGTTTTAAGTCCTTCTTCTTGACATTGTAAAAGGGTGAATTGTGATGCTTGCAACAATTGAGAGTGGAGAATATGGGTTTGCTAGGCTCCACTTGTAGTCAATCTTCTGTAGTATCCTAACAAGCCAAGCTCTCCTTCACCAACAAATTGCGTAAAAGATGATAAATTGGAAAGGAGGGTTTGCTCTTAATGGAGGGTCAATTGGATAGAGACGCCCATCAACCCAAAGATCTACATTTTTCTCCTTAGCTATCCTACGAGCTTGCACAGATTGTGCATTAGCAAGATGGGTTTTTTAGAGCTGCCATACTCTTCACGAATACAAATGTGTAAATCAACCTTATGTTTTCTAGCTTCACAAGGGACTACACACAGAGCTTGCGAAGGCTCCATAGCTAAGCAAAGGAAGAAGCTAAAGCAGAGAGATCCTGAGAAAGAGAGAGAGAGAGAGAGAGAGAGAGAGAGAGAGAGAGAGAGAGAGAGACTGTTAAAACTTTGCTGTTGGAGGTTTAACACAAATCCGTTTTTTTGAGTAGAAAATGATATTTTTGATATACAAATATACTAACATGGAGTTTCATCAATAAATATACAAATATACTAACATGGAGTTTCATCAATAAATTGCATTTATGAGAAAAATAAAAAAAATAGGTCCTCACAATTTCGGGATCTCATGGATGTAGTGGTTTTTGATAGTTAGTTATGTTTATGGGGTTGTGGGGACCTGATAGTTAGTTATGGATGTACTGGCTCCTGACAGGCTTCTGATGTGACCCTTGAATTACAAGCTTTTTGGAGGGAAAAAATATTTTCATCATACATATTGGTTGGGTGGTGTTTTTTCTACCTCAAAATGTTTGGGGCCCACCTAAACGTGAGAATGTTTTGCTGATGTAGAAGGGAGATATGGTGGGAGTTAATGAGGAAAGAGATTTCAAATTGACAAGAAAGATTCAATTTGTGGAGAGTGAAGATAAAAAATTCAAAAAGTATGAGAAAAGTCAAAAAGTAAGAGAAAGAGAGAGAGAGAGTATGAGAATATTCCCTTTAAAAAGTGAAACTGGGGGGGTATGGCTGATGTGGCAAGGCAAAAAATAGGGGTCATCATAGCCTTTGTCTCCCTTAAGTCTAACTTTTTAAACTCTAATCTCTTAAAATTAGGAATCCTTAGGAGGCCCTTTTTGGGTCCAAAAAATTCCTAATGCAACTCTTGAGTTTTCCTAAGGTGAGACTTCTCCAACACAAGCTTTAAATACTCTCTACAAAATTGGAACATGAAATCGATTGCATGATGCACTCTCTATTCTAGGAGTGACCTTTATGGTCTTGGTCTAGGAAAAGGATAATGTAGAGGCATTTGCGGTAGTACCTTTCCCAAAATTGCTTTGAATGGTCACTCTTACTTCCATGTCTTACTCTTTGTTGTTTAGAACTTTTAGTAGGTTTTACCCCACTTGTAGGCATATATTTAACCTTCTTATTGGTAGATGTTTTGGTGTCTTTTTCTTCTTTCAAAGCCAAGGCCTACCCTACATGTTTTTGTAGCCTCCTTTGCATCAAGTAGTTTCTAGTCTTATAGTTGCATCCAAGGGAATTCTTTGGATTGACCATGATGCATGCTTAAGAAATTCAAGCAAGTCATTGGCATCAATTTGGACATTGATTTTGGCACCAAACTAGTGTTTGTTCTCAATGGGAAATCCTTGCATACATGGTCACTCCAATGCAACTATAGTGCAAAGGGGCATGGGGGGGTTTGAGTATAAATTCGGGTTTTGGTTTAGGACCATAGAGGTAAGCATCCATATGTAGGACTTGGCAATGGACGTATAGTATTGGTGACCTCCACACAACATTATTAATACCTTTTTTTTCCTACCCTAAGAATTGGTCTAAAATACAACATATGTAGGACTTGGCAATAGATGAATTGTATTAATAGCCTGCACAGAACATTATTAATACCTTTTTTTCCTACCCTAAGAATTGGTCTAAAATGCAACATATGTAGGACTTGGCAATAGATGAATTGTATTACTAGCCTCTGCACAGAACATTGTTGATTTTTCCTACCCTAAGAATTGGTCTAAAACACAAGGATGGGATAATCATCTTGCATGAGATAATAATTAGGTTCTTTGTGATTTAGGTTATGTGAATTGGTTTTTGTTTGTAGGATATTCGTCTCTAGGTTCTTGGGCCACTTGCAATATCATCCCCCTTCACATTTCTCATGCCATCCTCAATACATTTGTAGTATATTTGCCATCCTCAATATATTTGTAGTATATTCATAAGCTAGAGGCACATATGCTTGAGGTTGAGGGTAGTGCCCCATGGCATAAGCTTCCACCAATGGCCATGGCATCCCACACTGTAGATTAATAAGCAAGTCCATGGAATGAGCTTGTGTTTAGTTGGTGAAAGCAAGTGCTTTCATAGTCGTTGGTGGTGGGTAATCATGGTCTATATGTTGGTCCTAATCTCTCATCTAATCCATGCCCCTATGGGTAATCATGGTCTACATCATGGTCTACATGCTGGTCCTAACCTCTCATCTAATCCATGCCCCTATAAGTACCTAGTTGGGTTAAATGCCCCTATAAGTACCTAGTTGGGTTAAATGCCATGGTGTACACTATTTCTTGATGGGTGCGTAGTTGCGTGCTTGTTAATGTTAGTGTAAAGATTTGTGGTAAAAAGATTCACCAGAAAAACCTTCTCTATCATTCATGTATGGTGTGAAAATGGTTAAAACAACCAACAAAAAATCAAGCCTGGACAGTCTACGCTAGTAGGTTGAAATGTTTAGACTGCTTCCTTAATTGTTTGCACATATCCTACCAATGGTTTGATGCATTGCATGTGTTGTTAGGGTTACAAGCAGAGTTTGAGAATGGTTCATTCTTTGCTCTTGAATTAGTGTTATTTGTTGTTGTAATGGGTCACATCTATAAACCCAAAGTGGCATTTAGAAAATCAATTACTCTTGGATGCCCTACCTCAAGATCTCTAATTAATTTAAACTGGTTGTTGGAAGCGGTTCTGCATTGGTCCTATGTGTGCAAGTGTAAGCACACTGGTATTGATGTGAGTTGTTGAGTGGCAAAATGCATGCATCACAAAATTCACAACAAGACCGTTGGTAGATATGTTAAGAGAGGGATGAACAAACTGAGGTAGGGCATCCCAAGGCAATAAGATTGATCTCCTCCTCACCGTGAATTTTTGAGTAAAAAGGAGCCAATGTTTTTTTGAGAAATAAACCTAGTTGTAGAGAATGGAGACTTTGTGCTACACATCTTATGAATTTTTGAGTAAGGAGGAGCCAATGTAGTGTGTGTGTGTGTGTGTGTGTGAGAGAGAGAGAGAGAGAGAGAGAGAGAGAGAGAGAGAGTGTGTGTGTGTGCGTGTGTGTGTGTGTGTGTGTGTGTGTGTGTGTGTGTGTGTGAGAGAGAGAGAGAGAGAGAGAGAGAGAGAGAGAGAGAGAGAAAGAGAGTGTGTATTATCAATTTTGAAGAAAAGTATGGTACGTGGGAGAGAGAGAGAGAGAGAGAGAGAGAGAGTGTGTGTGTGTGTGTGAGAGAGAGAGAGAGAGAGAGTATAATCAATTTTGAAGAAAAGTATGGTACGTGGGAGTGTGTGTGTGTGTGTGTGCGAAGAAAAATATGGTATATGGGAGAGAGTGTGTGGGTGTGTGTGTGAGATAGAAAGAGGTATTAACGTCGGTAGAATGCAATACGAGGGCATATACGACCAACAGTTGGACTTGAACTCGGGTGGATCATGGCCTTTTTAAGGGGGGAGAGAGAGAGAGAGAGAGAGAGAGAGAGAGAGAGAGAGGGAATATTATCAATTCTATAAAAAAATATGGTACATGATGGCAATCGAGACCCAATTACGCAAGGCAATGTTTTTATACAAAAAAAATATGGTACATTGCAATCGAGACCCAATTACGCAAGGCAATGAAGAAGGTAAATGTGTACTATGCTTGTTTATCTATCTAGGCATACCTAAAGGCTTGTGTGTGTGTGTGTGTGTGTGTGTGTGTGTGTGTGTGTTTGTGTGTGTGCACGCGCATGCGAGGTTCTTATTATTTGTATTATCAAATTGTAGAAAAGGTGTCTATTTTGAGGTAAGGTTTATGCTTCATCAGGGCACCTAAATCAAAAGATAAAAGACAAGGTACACTTCTTACTTGGGCTAGCATTGATGTAACTAACATTTCTAAAAAGGCTAAAAAGGTTGTTGAGAATGAATCTGGTCCATCATCAGCTTGTGTGAGTGTTGCTAATGTTACTGATGATGAAGCCTTGAAGTGTATGTCTCTTGAAGAGAGGGCCGAGTATGATCGAAAAAATGAAAGGCGTGCACTCTTTCAAAAAGAATGGCTAGATGATTATAAGTGGCTCGAGTATGATGATAAGGAGGTGAAATTATTTTGCAAATTTTGCTTAAAGTATCCTCATCCACATTCTGCGTATTCCAAAGGTGGATCGATAAACTTCAAGGTAAGTAATTTTAAGTCTCATGCACAAACTGATTGTCATAAGGCAGCTATGAATGCCGTGCTTATTGAGAATAAAGATTGCATTCAAAATAGTATGCAAAAAGTAGTAGAGATAAAAGATCAAGCTTTATTATGTTTGTTTAGAGGTGCATATCTCATTTGCAAAGAGAAACATGGCATTTGCAGATTTTCCTCATATCATAAAATATGTGCAAGATTGTCATGCTCCATACGGTTGCAGCTAGTCCATGGTTGGAGTTTTAATTGATGAGTCTAATGATATCTCTCGACATGGTCATATGGTCATTTATCTTTCTTATCTTGAGAGTGCTTGCATTCCAAAAATGAGCTTCTATGGAATTGTGCATGTTCATGAGATGGTACTGCTAAATCTATTTATGAGGCAATTCTTGAAGAGCTCAAGAAAATGAACCTTGATTTTTCTAAATTTGTTGCTTTTGGGTTTGATGGATGCGCTACAATGGTAGGAAAAGATAACGGAGTTCAAGCATTGCTTAAAAAACATGTGAATCCTTTCTTGACTTCGATACATTGTGTAGCGCATCGTGCTGCTTTAGCAGTATCAAATGTGGCCAAAGAGATGGAGTATTGCAAAAAGCTTGACAAACTAGTCAATGCTATTGCAAGCTACTTCAATGGAAATTCTAAGAGATTAGAGGGCCTTGAAATCATGCAAGGTGATCTTGCATGCCCTATTCTTCGATTGGAACACACATTTGATATTAGATGGCTAAGTAGATATTGAGCGGTAAGTAGAGTTGTGAAATCTTTGGATTCTATTCTTACCATTACAAAGACTGAGGCCCCTCATATTTACCGTGATTTATCATAGTTTGAGTGTCTTTATTGCTTGCATTTTATGGCTGACATTTTAAGAGGATTAGCTACTTTGAGTCAAATGTTCCAAAAGAAATTTATTGATGTCACTACTGTTGAAAGTCTTGTACAGAATGAGATTGCTTGCATCAAACAATATTATGTGGATACCCCAGATGTTGATATAAATGCTTATATATATGGAGTGAATGGATATGCTTTACTTCCAGAGTATGGTCCTGAAAAAGGATATTTATATGGTTTGAGAAATGCTTTGCATGGTAATAGAATGTATGATCATGATTTGACTCGTGATTTGTTTACAGAAGATTTGAACAGAGCATTGGATTTTCAAATATCTTTTGCAAATGCTATGATTGAAAATTTAACTTCTAGGTTTGATGAGATAACTCTGTGTTGAGTTGTATATGAAGGTGTTGGTGCCTGCACAACATCCATTGTATATGAAGGTGTTGGTGCCTGCACAACATCCATTGTTAGAAAGGTCTTTAAAAACCTATGGCATCAACGAGGTCGATCGAATATGTAAGTTCTATGGTTCCTCTAAAAAGCTTCATGTGCAAGATTTTAATGCAGTGATCAATCCTGAGCAGTTCAAAAAGGAGTATACAAAGTTCAAGCATCAAGCATCAAGGGATTAGGTGAGGTATAGTCTCCCAGAGGTAACTTCATCTATTGCATGCAATGATTTGTGGAAAGATGCATTTCCCAATGTATTATCTATTTGTCAAGTTGCCCTTGTACAATGTTCCAGTATTGCAATTTGTGAAAGAGGCTTTAGTGCACGTACTGTGATAAAAGACAAGCTAAGAAATTGTTTAGAGATAAAAAGTTTAGATGCTTTAATGAAATTGTATGTTGAAGGTCCTGAGGACTTGAGTGATTCAGAGTTTGCTGATAGTATAGCCTTGTGGGCTAGCAAAGCTCATCGACATTTATTCACAGCTAATGGTATTTGCTCATTGGTCTTGCAATAAAGTTTGTAAGACATGAGTTTTATGCTGATTTTTTGCTTTGTAAACAACTAATGGCCGATGATGAGATATTGAAGTAGTTGTGGATCCTAAGCTCACATGTACTTAGCATTCTTTCTTTCTTTTTTTAGGTTTTTTTGTACATATGTTTAGCTTTTTTCATCTTTTATTGTTTAGAGTTCTTTTTAGCTTTTGACGGTTAAGTTGTTACTAGTTAGTGTTTATTTAATTTTATGAGTTGTGCTTTGTACTATTTTTTAGTTTTCTTACTTGAATGTAATTTTTTTTCATGTTTTTTCTTTCTTTCTTTCTAATGCTTTATATTTTATTATTATGTACTTCTTTTAACATGCTTGTCTAATTGTTTAGCTTAGCTTTTGTCTTTCTTTCTTTTTATTGTTACAGAATTTTTATAAATGTATGCATTCTCTTTATGTGTCTCTATTGCTTGACTTTCTCATTATCCTTTCGTTTCTTTCTTTAGTGATCTCTCTCCCATTTTTAGTTTTACTTCTTATCTTTCAAATTTAAAAACTAAAATTAGTTTGTATTGTTTTTGGCTTTGCGCAGAGACTTAGTGTTGTATATACTTCTCTGAGGCCACACACACACACACACACATATATATATATCTTCATATATAAGTGTGCGTGTGTGTAGAGCTAGTTGTTTTAGGGTGTTTCAACTTTCAAGTAAGAATGCATAATGATACTACTTTATTATCATCGTGATTGCTTATGTAGAGTTTAGGAAAGTAAACTTATCAAATGAGTTGCCTTGCAGGTTTGTATAGTATTGAAAGTACTTTGAGTGCTTCAAGTCTTGGTAAGGACTCCTCTATACCTCAATCTTCATCCTCTAACTTGATAGGCTTGGCATCTGTATGTAGTTCTTAAGGATGTCAAATTATCTTAGACGTATTAGTAACATAGTTTTATAGAATGTGCATGCTTCATTGTGAATAGATAAACTTTTTCAAATGCATGTACAGGAACCTTTTTCTCTTCAAAGAGCAATGGTGCTTAGCAACAACCACTAAACATTTATGAAGATGTCATACCAGGATTGGAAACATGCTTGCTTGCTTCTTTCAAGTATGATTTCTAGTCTCTTTATTTCAACTATGTGAAGTTGTATCAATGGCAAAATGCAACATCTTAAGGTTTAAATGTTATAGCACATATACACTATGAAATGTATATTATGATGGTTTAGAAAAGTAGTAGAAGGATAGCATATTTAAGTTTAAATTTTATAGCACATGTACATTATGAAATGCATGTTATGATGGTTTAGAAAAGTCATAGAAGGATATGGTCCGCCTTCTTCAAGTAGCAAGAGGGACTGAGATTCTTCATTCTTGTATGAAGAGGATCATGCCGCCTAAAATTTTGAAATACCTATTCAACTTGTAACGAGGAGGATTAATGGCCAATTCATTAAAAAAAATTTCCCGAACCCTACGTTGTATGGCTCTCGGGTACTAGTCAATGTCGTTTTCAGTAAAACGTGTGCTCCCATTCACTAAAAAATGTGGACTGCATTTTTCCCATGTGTGTGCGTGCCACGTTTTTGGTAGGACGTGTGCTCCCACTCACTCAAAAATGTGGACTGCATTTTTTCCCATGTGTGTGTGCACGTGTACGTGTATGAGCGAGAGAAAGAGAGCATGTGCACATGCATGTGCACGTGCACGCATGTGTATGAGAGAGAGAGAGAGAGAGAGAGAGAGAGAGAAAACAATCAGCTTTGGTTCATTAGACCCAAGCACGTGAGGCAATGTTTTAATACAACAAAACGAAAAAGGCACCTTCAGGCCATGTATGGACTGTTTCTAAGTGATGTGAAACTTCCTTAAGAAGCAGCAATAGCCATGGACTGGACTTCCCCTTTAACTTCCCCTTTAACAAGAGATGTATAGACGTCACCCCTTTTCTGAAAGAAATATATAGATGTCCACATCCCTTAAGGACAAGAAGGGAGCATTGGTGGCACAAGCTAGGCAATTCAAAAAATTAAGCTATTCCGTGGAGCAAGCATAGACCTGGCATATCATCTCAAGCTCTGGTCTTCCATGCTATTACCCCCATGAAGCTAGGCGCAAACACGATCTACAATACCCATTCTCTTTGAGCTCTACCTCAAAGGCAAAGCTTGTGTGCATGTGCACGTGCACGTGTGTGTGTGTGTGTGAGAGAGAGAGAGAGAGAGAGAGAGAGAGGCATTCATGCAATTTGATAAGTGCATATTTTGTTCTTAGAGCAAAGTAGCGTGACTAACAAAACAAGCTCGAGGTAGATCTCAAATCACAAGGAGCCGTACTAGGCTTGGGCAACATAAACTGCATAAAACAATAACATAAGACATACTTAGAAGTGTCATGGCTCTAACCAACTTGTTTTCCCGCATGATAAAGTTGTAGGCACAAGAGAACAAGTATAACTAGGATACCTAAGAATACATAACTAGGAAGTACAAGAATACATCATTATTTTGATGTGTCAATACCATGCATGTGTGATATGTTAAATGCAGAATAGCTAACGTACGTATTCAGTCTATGTAGACAGGCATCAAATATATCAAAACGAATACATAACTAGGATACATAAGAATACATAACCAAGATACACAAGCATACATCATTATTTTGATGTGTCAATACCATGCATGTGTGATAAGTTGGATGCAGAATGGCTAACGTATGTATTGTGTCCATGTAGACAGGCATCAAATATTTCCAAAAGCCGCCCTCTGATGATTTGCTAACACTAAACACACAACAAAGAGACCATGAGACTGAAAGCCGCTCTCACAGATAGAAAATGCGCGATATATTGCCCATTACAAGTCACCTAAAAGCAAAGAACTCTTTATTCTTCCTTCCAAAGCAAGGACAGCATCGATTCATGGCATCCCCAACTTGGTAGAGCCTACACAAGAATACATCATTATTTTGATGTGTTAATACCATGCATGTGTGATATGTTGGACGCAGGATGGCTATCGTATGCATTGTGTCCATGTAGACAGGAATCAAACCTTTGAAAAAGCTGTCCTCTGATGAATTGCTAACACTAAACACACAACAAAGAGGCCACAAGACTGAAACCAGCTCACAGATAGAAAGCACGCAATATATTTCCCATTACAAGTCACCTAAAATAAAAGCACTTCATCACTCTCTATTCTCCCTTCCAGAGCAAGGCCAGCATCAATTCACGGCATCCACGATTTGGTATAGCCACAGCTTTTTATAAAGAACCTTAAATACCTTGCTTTGGCATTCACAAGAATCACATTCTTGCAAATACATTACTGCAACTGCAGTCTTAAGTATTTACCAAGCATCACATTCTTGCAAATACATTACAGCAACTGTAGTTTTGAATAATGTTACAAACAGGGAAGCCCTCCGGTTTTAGTCATTATTTACTTGGACCAAACCTCCATAGCAGTTAATCCTAGTCTGCTGATTTTGCCCGTGTCTTGAAGGCAACCCCTTTTTGAAACATCATCTCTTGAAATGGCCTCCTTGAAGTAAGCAATGATGTTTATTTATTATCATTCTATTGATACAGCCATACATACACCATTTTAGAGCCGGGCAAATACCTTCAGCTGCTGATCATACTCGCTTGCTTGTCCAGTCAAACCAGCCATTAGTGTCACTCTTGACACAGCAAGCTTGGTGCCATGGTCTCGGTTCTGCTCAGAGCCTGATTGCGTAGAATCAGAAACCTTTGAGAAGGTTACATCCCATACCTAAATGCATGAAAGAACAGCATAAGTACGATTCATCAACATACAAGAATACACAAGCTCAATGCTCAAAAGATAAGCAGAACAGCAAAAAAAGAATAAAACACATACATGTAATCTTTTTCCAATATGAACAGGCTTGGCTGAAACAAAGACCTCAGTTCCTATTGGTGCGGCTCTCAAGTGGTTGATGTTTAGCTCAACCCCAGCCACGCGTTGAAAACCAGATGCAATATGGGCAGCTGTGCTGGCAAGAGACTCTGCAATCAAGGCGGACACTCCACCATGAAGCACACCAAAAGGCTGCTTCAGGTAAAATCAAGGCAGAAGTCAGTGACTCAGCTCATTTCACATGACACACATGACACACATGACTACAGCTGTCTACTTGCTTTTCTTAATAGACAGGCTATCCCATATAACTTCCACTATTCGAGGCATCTGAGGGGTTGTATTAGAGAACTATACTTACGTGGATTACACACCTCAACACTGCTTATCCCCCATACTTTAGAAAAGATATTAATGACCATGGTAAAAAGTCCCTACAAGTGTGCTTGTGAAGTGCAGACACTTCTTCACAGGAACAGTGAGGTAGACAACATATTTCCGTCCAGACCAACAGGACATTAGCCCAGGCCCCGCCCACTGCTTGAGAGGGGGCCCTCTCATAGGTATTTGGCAGCCTAGGAAAGTTGAAGTTACAGAAGTACAACAGATGTTTGGCAGTATTGACAACTTACAAGGCTTTTTTACATCATTCCCTGCTGGATTGGGCAGGCCATATATGTAACATACCTTCATTTGTCCAACTTGTAGTATCAAAATGCACAGCTTGAAGCACCTACAGATAGATGTCTGCTGCCAACGAGTCACTTGTCGAAACTCCCCACCCATGGATGCCATTCAGGGTCCCTCTACATGGTCCTCAATGCATGGAACTGGGCCCATCCGAAAGCGCCCCTTGACATTCCCCATTCATGCATTACAGGGTTAACTGTAGGTCAATATGCATCCCCTGGTTGGAATTGACTGCCTCAACATAATTGCCCACTCATCATGACCCAGGGTCATGAGAGGGTGAATCTGGACTACGTAATCTGACAGGTTTATTTTCCAAAATATTTCTGGATATTTACCACATCAGCATATACATTCCCCACTTGCTGACGTGGGAGGTAGCATACCACAACTGTGGAAGAATCCTCACTCCCCGTGCCCTGGCCTGACGTATGAACTGCAATGTTCTCATTCACCAGGCGCATGATGGAGTAGAAAATCTTTCCTCAGGGAAAGACCGACCCCACCCTTTCCCAGCAGTCAAGAAAGAGGGGAATCATCTAAGGGCACATCGGCTTCAGTAGAAAGCATTCCCGATGAGATGGGGACAGGCAGCTGCCCCAAATACCTGAGATGACAACAGGCAGCTGCAGGAAATTTTGACCAATCATCCCTGCATTTGGACGGCAATGTGCAGTAGCAGGGAATTGCAATTCCGAAAATTGCACATCCGTGCTCATAACCATGGGACGCTTACCATCCATGGCATGGGGCATATTTCAAGGGGATGTGTGTATGAGGCCCTCGACATGATCCTCTGACCATCCTCATCGTTGGGATGGATCCATATGTCAGAAGCCCTTTGGCACAATAAGAACTCACAAGCCTACAATCAGATGACTGTAAAGAAGGCGGTAAAAACTACCTGGCAAGACTTCTTGCTGACGACAAAACGGCCTGCGACGCAATGAGGGGAGGTCTGCTCCAGTTTGAAGCCGATGAACTTCATGGGCTCCTCCAGCAGCTGCTCATGAAGGGAGGAAGCCTGCCCGTCGTCCACCTTGCCTTCAAGCAAGGGGCCGGGTTTGGCCATGTCAAAGGCTATGCGCGCTCTCTCTGTGTGTGTGTGGCGCGCGCTGCGTGTGTGTGGAGCGGGGGGGCCCTGCGGCGCTCTCTCTCGCTCTCTAAACGCAATACTACAAAGAAAAGTGCAGTACAGTCTTTCTCTCTCTCTGTGAGAGGCTCTCTTGAGTCTCTCTCTCTCTCTCTCTACACTCAATACTACAGAGAAAAGTGCAGCACAGTCACGCAGCAACACATTACCTATCCCATGTGTTGCTATCCCATCCACGTATTTATGGTGCCGGGTTCGGCCATGTCAATGGCTACATGAGCTCTCAACCCGGCACATGTCAATGGCTGCATGCGTTCTCTCTCTGTGTGTCCGTGTCTCTCTCTCCCTCCCCCTTTCTCTACACGAGGCCCTGACTAAGAAAACGGGTGACGATACCGTAAACCCATCCCATCCACGTGTTTATCGTGCATTGATTTCACGATACCAGCACCATTGACACTTGCCGGTCCCGTGATTCCATTCATATAGCCGATTTTATCGTGGACCTATTATAAATTTAATGTCAAAACAAACAAAGATTATAAATGCATTTTCGTTGGAATGTTTCTTTCTGGGGCCCGTAGTGCAACCACTGCGCACAGCTGGCATTGAAGTCCATAAAAAATCTACCAAAAAAGGATATTTTATTAGGGAATACTTTTTTTTATGAAGACAATTTGCCCAACTTTGAATTTGAGAAATCCCTAGCGTTTGGTGTGCACCCAAAGGTATGCGTATGAAAATTTCTTGGTCAAAAGATTGTTCCCAAGAAATCCGATACCCCAAAAGTAAGCCTCCATGGTAGCTTCTGCAACCACGGGAGGACTGTTTTTCCAGCATTCCTCCTTTCTTGGACCAGACTTTAAGAGTGGGTCTGGTTCCAACCGAGTTTTCAATAAAGAGTTGTAAGTGGTAATCTGGTCTTGATTGTATGACAGCTTTTGAATAGTTAATATAAATAAT
Organism: Cibotium barometz; assembly: GCF_041138505.1. Classification (NCBI taxonomy): domain Eukaryota; kingdom Viridiplantae; phylum Streptophyta; class Polypodiopsida; order Cyatheales; family Cibotiaceae; genus Cibotium; species Cibotium barometz. Next base: position 21,502,572 of record NC_141053.1, on the reverse strand, counting down.
TATTATTGATCCCAAAACAAAAGATTTCTTGGTCAAAGATGTGTGTGAAAATCCTTTTTTGCTACATATGGAGTGTGAAAATTAAGTAATAGAACCTTGGAGTTCTCCTCAAAGATACTTAGGGATAGGATGTTGACACTTGGCTTTATTTTGATGTAAAAAGCTTTTGTTGTTTCACTAATTTATAAACCATGCATTTTCTAATGCACAAGTGGAGGTTTTGGAAGGTTTCCAAATTTTCCCTCATGCGTCATGAATGAGTCATCATGAACAAGTCATACACATGCAATTGACAACTATAGTATAGAAAAGAAGAGTCCTATGAATGAGTCATCATGAACAAGTCATACACATGCAATTGACAACTATAGTATAGAAAAGAAGAGTCCTCTCAACTCCAGCAACCCTATAAAAAAGTGGACCACAAAGAGGAGGGTTGAAAAAACAGTGTAATTTTTTCTTTAAAAAAGGTGACTATGGTAGTGTAGGGTTGGTAAGTCATAAAGCAAGAAAAGTAGTGTAAGATTGGTTGAGATAGTCTAGCCTCCATGTGTTTTATGCTCTTTCTCATTATGAAAAATGCATGATTGCATAGTCATGGAGAAAACTTGGCCTAGATAGTCCCAACCTAAAAGTACTTTTGTTGAACATTGTTTTTCTCTAAATAATAAGCAAGATTATGAAAACACTAGGAGTGATATACTTTTCTCCCTCAAAATCTATCATAGATAAGATCTTTCATTCATACTCTAGTAACTAGTAGGTACTTAGGCATTATTCTTTTAAGAACAATGCACAATAGCCATGTAAATAATGACAGGGTGATTGCACAAGATCAGCGCCATGGATATATTATTGAAATATAAGCTATTACAATGACATTCTCTCTCTCCACCTATGGTGGGTCAGGTCCTTAAATTGGTGGATGAGCTCCTTTACTAGTGTGCCTTAGATGATTCCCATGAGTAAATTGTAAAGACAAGACCCAAGGGAGGCTATTTATACTGAATTAGTGTAGCTACCTAGGTCTAAATGTGGCCACCTAGATCAAATTCCAGTTGTGTTCACACTACGTCGTCCACTAGCCTCCAAAACTATTTCTACACACATAATACAAGCTTGTGGGCACATGCCCTTACCCTGCCCATGTATACAAGACTAAGTCCCCTAGTCAAGTAAACACGAAAGGCCTTGGACAATCTTTGGATTATCTCCCAAAGGAGCTCACAACATTAATATGTCCATTGAGAAGAATGCAGGGAAGAGGGTGAGCTTGAGCTCCTTTGCAAGCTTTCTTCTTTACACACACACACACACACACACACACACAAACAAGAGTAGACAAGATGAAGTCCATTAGTTAAGTAAACACAAAAGACCTTGGACAATCTTCAAATCTCCCGAAGGAGCTCATAACATGGAGATGTCCATTGAGAACAATTTGGGGGAGAGGGTGAGCTCCTTGCAAGCTTTCTTCTTTACACACACACACACGCGCGCGCGCATAAGAGTACACAAGCACATAAGAGAGAGATAGATAGCTAAAGTTCCCACTATCTTCTTCATTGCTCTATAGCCATAACATAAAGAAAAGAGTACACACTATAATAGAAAGTACTCTACTACTAAAACATACAAGGTCCATAGTGTGAACTTGACTACACAACCATAACATAAAGAAGGTTACACACTATAAAAACTATAACTCAACCATGACTTTTGTTTGGTTAATCCTCTCCTTTGTTTTCTCCTCCAATGTGCCACTCATTTATGGTTGCTTTGCTTCCTCTCTCTCTCTCTCTCTCTCTCTCTCTCTCTCTCTCTCTCTCTCTCTCTTTCAAGCTCTCTCTCTCTCTCAAGCTCTCTTAGTTTTTTTGTTCCATGACTTAGCATCTGTTTATAAGGATGAATTCATGAAATATTTTATATATTACGATGTCGTGTAATTATGGATTCTTAAAATAATTCATGGAATATTTTTATTCCTAGGTTTTTATGTTATGAATTCTCCTAGACGGGTTTAGATTGGGATTCCTTTCTAAATCCGGGCGATTATAGCGTATTTACGCGTACGCGGGTGAATTCGTACATGCGTGGGAAGTATTGGTTGCATCATCTTATTGATATGAAATTTTATATGGATGTTTATTTTTAATCAATTAATTTATTAATTGACTAGCGTAGTATATGTAAGTGCAAATCATTGGATGTGATAATGGAAGCAAGCTGGTGGTGGTCAGGAATACATTTTGTGAGACTCAACTTTGGGTGTCGATAGATACGTATGCTCAAAATGACTATTGTGAATAATCTAAGATTGATTATTATTATAATTATCTTTATTCAAATCAAAAGTAAAAATAAATATACTTTAATATTATATATATATATACACTAAAAAGCTAATGATAAAAAAAAGTAAACTTTTCTTAAAATAGACCTCGCCAAAGTAGCCTATTTTTACATACAATCAAATTTAGCGAAACGGCCCGCACTAGGGTTGTAAACTGACACTATTCCCTTAATTTTAAGTAGGAACTCGACTATATTATGGCAAAAGACCAGAGTGCTGCAGCTTCTCTGCAAGTTGCAGGCATGTACCTACATACAAGGAGCTAAGATATGCTAAGACATGCAAACGTCTACATAGAGTATCAGTTTCTTTTATTATACCTACATATAGGGATCCAAGACAGAGACGAGAGAGCTACAACTGCTCTGCAAGTTGCAGGCCTATACCTACATATAGGGAGCCAGAGATAGGAAAACATCTATAGAGAGTATCAATTTCTTTTACTGTTTTTCTTATATGGTTTAATTATTTCATGAGAGAGAGAGAGAGAGAGAGAGAGAGAGAGAGAGAGAGAGAAATTAAACATGTTTTGTAAGAATTGTAGGTTCCTTGGATGAAGCTCTCCTTTCTTTCTATATTCTCTTTTCTTCTTCGATGAGATGTCTCCAAAGAGAGTGATTGTACCAAATTACTTCATATCTTAATAAATCATTGAAATACTCATGTGTGAGACTGGGTCTCACACATGGGGGGGGGCAAATTGGACCCAATATGGTGTTTATGTCTCTATGCTTTATTTTATTGTAAATTATTATTTGAAGTGAAATTTTAATTATTTTGATTTCGATTTGCTCCACTGCGCAACAGCATCTTTCATGGAGAGATTGTACTTATTTTTTAGTCTCATAGACCCTTTAAGTCTTTTGAGAAGATGTTAATATATCTATCTTTCTTTCTCACGCATACAAGAAGCAAGCAAGCATGAGGCATAATACACAATCTAGTCCTCTCTCTCTCTCTCTCTCTCTCTCTCTCTCTCTCTCTCTCTCTCTCTCTCTCTCTCTCTCTCTAGCTAAGAGTTCTTTGACTATACATAAGAATGTCCCTACAATAGTCATAAATTGGCTTATATACTAAGCCTTGTGTTTATAGTATAACCGATCAAAACTTAAAAAGTAAGAACAAAAGATTGGAGGCTTTTACATTGCTTTGGACTTCAAGGTTACAAACTCAAAACTCTTAAACTTAAAACTTTTTAACTCCATTGTAAAAAAGTATATACAATATGTGTTAAACCCCAAAGGTTCCATCCTCGAAAGCTCATATGTATAGAAGCTTGTGATTTTATGATAGCCCTCTATAATCTTTTGTTGGAATTATTCGAATTACATGGCATTTATATACAATATGTGTTAAACCCTAAAGGTTCCATCCTCGAAAGCTCATATGTATAGAAGCTTATGATTTTATGATAGCCCTCTATAATCTTTTTGTTGGAATTATTCGAATTATTTGGCATTTATGGATTTATTTGATGGATATTTATTTTATGTGCAAGCGAGACTGATCACCTCTAACTTGTCACATATTTTGAGCTTATATTGTGAATGTCAGTGTAGATTAGTGGTAGGGTTAGTGTGCGGGATGTGCATGGATCCATTGGGCTTGCTTCAACAGAAATTTATTGACACATGGCGCCCGACGATTATTTATGATCGGAAATAGATATTTTATGTGCACATTAGTGTGCAACATTTTATATATATTAGTTCTATTTCATGAGTGAACCTTAGAGTGTTCACATTTTTGTATTTAGGCTTATGCAAACCCAATGTGGAGATCCATTTTTTTGGCTACATGTATTTTTGGCTCTTGCTTTTTATACAAGGAAACATATTTAAATACACCATAAAGAGGACGTGAGCCACTCTCATGGTGGGGAAGATTTAACCTATTCTTGTGTCACGTGCATAAGCTTTTATCTATTTTTGAGCTTGAGTATTTGTTTTAAGTTAATTTTTATAGAGGGCCAACCGTGAGCTTCCAATATTGGTATCAGAGCTAGAGCCAGGGATCTGAGAGAATTGTGCCGTCGTACTTTTCTTAGAAAAAAAAAAGAGTTGTGTATTGGGCACTTAGACGGCCAAGATTGTTGTCCTTTGTGTGAAGATGAGGAACATCGACACAAAACCCTAGAGTAACACCAATTGTCAGAGCGCCGCCTGTCTACCATCTACAGTACAGTGGACAGAGCACTGGCCACCTGCAATCGAATATATCGGCTGTTGTAGGCTCACCGCCTAACAAGTACCGACCACCAGCACATAGGCGAGCATAAGGGGTACTTAGTACAGCCACCAAGCGCGGAAACACAACAAGCACCGACAAACAGCAAGTGCACTGGCAACAACGGACGTCAATAGCATCGGTGGATGATAAGCACATTGGTGACCTCATCTCCCCAAATCTTGAGCGCGAGTGTCTCCTAAGACACAATGACAAAGTGAGGCCTTTTCTCCCCTTTATACCTAGTTGGCTTATTTTTTTCAACACCATGTGGGATTACCAAGTGCTTACCTAGTTGGAAGCCCATGGTGAAACCGTGAGAAGAGAAGATGTCATGCCTCCTGAAGATAATCGCTTGAGCAAGGTTCTCAAATCCCGTTTTCGACTCACAAACGGACTCACAAGGACTCCAAGATCAGCCGTCGCGCATTCACGTTCTCCAAATTTGAAGGTAAAAAAGATGGTCGTTTAGTTCTTTCTTGGTTGACTCAATTTGATGATTATTTTGCTGGTGAATGCTTCTCTGAGGAAGATAAAATAAAGTATGCTACTAATCATTTGAGTGATCGAGCTTCATTGTGGTGGAACGCACTTCGCATGGGTCCTACCAAGTCTCTCACATGGGATCAATTCCAAGACAAATTCAAGCATGCTTTTCTTCCTCTACAATTCCACCTTAACACTTGTCGAGCATGGAATCTTCTCCGCACGACAGATCGTGATACTATTTCTCAATACACAGAGAGATTTTAGCAATCACTTCTTATGATTTATAAGCTCAAGGATGTTCCTGAAGAGTCACTCCAACAAAAGTATGAAGATGGTCTTGTTCCACCCCAAACCCAATTCTAGTCACAATAGTAATGCACCCACTCCTCACCCTACCCAACCTCGTTAAGGCAATAATGTGCCTACATGCTTCAAGTGTCATCGAGTGGGACATTGAGCCGACAAGTGTACCTTTCGTCCTACTCAAGTGGCACAAGTTCACAATATCGAAGACGACACATACTACGATGGTGATGGTGATACAGCTTTGGATTGGACGGAAGAACAACTCAATGAAGAAGTGGGTACGCAAAGCAAATTGGCAGGTACTTCAATCACTCCTCACTCTTTGCTTCGTATGAAAGGATCTATTAATGGAAATGATATCACTATTTTGCATGATGATGGTAGCATGCATGATTTTATTTGTGAAAAGGCAGTTCATAGGTTGCATTTGGAGACTCATCCTTCGTGTTATAAGGTTGAATCTACATTTCAAGGCACTCTACATGGGAACTCGTGAAGTATGTGACCTTGAGATACAAATTGGACCTTATAAACAAAAATGAAACTTTCTCATTGCACCTTTGCATTCTAGTGACATCATACTTGGTATGCCATTTAGACATGAATTCAATCCACATATTTATTATTTCATGCATACTATGGATTTCACACATAATGGTACCCTCATGCAATTAGTTGGTGATCGTTCTCTTGAGATGTATCCATTATTATCCCATACCCAAGCTAAACGTGCACTTCAGAAGCAATCACGTGCATACATCATTTTAGTTAATGAAGTGCAAGTAGTTGAAAATAATCTCACTCCTTCTCAGCAAGCATTCATGGCTAAGTTTCAGGATTGTTTTGTAGATGATTTACCTCCTACCTTACCTCTTTCACGTCTTGAAGACCATATTATAGAGATTATTCCGGGTAGCCAACCACGTCATAGAGCTCCTTGTCGTACAAATCCTCTTGAACAAAAAGAAATAGAACGCCAAATTAGAGAATTATTAGACAAGAAATTTATTCGACCCAGTAGTTCTCCTTTTGGTGCACCTGTTGTTCTTGTTGAAATAAAAACTAAGACTTACCACATGTGTATTGATTATAGAGCTCTCAATAAGGTCAGAGTTAAGAATAGATATCCCATCCCTCGTGTTGTTGATTTGCTAGACAAGCTTAAAGGTGCATCTGTCTTTAGTAAAATTGATTTGAAATCTAGATATCATCAAGCTCGAATGACTAGTTCTGACATTTATAAAACTGCTTTTCGTACTCAAACTGGTCATTATGAATTTTTGGTTATACCTTTCGGTCTAACCAATGTACCTACTACTTTTGCACGCATGATGAATTGTATATTTCTTGACCATCAGAATTGCGTCATTGGTTTCTTTGATGATTTTCTTGTCTTTAGTAAGAATCGTGTAGAACATCTTGCATTTGTGTTTAATCTTCTTTTAAAAAATCAACTTTATGCTAATCCGGATAAAAGTCTATTTTCCAAGATGAAATTGAGTACTTAGGCCACATTGTTTCAAGTGGAACGTATCAAAGTTGATCCAAAAAAGGTAAAAGTCATTGAAACTTGGCCTACTCCAACATGTGTTAAAGAAGTTAGATCTTTTCTTGGTTTGGCTATTTTTATAAGAAGTTTGTTCGTGATTTCTCCTTGATAGCACTTCCTTTAACAATGCTGCTTAAAAAAGGTCTAGTTTTTCGATGGGGTGAAGGCAAAAAAAATAATCATTTGATATACTAAAATATTTGTTGACTCATGCCCCTATCCTCCAACTTCCAGACTTTACTCGACCATTCTTCCTCGTAGGGTAGTCACTCATGCTAGTGGCTCAGGAATCGGTGCTATCCTCATGCAGGATGGACATCCTTTGGCTTTTGAGAGTAGAAAATTGACACCTTATGAACTTTCGTATAGTACATATGACAAGGAATTATTAGCAGTTGTCCATGCCTTATGCATGTGGAAACATTATCTTATGGGTTCTGAATTTATGATTAAGATTGACTAACAAAGTATTAGATATCTTCTTAATCAACATCTTATCTCAGAACATCATATTAAATGGGCATATTTTATTCAGAGTTTTCATCCTCTTATCCAATATCAACCTAGTAAAGTGAATGTAGTGGCTCATGCACGGCGCTTAGTCGATGACCTTCTATTTCTAACATTTCAGTGCTTGACATTCATTCTTTGCATGATATGCGTGATTCATATGTACAGATCGTGATTTTTATGATGTTTAGCACAAGTTAGAAACTAATAATTGGTTTCCTCTTCATGATTATGCATATAATGATAGTTTCATTTTCTTTCAAAAGCGTTTATGCATTACACTTCCTTATAGATCTTTTATTCATGAAGAGATGCATCGTTTCCCATATGTTGGTCATTGTGGCATTCTCACTACTCTTCTCACCATATAAGAATATTTTTACTGTCCACAATTAAAACATGATGTTGCTTCTTTTGTATCGGAATGTGTGACATGTTAGCGAGTTAAAAGATGCCAAGGAAAATAGTATGGGCTACTGATGCCTTTACCTATTCCCGCAACACCATGAGAATAAAATTTTATGGACTTCATAACTAGTTTACCTACCACATCTTCTCAAAATGATATGATATGGACAATTATGGATAGGTTTAGTAAGCAAGCTTATTTCATTGCATGTCGTAAAACATTGAATGCTTCACATGCTGCACAATTATTTATCAAAATTATCTTCCACAAATTGTGGTTTACCTCTAAAGTCATTATTTCATATCATGATTCTCGTTTTTGTAATCATTTTTGGATGGCATTGTTTTCAAACTTAGGCACAAAGATTGATTTTAGTTCTACATATCATCTAGAAAGTAATGGATAAACTGAGGCCACAAACAATACTATTTTAGATCTTTTAAGGTCTTACACTATCTCATCTCCTAAAATTGGGATCAATATTTGCATCTTTTGCAATTTGCATTGCAATTTTCATTGCAATTTGCATATAATAACGCACCTCATACAACCATTGGCAAAGCTCCTTTTGAGTTTGTCTCATGAAGTTCCAGTGGTCGCGATGATTTTTCCATGACTCATAAAATCGTATTTTGGCTGAAGCTGGTGAGTCTAGTCTTAAGGCTCAACAAGCTTATATTAAATAGGCTAACAAGCATATAAGACCAAAGACCAAAGACTTTTGAAGAAAATGATTTAGTTTACTTCGCATAGAAAAACGCAAACTAAAGTCTTTTGAGAAACATCCGGCCAAATTATCTCCATGATTTTATGGGCCTTTTAGAATTACTGCTAAGATCAATGCCAATGCTTATCATTTGTCCCTTATTGACCATTGGAATATTCATAATTTCTTTCACATTAGTCGACTTCGACCCTTTAAAGGTACACCATCTTTTACCCCCATTTATGATGACACACCTCTCCTAGAGGTAGATATAGAAATTTTAGTTCTTCAAGCAATTCTTGATCATGAGCAAACTACAACTTGCAATGGCAATGTTTATGTCAAATATTTGGTTAAGTACAAGAATCATCCTATTGAATAATCTCAGTGGATTCCAGACCATGCCCTTGCACACACTCAACCCTGATCGACTCCTTTCACAGACAGTTGTAATGAATTTTACACTTGGTCACTGATTTGAGGTATCACACGATTGGTAGTTTATTTTGGTATTTGATATTGATATGTGTGAAGGTCACCAATTTGAGGTATCACATCATTGGCAGTTTATTTTGGTATTTGGCATTGGTATGTGTGAAGGTCACCAATTTGAGGTATCACACATGGTTATTTTTTTCATGCAAAGGTCTCACCGAATTGAGGTATTGCATGAGGTTTTGATATTGTGGATTTCTGTGATGGATATTTTGAACTTCATATTTTCTTTTGTGCAAAGGTCACCGAATTGAGGTATCGACTTTGAGGTATTGCATGTTTAGCAATTGAGGACAGTTGCTTTTCACTAGGGGGGAGGAATGTTGGAATTATTCAAATTATTTGGCATTTATGGATTTATTTGATGGATATTTATTTTATGTGCAAGCGAGAGTGATCACCTCTAACTTGTCACACATTTTGAGCTTATATTGTGAATGTCAGTGCAAATCAGTGGTGGCAGGGTTAGTGTGTGGGATGTGCATGGATCCATTGGGCTTGCTCATCACAAAACGAAAATTTATTGACGCATGGCGCGTGGCGATTATTTATGATTGGCAATGGCAGTGATATTTTATGTGCACATTAGTGTGCAACATTTTGATATACATTAGTTCTATTTCATGAGTGAACCTTAGAGTGTTCACATTTTTGTATTTAGGCTTATGCAAACCCAATGTGGAGATCCATATTTTTGGCTACATGTATTTTTGGCTCTTGCTTTTTGTACAAGGAAGCATATTTAAATACACCATGAAGAGGACGTGAGCCACTCTCATGGTGGGGGAGATTTAACCCATTCTTGTGTCACGTGCATAAGCTTTAATCTATTTTTTGAGCTTGAGTATTTGTTTCAAGTTTATCTTTATAGAGGGTCAACCGTGAGCTTCCAATATCTTTTCTCCTCTAAATATTCCTAATGAAATTGTCATAAGTAGTAGTAGTATGGGGTCCATAAGTTGGTATCAAACACCTCCTTAAATGTTGTGAGGTAACTACCGATAAATATCCGACCCTTTAAAGATTGGGACAAGTGCTAAGGTCTAAGTTGAGGTTAGGTACCACTACACTTCATAGTTTTCTCTCAATTGATTAATAAGAAGAACTATGATAGTGTTCTCCATTGCTTGCATTGGAGAATCCTGCAAGCAATGGAGTTCTCCATGTAGTGTTCTCCATTGCTTGCATTGGAGAATCCTGCATTGTTCTTCATTTCTTGAATTGATGCTCTATGTGCTCCTTCATTGCTCTTGTGACATCAAAGCTAGACGGATTGAAGAGGGGGAGGTTGTATACAATATGGAGTCTCTTTGCTTTCATAGTAGCTGAAGCTGAAATTCGGTCCATCTGCTTTTGATTGGTAAGTGGTTTATGAAATTAATAAAACTATCTCTCTTTGTGGTGGAGAAGAGATTGCAAACTATAAGTGTTTTTGTAAGTTTTTATTAAATTACCATTAGACAAAATGTTGCACACATCATTCTAGTTAGGAAAGACATTGCCAAGCGTACCTTTGGATCCCACACAGACTCCAACATTCTAGTGAAGAAAACACTTGGCCATTAATTAAAGCAAACACTAAAACTACGCAAATGATCTATTTACTATTATTCTTAAGGTGTCACTTTGAGAGTGATCAATTTTCAAGCTGGAGAGATGGTAAGTGTGCTAGTATTGATAAAGAGTCATCATTGGCACACTACATTGACTTGTGTGGTTTATGCAATTAATAAAAGTTTCTCTCTTTTGTGTGGAAAGAGAGTTTGCAAACTGTAAGTTTCCAAAGCTCTTATTAAATTCCCATTAGATAAAATGTTGAGCTCATCAGTCTAGTCAGGCAAGACATTACCAAGTGTACCTTTGGATCCCACATAGATTCCAACATTCTGGTGAAGAAAACACTTGGCCATTAAACGAACCAAACTCTAAAACAAGGCAAAGTACTAGTGGTACTACATAAAAGTTGATTAGATTTGCAGAATCAAGAAAGCATGGTGTCATTTATTGAGGGATCAAACAAGCCCATGTAAATTAAAGGCAGTGTACTAGAAAACTTTTCCATAAATATAGTCTTCCATTTTCTTGAAATTCTACAATGTATCTTCATATCAAAGTCTTTGTGTGTGTGTGTGTGTGTGTGTGTGTGTGTGTGTGTGTGTGTGTGTGTGTGTGTGTGTGAGAGAGAGAGAGAGAGAGAGAGAGAGAGAGAGAGAGAGAGAGATCATTACTATAAAGTTAACAAAGAATGTGTGCACCCTTACAAATAAAAAGTGAGTGCAAGAATTAAATAATGAAAAGCACACATTGTGAGCAAGGAGAAAACTAATATGCATGAAAAAAAGATAAAGAAAAACTGTGCTTTTGATGGCTATCATTAAGCAACTCCAACTTAGAGGATCCAAACATTCAATTTTCATGTTATCCCTCATTAGAATACAATTGAGAAAGTTCTTATTTAAATGGTGCATGTACTAGATTATTTTCATTTTTCTGTAGTACTGATCTAGGTTGCATCCATTGGCTTGTCCCTATTGTTTGTCGTCATCACTCTATGAGAAGCCTTCTCTTTACGGTGGTGAGCTTTTTAGACATTGCCTAATTGTGTCACCCAAGTAGTTGCTAATGAATCCTAAGGAATTTCCCCTCACAACTAGGCCACTATTGTGGTAGATATGGATAACTTACAAGCCATAAGCAAGAACACGCCCACCGTCTCTCACACACACTAGAGAAGAGGATAAAACAAGGATAAGGTAGCAAGCAAACAACAAACAGGAGATCCCTATCTCGCACAAGGGGAAAGTCCCATTTTCATTAATTGAGTTATCTTCTATAACTTACTAAATGCTAGGGAACCTAGACTTAGTAAGAAAAAAACAAGAGCTCTCTTTCTCACACAAGGGAAAGTCCCATTTTCATTAATTAAGTTATCTTCTACAACTTATGGTGCTAGGGCACGTGGACTTACACGGTCAATCCAGTCTAAACTGTGTATATGTGTGTCCTAGGCTAACTAATGCATATCCCATTGATGAGACGGCATTACACTCGATCATCCCTTGTTTAAATTTTTATGAGTGCATTAGAGAAAAAAATTATTTGATACATAGTAAGTGCTAAAAACTCACTCGAATAGGCTAATTTATAAAGTGATGTTAAATAAATAAATTAATAATGCACACCATTCATAAACAGTATGTTTACATGTAAAAAATTATTGATGAGTCCCATTGAGATGTCAAGCTCAAGCAGTGTTGCGGACATTGATGACCTGCTTGAGTGATAGCTTTCACAATTACGCCATTTAGCATGGTTGGTGGGATTATGGGTGATATGTGGCCAATGGTTTATAGGCTACGTGATAGTCACTTTTTCTATATTAGAGTTGTGGCATAGTTATAGTGCTAGCTCGTGTAGTCGAGGTTCACACTATGGACCGACCTTTGTATGTTATAGTATGGCTAATGGTTTATAGGCTATGTGACAGTCACTTTATTGTATTAGAGTTGTGGCATAGTTATAGCGCCAGCTCGTGTAGTCGGGTTCACACTATGGAATGTCCTTTATAGTAGGAGAGTACTTTCCCTTATAGCATGTACTCTTTATCTCTTTATTTTATGGTTGTGGAGAAGAGAAGAGAATAGAAGAAGATTCAACCATCCATCTATCTTGTGTGCTTGTCTACTCTTATGTGTGTGTTTACTTACAAGGAGCTCAAGCTCTCCCTCTCCGCCATATTCATCTAAATGTCATAAATGGGGTTGCTCCCATATTAATTAATGCCATGCTAGAAACTTGGTTACCATATGTGGAGAGTTGGACTTTTAGCCTAGCTGGCTCAATGTTCAAGTCGTTATCTTTTAGTGATGTGAGTGCAGCCATGTTCATATGTATACTTTTGTTTGGCAATAGCTTCATGGTCCTTAGTCTCTGGCATGTTTTTCTTCCTTGTTGTTTCTGATTTTTATAGCCTTTTCTTGTGTGTACTTAGTGAAAAGATGCAGGGGGAAGAGAACACACAAGGTGAGAGGCTGAATATCTTCTTCTTCTTCACTCAACACTCAACACTCCATATACAAGATAAGAGTACACATAATATGAAAGGTACTCAACCAATACATACACGGGTTCTCTATAGTGTGAACCGAACTAAATGAGCTGGCGCTATAACTATGCCAGTCTCTAGAATGGCTGTCACACAGCCTGTCATCCCACTGGCCGCATATCACCCAATATCTCACCAACCATGCCAGTGGTGTAAGTGTGGGGCCTATCCCCCAGGCGGGTCATTAGTGTCCACCGCCTCACTAGAGCTCGATATCTCAACACTCCCCCACGAGCTCAACTCCATCTCATGTACACCAAGTGAAGCCCTGAATCTACGGAGCTTCTCTGTACCCAATGCTTTGGTGAAGATGTCAGCTACCTAATCCTCTGTGCTGACATAAACAAGGTCAAGGTCTCCTGCCAAGACCTCCTCTCTGATGAAATGGTAGTGGACCTCTATATGCTTCGTGCGAGCATGAAAAACTGGGTTCCTGGCCAACTGTATACTGCTAATGTTGTCACAGAAAATGACAACTTGTCTATCCACTGATAGACCCAAATCTGCAAGTAGCTTTCTCAATCAAGCTACCTCACATGCTGCCATAGCAGCTCCTCTGTACTCGGCCACTGTAGTACTAGATAGAGCAACCGTAGGCTGCTTCTTGCTACTCCAAGTCACAGCAGCACTTCCCAAAGAAAACATGAATCCACTGGTAGATCTTCTATCTGAGATACTACTAGCCCAATCAGCATCTGTGTACCCATGTACACATATCTCTATCCCAGTCTCATAGAATAGTCCATAATGCAAAGTAGACCTCACATACCTCAGTATGCGTCTCAATGCATCCAAATGCGGTTTCCGTGGAACCTGCATAAACTGACTCACCAACCCAACAGCATAGCTCAAATCTGGCCTGGTGATCATCATGTATATCAAGCTTCCTACTATGCACCTATACATAGTAGGATCCTCCAAAATCTCTCCTGAATCTGCACTCAACTTGCCATTCTGATCCAATGGCACTGAGATAGGCTTACAGCCTGTCATACCATACTTGGACAACATGTCCAAGCCATACTGTCTCTGCAGTAATCCAATACCATGTGGTGACCTAATCACCTCAATGCCCAAGAAATATCTGAGCTCCCCTAGATCCTTCATCTCGAACTTCTGTCTAAGCAAGATCTTTACATCAAAGATCTCTGCATCATGGTCCCCCGTAATGATCAAGTCATCTACATAGATGACAACAAGCACAACCCCTCTATCACCATGTCTCACATACAACGAGAAATCTGCATTGGCTACATGAAAGCCAATCGTGACAAGATATTCAAAAATCTTGTCAGACCATGCTCTTGGTGCTTGTTTTAAGCCATACAAGGCTTTCTTCAACCTGCAAACATGCTCAGGATGACTCACATCCTCATAACCAGGTGGCTGCAACATATACACCTCTTCTTGCAAATCCCCATGCAAGAATGCATTCTTTACATCCATCTGATGTAAAGACCATTGCTTTGACGCAGCCACTGCTATCACAACTCTCACTGTTGCTATCTTGGCAACTGGGCTGAAAGTTTCCTCATAATCAATGCCATATGTCTGCGCATATCCTTTCGCTCTACCAATCTAGCCTTGTACCTGTTTATGCTTCCATCACTGTTATGTTTTACTTTGTACACCCACTTGCATCCAATGGCTTTCTTGCCTTCAGGCAATTGCACTAAATCCCAAGTCTCATTTCGATATAGTGCATCCATCTCCTCATCCATAGCTTGCTCCCAACACACATTTCCAACAGCCTCATCAATGCATGTGGGCTCAACAACTTGCACAACCTTTGCCATATATGCATAGTGATGTGCCACATAACTATCATCACATAACCATCATAGGTAAATCTCTGCACAGGATTTTTCACTCTCCCAGATCTTCGCAGCTTTTCATTCATGGCTTCCATAGCCTTCTTTACACCAGGTGTTCTCATAGCTGGGATCCCAAGCTCCTCATCAAGGCTCATATCTGAGCCACTAAGGCTTACCACAATAATAGCATTCACGTGCATCATTATACTGCCTTTGCCAATTTCCACGGCCTCTTTGACTCCCCCTGCCTCTGAATTTTCCTCTTCCACCTGTGTGTTGTTATTGTTGTTGTTGTTGTTGTTGTGTATTCTGGGACTGTTGCTGCTGCTGCTGCTGTCCATAATTTTGATTACCTGTTCGGCCACCTCCTTGACCGCGTCCACGGCCTCCTCTACCTCGTCCTCTTCCTGAACTTGTGTAGAAGGCATGTTGCTCTGAACTGTTTTTGTTTTGTGAAGACTATTGGTCTTCACCCAAGCTCTTCTCTTCTATAATCAGCATAGACACCAAATCTGTAAAGTTGGGAATGTTTTCCCGAGTCTGAATAGACGTCTTGAACACCTTGTATTGTGGCCCGAGACCACGTAGACAGACCTCCACCTTATCATCATCATCATCATCTACTGACACACCAATAGATGCAAGGGATTCCACAATGCTCTTTATCTTCAATGCATAGTCATTCACAGACATGCTCTTTTTCTCCACAGTATAAAGTTCATTCTTCAACTATATCTTACGTGCCTTGGTATTTGTTTCATAGAGTTTTACCAAGGTGTCCCACGCCTCCTTGGGGGACTTGGCATCCTGAATGTGCCCAATCATGGTGTCCTGTATACTAATGGAGAGCCAATACATAACTTTCTTGGCTCCTTGGTTCCAGTCTTTAAACTCCTTCACATCTGCAGCAGTCGGATTTATGTCCGGTATCTCCGGTGCCTCTTCATGCTCACCTTGTATGTAGTCCCAATAGCACTTTCCCATCAGGAAATTCGTCAACCTGAACCTCCAAGCATGGAAGTTATTCTTTCACGCTTCTCAGCCACAATCTGGGTTATCCCATCATTTGACATCTTGCCAAATACACAATTTTACCAAAAAAGCACTCTGGTTTGTCCTGCACAAACTGATGTATTTCTGCACAGCGGTACTGTAGTACTCTCAAATGTCACAACCAGTGACTTCAATGTACATACATACACCCAATGGCAACTGTTGACCTCTTCGCAGCACCCACAGTGTCTGCACAGTCAATCTGTCTTCCTGCAGTTCTTAAAACAGAGTACTACAGAGAATCGATGACTTACCCGCAGTGCTCGAAATCGCCTGCTTTCTGAAAAATGGAGGTCCAGACGCGCCCGAAACGCTTTTTCGGCCCAGAAAATATTGTCCAATAGGACGGTATAGTTGCCCTATAGCTTTACTCCTACGAAGAAAGCTCCTCAATCAGAGATCGTTTGCATGTGCCTCTCGTAGAGCTCCCGACAAGGGTGTAGTCACCAACACAAATAGGGGTGAAGCTCTTACCCTCGTACCGCTTCCTGTGGTTCTCTTGCTTGCAGCTCAGCCCCCTTAGTGCACGAACCAGGCTTTGATACCATGAAAAGATGCAGGGGGAAGAGAGCTTGAGCTCTTGCAAGCACACACACACTCACAAAACCCTAATAGAGAACACACAAGGTGAGAGGCTGAATATCTTCTTCTTCTTCACTCAACACAACACTCCATATACAAGATAAGAGTACACATAATATGAAAGGTACTCAACCAATACATACACGGGTTCTCTATAGTGTGAACCCGACTAAATGAGCTGGCGCTATAACTATGCCAGTCTCTAGAATGGCTGTCACACAGCCTGTCATCCCACTAGCTGCATATCACCCAATATCTCACCAACCATGCCAGTGGTGTAAGTGTGGGGCCTATCCCCCAGGCGGGTCATCAGTGTCCACCGCCTCACTAGAGCTCGATATCTCAACACTTAGACTAGCATATCTTGGGTCAAGGATCCATAATACAATTTTCAATTTATTACCATTAATGTATCCTTCCATTTCAACAATCAATGGTTTCAATTCTCACTGAGCCTTGTGGAGTGAACTTCCCATACCCAATATTTTACTTTCTTTTTCTTATTTGAACTAACCCCAACATAAGGATTGGGTTTGCTTCCTGAAATTCATTATTTTTGACATTTTTGTTAAACCATTTTTCCTATAAAACTTCTCAAACATCAAACCTATGTGATGCTACAAGTTTGGTTTCATCTAGTTTCTCAAGGTAAATCAACCTTTTAGCTTGCATTTTTGGTTAGTTGTTCACTGATTTGGCAATCCTCAAATTTGGCATAATGTGCTATTCCATTAGCATCATTGCGTCTACTTCATATGCTAATTGGAGTGGTGTGTATCTAGTTGCAACTTTGTAAGGCATTTGTCGGTAGGCCCAAAGCACATCGGCTTAAGCTTATGTTCCTAATCATTTTCACTTACCAATTATAATGGGCAACCAAATCTAGAAATGACTTGCTCATTCAAGAAATTTTTTATGGTACGGCGTACACTTTCCTTGAGGCCTTGGCTTCTACACCCATTGAGAGATAGTCTCTATAACCATAATAATGTAGTGTCAGTGCATTGTTTCGTCATGTGGGAAGATTGATTGGTCACACAAGTTCGATTCCTTGATTCTTAAAGGGTCATGTGACTGTGACTAGTGTGAGGGAATTCGATCTTTTTGCTATGGTACAACAAGTCTCTAACATTCCTCACATTTATTTACAAATTCAATGGTGTCATCAAACAACGTTGCCTAGTGTAGTCCTACTTGGAGAACCTTGTGAGCAATTACATTGTAGCAAAATGTCGTCCCGCTATTCTGAATTGCACTTCCAAGATATTTGCAAATTTATCTTCTTCTCTTATGTACCTACTAGACACATACCACAAAATCATATAAATTCATATTTACTTCCACACTCATATGAATTCATCTTGCATGCCCCATGACTTCTCTCCTTAATCTTACTATATGCATAATCCACACTCATAAGCCTTCTTATACACATGAAACCCCTCTTAACTACTAATGGTTTAAACTTATCGATATATATAATCGTAGTTGAAAATATAGAGCATGATTAACCACAATCCTAGTATCTTCTACAGAGCATGGCGATGTCACTAGTCATGGTGGGATTCTCTCCTTACCCCTCCTTGCCTTATTGTTGATGAGGAAAAGAAGCTAATTATCATGGATATAAAACCCCCCTTCTCTATATTATATAAAGAAGAGTTTCATGAGTTTCATGAGGCTGCTATGTGGTAGCATGGTAAGAATTTAGAGGTTTGGGACATAGTTTGGAGGTTCGACAGATGTTAGTTACGCAAAATGTTAAGTTTTAAGAAAAAAAGTGTTTGCCGTGGTGGAGTCAGTGTGTGAACTCTTTTTTTTTAAAAAAAATCCAAGGGGCAGGTTCCTACCCTTCGAAGACAAGCGCTAATATATAATGAACAATGTTAGCCTAGCCTGAAGATATTCCAAGAATTGGTCTTTTTGTAGTAATGTGCTTAGCACTAAGGCTTCCTCTTACAAAGGCATGCCGAAAAGAAAACTTGGTCATTGGTCTATAAAGCTTATGTAAATTGACATTTCTGTCAGCACACACGTGTTGGCTCAGGATGATTGAAATTGTCTTCATTGAAATTGATTGATGTATGTGATGGTTTAATCCACGTGCGACTGCACGCTTCTGGGCAGACTTCGTAGACAAGGTGGTGATTATGCAAAAATTAAACCCTGAAGCTAAGATTAATTATAATGATTTGTTATTCACCTTAGTCTAATCCTCCTCCCTAACTCTCTGATTGACAGTTCTATCCCAGCTATCGCATTGCCAGGGGGCCCGACCCCGCCGCTCGAGAGAAAGCCAAGGTCGATCTCATGGAACGCCTTGTTATCCTCGACTCCCAATTGGCCCACGTGGCCCGCAATGAGTGGCCATTCATCGGCCTTGTGGACATTGCCGTCGCGCCCTTCGCTTACTTTTTCAAGACCTCTAACAGAGTTGCACAAGAGGGCCTCTTTCTTGTCAATGACAGTTTTCCTAAAGCTTATGGATTAAGCTATCTAACATTGAGAAGACTATAACAGGAAGCATGTGTGTATACCTTAACAGTACTTAAGAAGTTCCATGAAATCCGTAAGGCAATTACATAGGTGACAGGCTCTCATGTATTTGAAAGACAAGTTCCTCTTTATAATCATCGTAGCTGCATGAGCTAAATGGGAGAGCAACAAGTTTAGTTCTCTATATAAGCTTGAGAGGCTGCTTGGTATGGTGTACTAGTGCCACATTACTTGTGAAGTTGACATATACCGAGGAGTTAAGTTGCATCTCTAACTAAGCTTAGTCAGGTAAACAATTGCTAACCTATGATCACTTTATTGTTACTTAATTAAGGTTGTAAACATATAAAACCAATATTTATACTTCTGGGATAGATACATGCATAACAAAACCAGGGTAAGTGGTGAGCTATCTAGATTAGCCTTGACTGCCATTTGCCACACATACTTTACAAGGCCTGTAAATAAGGTGATTATTGTTGCAAACAATTATGACCCTAGGGTAGAACAAGCCCACCATATTATCTTTATATTTTTTCTCCTTGCATATATAAATGCATCTATAAATCTAGCCAAAAACTTTTCTATCGAGCCAATGTCGAACATATTTTATTGATCTTGCCAAGTCTATGGCTTCATGTAAGCATAGATCACGACGGACTCCAATAACTTCTGAATTTTGTTATTACCATGCTTCAACTCAAACTAACCTGTGAATTATTTCTTAATTTGTTATGCCTACTGGACTGAGGATCTTGGATCTCTTAATGCAATATACTATATATATGATCTGAGGTTTAATATATAATCACTCTACTCTCAAGAGATATATGGTCATCACCAAAACAATGAGACAAAGCTCCACTCTAGAGATTTAGCTGCACAAACCCACCTTCCTCATGGGACAATCATGGATATTCTTCAGTCTAGATATTTCGAAATTCAAGAAATCATGTTTATTGTAAGTCTTAGAATCAAGCAGCTCTATTGTTCATTTATTACCGTGCTGTGCATTCCCAGCTTGAAGCAAAAAATATAACATCAATGATAACTAGTTTCTCAACATGATATCATTCTACATTTATTTTAGTGCACTAGACCCCATGTGCTGATGCAAGGACTTACTCCATCCTATATATGGCAATGTAAATCCATCCACTGCTCAAGTTTTGTTTTTTTTCATATTAGTTTTAATTGTGAATCGAGCAGCAACGCATAGTGCTCCCTCAACCAGATTCGTAACAGGACTACAGATTATGATGCTGTCATGTCTTACCCTGCAATACACCCTCCATCCTACATCACATTATCTTAGCCAAGTTTGCAGCCTGGCCGATGCACATTTCACCTGATTGCATACAC
This sequence comes from Cibotium barometz, assembly GCF_041138505.1. Classification (NCBI taxonomy): domain Eukaryota; kingdom Viridiplantae; phylum Streptophyta; class Polypodiopsida; order Cyatheales; family Cibotiaceae; genus Cibotium; species Cibotium barometz. Next base: position 21,482,117 of record NC_141053.1, on the reverse strand, counting down.
TCGTAGGATCCACATCATACTGAGAGAGAGTCAAGGGTAGACACAGACTACCAAGGCCAGCCTTGCTCTTCCTCTACACAATAAGCTGCTCATGGTGGCTAGCACAAGATAACAGGAAGACAAGGCACGAGAGTGGTTGAAGGAATTCTCTCAATTTTAGGAATTCTCTCAACAAGGTTCCTGATCTGAATGTCGCAAAGATAATGACCGATGAGCTTCTATAGTATGCTTACAAAATTTACTACCTTGACAACACCTTGAAACCACTGCATACCACCATGCTCAGTTCTCATTGACAGTATAGTGCTCGCACTTTTAACTCTATACATGAAATTATTTGACTAAACAACGCATTAGCTATCAAACCAAATAAACCATTACACTTCAGTTACAAGTTCAACCAAAATGATAATTTTGTAAGCAAAATACATGATATTGAGTTACTTTGAAAGAGGGGGGCAAAAGGGTGCACCATCATGGAGAATCCTGTGTACCCACTTTTCCAAGGTGCCAATAAATATACAAACGCCTATCCATGAACAAATTGTGGTCATTTGGCAAACATTAGTTCTCGAAAGTTCCATCCAGGAGTGGTTTCTAGTTGTCATCCTCAAAAGGAGTAGCTACCACTCATAATAAGTGTACCTGCATCCCTCGGCAGCACACCCCACACAGTGCCAATCTCATCAGATAAGGCTTTTCTGTACAGCTGACTGCATCCTACACAAAAGCATTATCCAAAAGCACAACTCGAGTCCATAAAGAGGGCCATTCACGCTCTCAAATATACAAGTCAAATTATCTTCTGTAGCTTTTTCTGGGCTAATAGCATTAGTAACTTGAGGAGTGAATGTTATTTACAAGCCTAAATAGCATGGTGAAGATGCAGCAGCATGTATAAAGCTTCCTCACACAAATTCAGGTGCGCTTGATCTTTGAAAAGGTCCCTGTTTCTGAGAAATAAGTGCTCTGGGTACCGCTACCCAGCAAAGCTGCATGAGCTTGAGGATTTGTAAGCTCAATTCCCTGGCATAACCAACATTAAAATGCTTAGATGCATCTGTGTATTATATGCAACCCTACAAAAATGGACCAGACATGTACACATGCTCGCCCGCCCGCCCACCCACGCACTTGTGCACACACACACACGACCATGATGCTCCATAAACAGATGCATCCCCCTTTGTAGTATCTCTCACGTGACCACAAGATACCCACCACAATCGAGGTACAAGATCAAAGTCTGCATGAGAATTATTATATGAAAATTGTGAAATACAAACCTGCACAGGTGTAAATGCTAAGCTGGATGTCAAGCCTGATGTAGCACCACTGCTTCCATAACTCTTCTCTTTAAACCTGCCGAGGATAATTTTTTGAATCAGATAATCCCCCACAACAATATCATTTTAAAATGTTTTTTCCTTTCAGAATTGATCATGTGCTTACTTTTTTGCTGCTTTGGCAGCAAGCTTGCTTTGTCCCATCGAAACCCGAAGCTTCCCACTGCCTGCCTGTCCAAGCATTCCATAGCCTTCACCCAATCCATCTCCTGCCCAAAAACGAAGGAGAAAAAGACCTGATCAGTAGCCCTTGATGCGAGTGAAAACTAACCAACCAGAACGCACCCATTTGACAATGTATTTACCTAATGAGCTTTCCTCTGCGACTCCAAACTGCATTCGATTTGCTAATTTTCGCATATCAGTCAACGCATATCTGCAGAAAGCGAGAGACAATGAAAGACGGTCATTGTGGGGAAAACAAGACGCACACGAAAAGGTCCATATATTATAAAAGCAAATTCACAAACTCTTACCTCTCCTTCATTTTCCTGAGCCTGCGACCACCACGCTTCTTCTTCGGGTCAGAATCTGGTACTGGGAGAGGTTTGGGCTGCTTTGGTGGTGGCGGCTCCTGCCACTTTTCAATTTTCTTCCGTATCTCTTCCCTCAAATCTCGCCCAGATTTTCCAGTGGGATCTCCCCTTGTAGCATCAACACGGGCTGCTAATGTGGCTTTGCCTGCTACCAGCCGGCATGCACGTGTTCTTAGAGCAGGAGGGGTGCTTTGGACCACCTCCGTTTGAAGGACAAAGCCAGTGTGCGGCGAAGCTGAGGCAGTCGAAAATCCAGCCAGTGTTTTCTTCTTCGCCCCAAGAATTTGCACGTTGCAAGCTGGCATCTTCGCTAAAGCCACAAGACCGCCTGCAACACCCATCAACTTGGCAGCCACAGCACTCCCTACGATGGCAGACAAATTCGGTGCGATGTAGCCCATCCTACTCTCCACAAAATCCAGCACTTTCTTCTTTGCATCATCGAGAGCTAAGGCCCTTTCACATGCCTCCAGCGTTTTCTCCAAATTCTCTTCTGAGAGGGGCTTCCCAGTAGTCGTGGACGCTGTGACAGAGACCACCATGATGGTGGCTGATGGGAGGAGCCCTTCAAGGTCAACAAGGGTAAGGTCCATCTCATTCCCTATCTTTTTCACAACTCTAGAGTAATCAATAGGGTGGAGAACAAGGGATTCTAGCTCCGGAAACTTCAGTCTGTACTTGTCACGGATGAAATTGTGAATAATGATTATTTCGTTTTCAATGTCAGCAGAGAGCATGTTGCAGTCCACAATTAGCTGATATTCAGGGTCGTCTTCAGTAACTAAACCTGATCGGGAAGACTGGATACCCTTTCCAAGAGCTGCTTCCACTTTCTGAAAACATAGTTAAAAAGAGCTGACGTAAACTATCCAGTAATTCAAAAATTGAATATCACTCCAAATAGTGTACTAATTGCCGATCTCCTGAAAGAATTATGAGTGTCACAACAGTGCATATTCTACACCAGCAAAAACCTGAAAATCTCAACAAATCAATGCTCCACCCTCAGACATCTGTGCAGCCACAGTTCCAGCTCACTCTTAACAGTGGAGTGCCCAAAAATCCAGTTGGACCTGGGTCCTAGGTTTGGACCAAAGATAGAAATCAAGCAAGTTCACAGAGAGAAAAGAGTGCAGATGAATCACACATAAAGCACACACAAGTCCTACACTATTGTCTGTATTGTGTACAAAAAGAAAGATGGCTGAGAATGTCAAATCACAGCCCACACACTAGTGTAAATCTCCTGGACTAGCCTGTACTGAAAAGAGACGTTATGTAGGCTCGATCACTGAGAGGCATGCAGATGGGAAATGATGAAATCCCATGCACGTATATATATGCACCCTATGTGCTGGTTGGCCAGCTTTATTGCTGTCGGCCTGTTTTAGGTCTGCTTCACAACCTCATATCTGCTGGCCGACTTGCTGTCCAATTGCAGACTGCCATGTGGCACCTACGGCTGTCCAGATTGCATATGAGACATATGCACATTTAATAGTGGTAAATGTGTTAAGGGGTTTGGGGGTATAAAACATTAAGGTTGCTTTTATAATTATTTTCTAGTTTTTTTAAATTTTATTTTGAATCATTTTCATATTAAAACTATTAAAAAAACATAAAAAATTTTGCCTTGATTTGTACTTTTTATTATAATTTGGTTATTTTTAACTAAAAAATATTAAATCATAAAAATTTAGAAAAAAGAAAAACCAAAACCTTGTCTCACATATTAAATGAATACATAAATTATTATTATTAAACAAATTGTCGGTACACATATGCACACAAGTAGAACACATACACTTATGTTAGAAAATAAAAGAGTTAGAAACCTTAGTACTTACACTTACAGTACTAGTGACACTTGGCATAAGTGTATAGACTTACTATATGCACTTAGTCAAAGGATGTTTTAGGCAAAAAGATTATGGTTAATCAAGCCGTATTATGTGTGTCACCGAAAGCAAGGCAAAGACCCGGACTAGAAAAACATTTCAAGTGCAAACAGAGTATAACAGCAGACAGCCACAAAATTTATGGACAACACACTGAGCCAGAACGCCGCCACCCCCCCCGCCGCCCCACCCCCCCAAGGAAACTTCTCTATTACTTAGAAGTTCTTATAAGAAATCCAACGTGAGGGTGCTGATTGTCCACATGTCCTGGGTAGCTTTCCACAAAGCTCACATGAGACTATGTCCAAGCCCTCTTCACAAGGCCAAAGAGCCTTGTCTTCAGCCTTCAAATCAAACCAGATCTGCTCCGTAAAAACAGTCGAGCCACATGTCTTGAATCTTCACAAGGACAGAGAGCCTTAGTCTTCAGCCTTCAAATCAAACCAGATCTGCTCCGTAAAAACAGTCGAACCACATGTCTTGAATCACCATAAAGCAGTCCATGAAATCTCCAGGATAGCTCAGTCACCGAGCCAAATCATCTCATGAAAACAGCTCTATAACAGTCCCATACACAGCCATAAACAACCCCAAATCTGCCCCAAGCAGCCCACTTGTAGCCAGCTTGTGCAGACCACCAAAGAGAGAGCAGCCCACTGGAAGAGCACATAAATCAGCTGCTGTACGGCCTGTTGTGAGGGCGACCAGCAGAGAGGAGAATAGTGCTGCTGTACGGCCAGCACTGGAGCAACTAGTTGAGAAAGAAAAAAACAGTGCTGCTGTACGGCCAGTACTGTGCGTGTGAAAGCAGGAAAACAGCTCACTGCAGCAGGCCAGTATTGTGCATAAGAGAGAGAGAGAGAGAGAGAGAGATGGTCTCTTCTGTAGCCAGCCCATCCAAATCACTAAAGAGAGAGAAGCTTGCTGCTGCCAACCTGTTTATGGGCAAGAGAAAGAGAGAGAACATCTACTCCTGCCGGCCAGCAATCTCCTGTGCGTGTCCAAACAAAAGAGCAGCTCCTTGCTCCACACCTCAGCCCCAGCCCCCCTTTTAGCTGAGTCAGCCAGCTCTAAAAATATGGCTTATGCTTTTCCCTTTTTTTCCAAAAGTGGCTCTCCTTGCTAAAGATATCCAAACTTTTTATTTCTTTAGCCAAAGTCTCTATAAATGACAAAAGTTGGCCCTTTATGGTATAAAAATATATCTCAAAAGTGGGCACCCAGCTTTATTGTCTTTGTAGGCCCAACAAGCTGGCCCACATGTTCATGCAGGGTGCCCATAAGTGCCCAAGCTTCAAATATCGATGTAAACACCTAACACCTTCAAAGAAATGCTTTTTTCCCTGAGCATCTCCCTTCTTTTGTGGAAAATCCCCGTTCTCACCTTGGTTCCGTTTTGTGTGTGGGATTCCCCCAAAACACTGATCAGAGGTGGTAAAATGCCAAATGGTAACATCCCCTCCTTATAAGCAATTATCCATAACTGTATAAGTCTGCTTTCAGCACTATATAATCCAAAATATATAATCAAGCCTCAGCTCTGTGTTGCTCAGTCATGAAGCTAGTGAGTAACAACGCAGTCTGTAGTCACACAGCCACAGCCATAAGAGCACTGCTCTTCAAGTCTAGCAAATCCACTGCCAATATGTAACATCCAACCACAGCCATACCAAAGGTTCAGTAGCTACCAAGCTCCTTTCATACTGGAAAAAGTCCAAACTCGTAACCACGGGCACTGCCCAAGCAGTATCCCAATACTCACCAGAGCAAGTGCCCTTCCATGAGTTCACATAACCACTCACCAGGGTTACCACCCTTCCATGAGTTCAGCATATCTCATAATGTTAGATTCATCCAAATCCAAGTTCTTGTCAAGCACAGGCATGTGAGCAAACTATGTTGTTCCATAGAAATTTAGAATAAGAGATCAACTACCAAAAAAAAAATCAAAGCCAACTGTATGGCAAGTAATCCATAAATCCATTAACTGCAATAACGAGCACTCATTGTTCATCACGGTACCACCTTGTTCATGAGTCTTTCAACTCTTCTCCCATGCCATTGAACTCCATATGAGCACCCATACACATGCACAAACCATTGTGCTATGTTCTTGGACTCCATATGAGCACCACACATATGATCCGTATACATCCACCATAGTCACAAGGGACGGGGGACGGCCATAAGTAGGGAACGGGGACGGGGGAGAGAACGGCACTCAAAAAATACTTTTTTTTTAAAGTTTTTCTACTCTACACTTATTCTACTTTGGAAGTAAATGAGCACAAATTTACCCTAAAATGATAAGCTTTTGAGTCATATTAACAAAATACGCCAATCAAAGAGTGAAGGCGTTCACGGTTGATTGTATTAATAATAAAGTAGATACAAAATGAGTCATGACTCAAGAGTCAGGACTAGCCTTAAGGAGGCTGAATACATGGACGGACTCAAATAAGTCAATGACAAAAAGTGCTAAAGCCTAGAGGCTAGAGGCTAGAGCTAAGTAGTAAGGCCCATGAATCATGATCCATGAATGATCATCCATGTGAAGTGCTCGCCTCATGGTCATGGGTAGCTTGTGCCAAAGGAGCATCAAGCTCATCCTCACTGGCATGTTGCTCCTGCATCTCATCCTCTTGTTGCTCTTCTTGTTGACTCATCTCCCACTCGGTGAAGGGATCTACCTTCTTGGCCACGCTCTTGCAAAGCATTCGCAAGTTCGCGTTGACGAAGACAAGGTCACTGGCACGCTCTACCCCAAGTCGGTTCCTCTTCCTAGAGGCAATGTGGCCGTAGGTACTCCAAAGTTGCTCCAAGCAAGAGGAGCTGACGGCCTCGCTAAGTATACGGATGGCAAGCTGCTGTAGCTCCGGTCCATCCGAACCAAAGTCCTCCCACCATAGAGCAGCACCAACTTTGGAGCGGTCAATCTGTGCATCATGACAACCATAGGAGCCATGAAATGATCTGTACAAGGAAAGTTGGTCCCTGATCTTGCACCTAACGGATGCATCAGGCACAAGACGGTCCAAGATGATCCTCCATCTAGCGCTCACCTCCCGGTCGCTCTCCTGCTTGTTGCCTTGGAATTCTGGGTCCACCACATAAGCTGCTGCATGCAATGGAGAGTAGTAGGAATTCCACCTTCCTAGACACAAGGCATGGATCTCCTCGTATCTGTCTTCGTCAGCCATGAAGTCTTTCAACTTCTCTATCATGCGATCCATGGCCTCGTAGACCTTGCCTATGCATGGTTGCATAGCGTCTACAATCCTCAAGAGGTGGACTATGGGCCTCACCATAGCATCCGTGGTCTTCACACGCTCCCACCAAGAGGCGTCATCCGCCCGTAACCTACACTCTTGGCCAGTGTTTGTATGGGACTCTTGCATGTCGACAAACTCGTCGCTAAGGAAAACCCCCCTCAAAGCACCACTACAATCCTTCAACCGGCCCAACATGAGAATGTTGTAGGCAAACTGGGTGTCGGAATATTTGAGGAGAGAGAGAGAGGACCTCTTGTTGAACTCATGCCAAAGTCTTTGGTGGTTGAGGACAAAGGAGACCATGCTGATCCATGGCAATGCCACTATGTCCTTGAGGAGGTTGTTTAGGCAAGAGCCATACAAAAGGACACCGTGACATGTCCATACATACCTTGGAGGATAGCTCCCGCCGCCCTATTGGAAGGCTCCCCATCTGCAACAAAGCCCACTACATGCTCGGGGCCAACGATCTCCATGGTGGTAGCCCACTCCGCCTCAAGCACATCCGCGCTCTTCCCAGTGCCGTATGCATCATGAGATGAGATGAAGTACATCTCTCTGCGGGAATATGCAACCACGCCATAAATACTCCTCTTGCGGGTGTCACTCCATCCATCCACAACGAGGGAGACTCCGTTCCTCTCCCACTGCCGCTTTGTGTTGTCGACCGCTTGCTCTACAATGCGCTTCTCCTTCTCGAGCAATGTAGTGCGCAAGCTCTCGGATGAGGGGGGGCATGTATAGGTTGAGCCATACTCCCCAATCTTCTTAACCATGACCTTAAAGTATTCCGACCTATTCAAGAAAGCAATTTACTAATGAATATGGGACTAGGATGATGAAAACATGAATGATGAATTGGCAATGATCGATTGCACTTACCTAGCCGCTTGAAAGGCAATGTGGTTGTGGAAGAAGAAGTGGACCACCGCCATATCCACCTCCTCCTTCAACTTGGGGTTCCAATTCTCCCCAATTGTAGATTGTCACCGTGGGCCACGTAATGGTTGAGAGGCCGTGGAGATGGAGGGTGCTGGCGTCATGGATGAAGCAACATTCCGACTCGATGGTGAAGGTGACGGCGTGCATGATTCCGATCCACCACATGACTCCATTGTAGAGGCTTGAGTTCCTCTCCCCATCGTCGCGGGATCCATGACCACTCGTGGTGTCCTTCTTGCCGCTTCGACCGCCTCATAGACGGCAAGCTTGTCAAGAAGTTCCCGTCTCTTCTCAGGCGTGACATTCGTACAAAACCTCACCTCATGCCCACTCTCATGCAAGAGGTGGGCTCGCACTTTGTCGACGCCACTCGTTCGCCGGTACGGGCAAAGCTTGCATGCCCATGGCCGAGAACCACCTCCATGAGCGGATGGGGTGTAGTTAACCTCCTCCCACCATGTCCATCCCGTTGTCCTTCTACCTACAGGAAGCCCCGGAACGTGAGGAGGATGCCATGGTTGAAGATGGCTTGAGGCTTGAGCCTTGAGCTATGAGAGAGAGAGAGAGAGAGAGAGAGAGAGAGAGCCTACACAGTGGAGGCCTAGAGGCTTGGAAGTTGGAAGACTCACTCAAGAGGCTTCAGGGAGAGAGAGAGAGAGAGAGAGAGAGAGAGAGAGAGAGTCTAGATAGTAGAAAGTAGGGCCTCGGGTGAGAGGCTTGGAAGTTGGAAGCTACTAAGTTAGAAGAAGGCCCAAGCCTCAAAGGCTCAAGGCCTTCCCAAACGGCTAGAAACGGCCAAGGCAAATGGCTAGAAATGGCCCTGCAAACGGCTAGAAACAGGCGAAAAAAAACAGTCCAATTGCACGTGCAACAGCTCCTGCATCCCCCCACTGTGCCGTCCCCCACAGCCGTCCCCGTTCCTACTGCCGTCCCCGTACCCGTCCTTGTGAGGGACGCCTCCAGGGGGACGTCCGACCGTCCCCTGCCGTCCCCTTCGCTGCACCGTCCCGACTCAGCGTCCCTCTGTTCCAACAATCTGTCCCTTCCGTCCCCTGTAACTATGACATCCACAGACTATCATAAATCTCTGTCATCAATGTTCATCAAGATACATATCAAGGAAGTCCACCAATAGTTTTACACACATTTCAGCCGCAAATAGAAATCCATAGAAAAATCCTCGATCCATGAGTTCCATAAGTTAAATGCATCCCAAATAAAGGAAGCCAAAAAGATACTCCATCCCAATAAAGGGAGCCATAGAGTTGTATATAAAGCCCAAGAATCACTTAGCTCAATGATAACCATATAGATGCACAAAACCATCATATATGTATAAATCCTCGAGCAAATATATGCCATAGGTTTAGTCAATTGTCCTTGGACATACCCGTATGAAAACCATATAAACCAGGCTTTTCAACCATTAACAATGTTTACCTGAAACAGTTGAAGGCAAACAACACACTATTCTCCTTGTCCAAGCATACAAGGGATAGTAAACATCAAAAACACTTCATGCTAGACATCAAAAGCACTAACTTTGCAAACCATAGTGGTTGCGTACTTTAGATAAGGTGCGGTATAGTACGTGTATGGTACGTGTACGCAAAGCACGCATTGGGATAAGCACTTTGAGTACGTTCACTTTTTCAATTGGAGTATATAAATTTTATATATATATATATATATGACTTATGAGTTTATAATTCACCTACAAGGTGGTCATGCGATGCTAGATGTATGAACTTATGAGTTTATAATTCACCTACAAGGTGGTCAGGTATATATAGGTGTGGTATGCGATGCTAGATGTATGAACTATGGTATGATGCACATGAGGATATGTACTTTAGTTATGTAGAGAGTTAAAAAAGTATAAAACCTGGTTAACAAATTTGGTTACAAAAGTATATAAAGAATGAATGATCAAGCACTCATCAATCACAACTAACATGACATGGACATATAGAATTGAAAGATCAATCGACTATACTCTTAGACATGAAATGTCAAATGCACTAAGTAAGGCACACAAATAGATCCTTGTGCGTTATGAGTCCATTGAAAAGGGAGCAAGGCAATTGGGAGAAGTTAAGGGCTAGGAATAAGGGTGCGACTTGCAAGAAACATGAATAGAGATTTGAAGAGTCGGTATCAAGCAAAGATGGCATATACAAAGTGAAAATCAATCAACTAACAAGTAATTTGTTTTCTAAATGCGGATACGGAAAGCATGGTACTAGTACAGTACGCATTGAAGGTACCGAACGGATGAGTATGAGCATGGAATGCAACTATGTTGCAAACTCATAGTATACTTAGCTTTTCTTTGCCAGGTACTGTTGGAGGGGTCATCTCCACTGTTTTGGGTGCTTCCCTACTGTTTCTGGTCCTCTAGTGGACCTCCCCTAGCCTCGGAAATGTTTCCATATTTGGCACCTTTTTTCGCATGTTCCACATTATGCTCCAATCGGCCTGTTTTACGTTGGCAGACTGGGCTCTCTAGGTGCTATATAAGCATGGGCTCTGCCCTCCATTTCCTTCACTTCCTATGCATCCTATATTTGTGAACTTTTTGGCACTTTGTCAAAAAGTTCACTTCCTGTGCATCCTCTATTTATTTCACTTTTTGGCACTTTGTCAGGTTGGTCATGAAGCCAAAAGAAATATCTCCTCACCATATCCATAAGATATCCTGTGATATATCTCCATATAGCTTGCCTATAAGCTAGATTATATAATCCACAATATCCATATGGAAAGAGTGCTAAAACATGAGCACATAAAGCCAACTCCATACCTCTAGGATAAATTCTGTGAATCCATAAATCCTTAAACTAAGTTGTTTACTTCTCATGCTCTTGACACATGCCTGCTTCCATAAGTGAATAGGTTGACCATGCTTAATAGCAATGATGGTCAGTGTGGTCCCAACTTGAGATCTTTTCTCTTCCATAAATGACAAAAGAAAGACTCCGCTTCCAAGAAAGCCTAAGCTCTGATACCACTATCACCGAAAGCAAGGCAAACACCCGGAATAGAATAACACAAGTGCAAATAGAGTATAACAGCAGAAAGCCACAAAATTTATGGACAACACACTGAGCCGGAATGGCTGGCCCCCCCTAGGAAACTTCTCTATTACTTAGAAGTTTTTACAAGAGATCCAAGGTGATGGTGCTATCAGCACCAGATTTTCCACATGTCTTGGGTAGCTTTCCACCAAGCTCACATGAGACTATCCAAGCTCTCTTCACAAGGCCAAAGAGCCTTAGTCTTCAGACTTCAAATCAAACCAGATCTGCTCTGTAAAAACAGTCGAACCACATGTCCTGAATCTGCACCATAAAGCAGCCCATGAAACCTCCAGGATAGCTCAGTCACTCAGCCAAATCAGTCCATGAAAACAGCTCTATAACAGTCCCATACACAGCCATAAACAACCCCAAATCTGCCCCACAGCAGCCCACTTGTAACCAGTTTGTGCAGACCATCAAAGAGAGAGCAGGCCACTGGAAGAGCACATAAATCAGCTGCTGTACAGCCTGTTACGAGGGCGACCAGCAGAGAGAGGAGAATAAAGCTATTGTACGGCCAACCCTGGAGCAATGAGTTGAGAGAGAAAGAGAAAGAGAAAGCGAAAGCTATATTAACGTCTACTAGAGGCCGAACTTGACCTATGAGACAAATCAATGTACAACTGTCAATGTCTTCTCGATGTCCAGAAGCAAAAAGGACAAAATGAACATGAAATAAACTATGAAAGTACTGAGCTAGTTGGGGGGAGGGGGTGGGAGGTGATGGATGGAGCACTACTGCTAAAGCCTAGTATGCAACCTATATGCGCAGGGTATACAAGAATGCAATGCAGATCTGTCTAGCTCCAACCAGTACCATAATGGAGGTGTAATATGTGATACATAGGTGATGGCGAGGCAAAAATACCTCGCAGCATGATCTCCGGGTGTGAGTGTGAGTGAGCTAGCCGCTCCTAGATATGGTGCTGATGTCAAGCCCGTATCTCTGTGATCTCCCTCTGATGTAGTCTGGGAGTCTGGTAGCCTGGTGCTCTCGGTCTCCGTCTGGCTCGGAGGTCCGCAGCACGCTGAAGTGTAACCCCCTCCTGTGTCAGGATAGGCACTGGAAAAGAAAGAAAAGAAAGAAAGATTGTATTAACGTCTCTCTCAAGCCAAAGAGAACTGGCCTATGAGACAAAATGAAACCGGCCTTCAGAAATCTGGCGGGCGGTGAAACAAACACTTGCACACATAAAACACTTCAACACCATTAAGGACCTAGAAAAGGAAAACAAACAGGGGGAGCTAGAGTGCTCCTGCAAACAGTACACGGACACCGATTGGCCCCAAAACGCAGTGGCGCCCCTTGCGGTATTTCTTTAATTGATTATAAGAGCTTTGATAACAACAAGGCTGGAAACTTAGCCGTCACAGTAGAACTCTTGAAGCCTGCAAATACCCTGCATCATGGCTTCATATCCACTTGGCATCCACAAACAAGTCCAGCCATTGTTCACATCAAAGGACTCTCACACATTGAGTCCTGCATACAGAAGCTTTCTCCCATGATCAGGGCTGCCACAATCACCCATAGCCTCTCACCCTATGAACAGCATCACACCTTGACACATCCAGTGCTTCTGCATCACACAACAGACTCCTAAACTGTCTCTCAAAAGAGAACTTGCATCACAGCACAGCATACCATACAGTCGATACAACTGTACCAACCCTCTCTACCTTCCAAGGGTACTATCCATCTCTGTCATGGATTCCCTTCCCCTGCCCAATCAGAAGCAAGGCTGTACCAAACATGTGTCCATTCCTGTACCTTCTGCCTGCATGTGACCTATCTCCTGGAGAAACCCAAATACATGTTTCCTAGAGAAACCTACGACCTGTTTCCACATGAAACCCTTAGGCCTGTTTCCCTTTGAAACTTTTGTCTTGTTTTCATACAGAACCACTCTCGGCACATACTCAAATGTAGTGCCAACACGACACAAACAAAAGAGAGAGCTCTTACTAAATATGTCTGGCTGTATTTCTGCCCCACAACTATGTTACACATAGGTATGCCCAAAACTGCAGGTCCCTCTGTTCCTTCCAAGCAAGAAGAAAGCAATCTGCTCCATGGATATGCCCCCATGAGAGCTTGCGTCGCTCCCATGCCAAGAAACATAACCACGTGACCTTGTACTTGCAGCCAATATCTCGTGTACACACTGAACTTGCAGCCAAGCAAAACAGCCAATAAACAGTCTCAAAACATTCCCGTTGCAAGGAGGATCAGCACACTTGTGCACCTCTGTCCCAGCAGCCACCTATGGGTGAGAGGAGCGGTACACTACAATCCAACTGAAGTCTCATGTGTGCTGCCAAAGGCCTGCATGGTCTTCTGCAGTGTTATCCTCCTGCGGACCAGCCCTATGACCATCTGCGCAAGCAATCCCTGCTGCATGTACCTCTGCAGTCCTGGCCGCATGTGTGTCCAGAGCAACCAGCCCCTCGCCCCCTGACTGTTTGCAAGGGAGAGAAAGAGAGAGTTCTGCCCGACTGAAACTCCTGCTGCCCGCCTACAGTTCTGCGCTGCTTTCCACGCGAAAGAGGAAGATGCATACTGCAGCCCTGCTTTTCAGTCCAGCCCTCCGTTTGCAAGAGAAAGAGGAGGAGTAGGCAGTTCAGCCCTCCGCCTTTTTACCAATAGAAGAGCGCCTCCCTGTAGCCCGTCAGCCCCTCTTCAGAAAAAAAGCACACACATGGTCCCCCATAATAGCATATGGGCCACGCTCCCTCCATAAAAGGTGTTCTTTTATTTTTAATGCTTTTAAAGCTTTGTCCCCTCTAACCCTTTGTCTACTTGGGTTATGTGAAGGGACTTTAATCACTCGGCCCCAAATTGGTGCCATTCACACTGTGCACCATGTCCCCATGCACACCTGCATATTGTCCAGAGAAAAACACGGGTCTTCATGCAATAGAGCTGGTACAGCAAGTACAACTCTCCATTCAACCGGTACAATAGGTACAATGGCTGGTACAACAGATACGGTGGCTAGTACAGCCGGTACTATGGCAAGTACAGCAAGTACAAATGCTAGTATAGCAGGTACAATGACTAGTACAACAAGTACAATGGTTGGTACAGTCGATACGATGGCTTCTGGTACAATAGGTACAATGGCTGGTACAGCCGGTACGATGGCTGGTACAACAAGTACAGCAAGTACAAATGCTGGTGCAACAAGTACAATGGCTAGAAATCATGATAAATGATTAAATACCCTTGCCTTCAGTATTTCTTCGCGATGGAAGCCTCCAAAACAGTCTCCAACAGCCGGTATTCTTCATGGGCAACCTTCAAGAGAGAGAGAAAGAGAGTAGCCATCATTAGGGCAGCCTGTAACGGTGGTAGAGGCTAGTGTGCAGCAAGAGAGCCTCCATTAATGAAGAGAAAGGGCTCCAATTTATAGATTTGGGCCTCCCATGAGCTATGGCAAGAGAAGGCTACGATGACAAGTGGAGAGCCACACAATAGCTGAAGTGACAAGTGTGAGGCCACTTGTCTCACTTTGATCCACTTGCTAACAAATGTCAGGCCACTTGTCTCACTTTGGTCCACCTCCTTGCCACATGTCCCAATCTAAGAGATGGGTCCTTCCATAAACTTTATCTCTAAAAATATCCCAACTGGTAGACATTTTGTCATAGACACTTTGCCAACTCTTGGTATCTGCTCAATTCCAGATGTAATGACGCGAACAAAATTTCCATCGGAGTCGGGCCAAAAATAGCAACTCTCCTAAATTTTAGGAGTGTGGTCCTTTGTATTCTAGGATAATCCCCCATTCCCAAAGCTTGTACTTTCCAAATATTTAAACATCCTGGAGTCCACCAGACCCCTTTCAGACTGGGAAATGTCCAGGCTGGTGACATCCTCCCCAACTTCTTAAAAGTTGTCCGCAACTTTAAGCTTCAAGCCATATATTCAAGATATAATCATGTCCCATTGGGCAAGACGAGACAGTCTCAAAAATCCAATATAACTGAAGAATCCACGTCCCAAAGAAATGGGCGAGACTAAATAAGTCTCCATAATACCAATATCAAAATCATGTCCCAAGATAAATGGGCGAGACAAAAAAACAGTCCCATAAGTCCAGATATCATAATCATGTCCCAAGATAAATGGGCGAGACAAATCAGTCCCATAAGTCCAGATATCATAATCCATGTCCCAAGTAAATGGGCGAGACAAATCAGTCCCATAAGTCCAGATATCATAATCCATGTCCCAAGTAAATGGGCGAGACAAAACAGTCCCATAAGTCCAGATATCATGATTCATAATCCATGTCCCAAGTACATGGGCGAGACAAAATAAGTCTCCTGCCAATAAGGCATCGGTCCACATGATCCTTGGCATAGATATAAGTTCCGTGCCAACCAGGCGTCATGTCCAGCATTTCTGCTACACATAGTTTATAGGCATTTCGGCCACCAATAGTTTGTAGGCATTTCGGCCACCAACTCACACTACCCTCTCAAGTGCCCATGTTCCCTTCCATCTGCTCTCTATTGTTCCACCCACACATGGTAGAAACAATCTTCAAGAGAGCACGAAGGACAAGAGAACACTACACAGGGTATGTTGTGCTTGTCACTACCCTTTGAAGTGCCCATGTTCCCTTCCATCTGCTCTCTATTGTTCCACCCTCACATGGTAGAAACAATCTTCAAGAGAGCACGTAGGACAAGAGAACCCTACACAGGGTATGTTGTGCTTGTCACTACCCTTTGAAGTGCCCATGTTCCCTTCCATCTGCTCTCTATTGTTTCACCCACACATGGTAGAAACAATCTTCAAGAGAGCACGTAGGACAAGAGAACACTGCACAATGTATGTGAACCATGAGTTCCATAAGTCCAATGCATCCCAAATAAAGGGAGCCATAAAGAATAATCCATCCCAGTAAATGGGAGTCATAAACATAATCCAAAAACCTAAGGATGAATTCAAATCCCTAGAAAAGAAGTCCAGGAATCCATAGACCTGTATACCATACCTCTTACCACATACTCCGTGCTAACCACACACCTTGGAGTAGAGGTGGACTTTATCCATAAAAGCATCATATCCATGAGATATCCAAAGATTTCTTCTCTATAAACTCGGACAGATTTGTCCATAGAAATTGCTTGTGAAGCCCAATATCTATATAAATCTCGTCCAAGGAAGAAATCTCCATAGATATAATCCATCCCAATAAAGGGAGCCATAAACAATGTTTCCCTGAAACCATCTCAAGGCAAACAACACCACCTTTCTCCTTGCATGGCTATACAAGGGTTAGTGAACATCAAAAACACTTCATAGTAAATAGCAAAAGCAAAAACTTTGCAAACTCAAAGTATACTTAGCTTTTCTTTGCAGGTCGGTCCTGAAGCCAAAAGAAATATCTCCTCACCATATCCTTAAGATATCCCGAGATATATCTTCATATAGCTTGCTTGTAAGCTTGATAATATAATCCACAATATCCATATGGAAAGAGTGCTAAATGTATGCACATAAAGCCAACTCCATACTTCCAAGATAAATTTTGTGAATTCATAAATCCTTAGATCAACAAGCTGTCTACTGCTCATGCTCTTGCTTCATAGGCTATGAAGTGGCTGGCCATGCTTAATAGCAATGATGGTAAGTGTGGTCCCCACTTGAGATCTTTTCTCTTCCTTATTGATAGAAAGAAGCCTCTGCTTCCAAGAAAGCCTATGCTCTGATACCAATGTAACTCGCGGCGGCGGGTGCCCGGGGAACTAGGGCCTTTTACACTCTTGTTGATACCATCAATGCATGTTAAAACACTTAAACATGGCCACAGCCTTAACACATATCCATCATCACTTTGTATAGCCATGCAAGGAGAAACTGGACAAAACATCCACAAATGCTGAAAATGGAGCTTGCACGTGTGACACCGCATAGAGGCCGGAATGGGCCAACCCCCCCCCCTTGGAGTATTTTATTACCCAAGGAGAATAATATCATGTACAAGCTTTGAGGGCCTTCCGAGGGCCTTCCTCTCCCCACGGGAGATGCCGGATTATCCCTATACAAATGTCATAACACAGCCCAGCACAAGGCTACCAAGCCGGAACATAGGCTGTAGAAATGCCGAGCCAACAATATAATCCATATACCTCCGTGTGGGTACTGATTCTTCCCCAAAAACCACGGGTCTTCATGCAATAGAGCTGGTACGGTAAGTACAACTCTCCATTCAGCCGGTACAACAGGTACAATGGCTGGTACAATAAGTACAATGGCTGGTACAACATGTACAATGGCTGGTACAACCGGTATGATGGCTGGTACAGTAGGTACAAGTAGTACAAATGCTGGTACAGTAGGTACAATGACTAGTACAGCAGGTACAGTGGTTGGTACAGTCGGTACGATGGCTGGTACAGCGGGTACAATGACTGGTACAGCCAATACAATGGTTGGTACAACAAGTACAAATGCTGGTGCAACAAGTACAATGGCTAGAAATCATAATAAATGATTAAATACCCTTGCCTTCAGTATTTCTTCGCGATGGAAGCCTCCAAAACAGTCTCCAACAACCGGTATTCTTCATGGGCAGCCTTCAAGAGAGAGAGAAAGAGAGTAGCCATCATTAGGGCAGCCTGTAACGGTGGTAGAGGCTAGTGTACAACAAGAGAGCCTCCATTAATGAAGAGAGAGGGCTCCAATTTATAGATTTGGGCCTCCCATGAGCTAAAATGGCAAGAGAAGGCTACGATGACAAGTGGAGAGCCACACAATAGCTGAAGTGACAAGTGTGAGGCCACTTGTCTCACTTTGATCCACTTTCTAACAAATGTCAGGCCACTTGTCTCACTTTGGTCCACCTCCTTGCCACATGTCCCAATCTAAGAGATGGGTCCTTCCATAAACTTTATCTCTAAAAATATCCCAACTGATAGACATTCTGTCATAGGCACTTTGCCAACTCTTGATATCTGCTCACTTCCAGATGTAATGACGCGAACAGAATTTCCATCGGAGTCGGGCCAAAAATAGCAACTCTCCTAAATTTTAGGAGTGTGGTCCTTTGTATTCTAGGATAATCCCCCATTCCCAAAGCTTGTACTTTCCAAATATTTAAACATCCTGGAGTCCACCAGACCCCTTTCAGACTGGAAAATGTCCAGGCTGGTGACACATCCAGTGCTTCTACATCACAACACAGACTCCTAAACTATCTCTCAAAAGAGAACTTGCATCACAGCACAGCATACCATACAGTCGATACACCTGTACCAACCCTCTCTACCTTCCAAGGGTACTATCCATCTCTGTCATGGATTCCCTGTCCCTTGCCCAATCAGTAGCAAGGCTATACCAAACATGTGTCCACTCCTGTACCTTCTGCCTGCATGTGACCTATCTCCTGGAGAAACCCAAATACATGTTTCCTCGAGAAACCTACGACCTGTTTCCACATGAAACCCTTAGGCCTGTTTCCCTTTGAAACTTTTGTCCTGTTTTCATACAGAACCACTCTCGGCACATACTCAAATGTAGTGCCAACACGACACAAACAAAAGAGAGAGCTCTTACTAAATATGTCTGACTGTATTTCTGCCCCACAACTATGTTACATAGGTATGCCCAAAACTGCAGGTCCCTCTGTTCCTTCCAAGCAGGAAGAAAGCAATCTGCTCCATGGATATGCACCCATGAGAGCTTGCGTCGCTCCCATGCCAAGAAACATAACCAGGTGACCTTGTACTTGCAGCCAATATCCCATGTACACAGTGAACTTGCAGCCAATATCCCATGTACACAGTGAACTTGCAGCCAAGCAAAACAGCCCATAAACAGTCTCAAAACATTCCTGTTGCAAGGAGGATCAGCACACTTGTGCACCTCTGTCCCAGCAGCCACCTATGGGTGAGAGGAGCTGTACACTACAATCCAACTGAAGTCTCATATGCGCTGCCAAAGGCCTGCATGGTCTTCTGCAGTGTTATCCTCCTGCTGACCAACCCTATGACCATCTGCGCAAGCAATCCCTGCTGCGTGTACCTCTGCAGTCCTGGCCGCCTGTGTAAATACTCCCGATAATATATCATATATTGAGGGGGGGTTGGCCCATTCCAGCCCCAGTGCTGGTGTCCATCTATCAACATTTCATTTCAATTCAATTTTCAGTTGTTATTAAGTTGTCCATTTCAAATTGTGATATTTAAGTTGTGCTATTACGCGTGTGGGTGTCCAACAGAGTCTATTCCCACTTGACGGGATCGGTTTCATTGGTATCAGAGCACGGTTGTTTCCCTCTTAGTGGGGAAACGAACCTGTGTATTGGACACCCCGCTTCTAGCACACTTAACACAATGGACAGCCAAGGCAACCCTTTGGAAGTGCCTAATTCGAGAGGCCCATCAAGTGCCTCGCGTGGTTCTGATGCTTTACAAGGAAGGCACAAGCAACTTGAGAGGGTAAATGATAGTGATTCAAAGGGACAACTGTCTCGAGGAAAGATAGTCATGCAAGAAGAAGAGCCTGATGCAATGAGGGCTGAAATGGAGCATATGAGAAAGCTTTTGCAAGCACAAGAGCAAGAGCTATAATTTTTGCATGAAGATCCCCATGTGCAAAGTGCCATTGAAGCAAGGAAAGCCGATGCAATGGTAGATGTGACTTTTGAGTCCATGGTGTTAGAAGTCATCTCCTGTCTAGATTTATACACCAGGGCCTTTGTTGTGGGTGTGCCCGCCCTTATGAGATGTTTTATCACTTTTCCCCACTCTCCGCATTTTTCCCTTATTTTTCCCATTTTTCTGTGGCTTGGGAGGCATCCCTGAGTTGGCAGGAGGTTCCATTTGCTGGCCGACTACATCAGATGTGTGTACTGGAGCTGGCCGACTGTACTTGATGCAGTCGTGGACCCTCAGAGCTGGCCGACTGTAGATGCAGTCGTGGAGCCTTTTTCAGCAGGCCGACTGCACGCGTGGGGGCATATAAATAGGCCCCCACCCCCATACCACTCATTGTATCATTCCGGGATCTTCTTGTGTATATCAGAGCAGAGTTACACGCCTACATCTCTCTCTCTCTTGTGATGTTTTTATTCTGCATGCGTTTTGCTCTTGTGTTCCCAGATCTGGTCATCATCTCCGCTGCGTATTCTGACATGGTATCAGAGCCCTAGGCTCTAGATTGGTCTTGGGATTTGTGTGAGCAAGAGGGGGACTGTTTTGTGGCTGATTGGTGGATTGTTTTGGACTGTTCGGGAAGAGGAGAAGCACGAGGAAGGCGGGCTGATTTGCTGGACAGCCACTTGCAGGTTTTAGTTGTTCTTTGTTCCCACCCACCCACCCTTTTCAGAGTACATCCCCGCAATGGCAGATCTGTTTGAGATCGCCGAGAGACATGTGAAGATCCCGACACTCCCCACGTTCCCGGTGGACCGTCAGTTGGACGGGAGCAACTACGGCATATGGAAGGTTATGATGGAATCTGTTCTGGAGTCTTACGACCTCGCTGATTTCGTCGTTGTTGGTGTTCCACGGCCGGAAGTAGAGGGGAGGCTCAGACACAGATGTGGGATCGTGTCAACGCCAGGGTCCGTTCGTTTATCTTTCTCAACTGCACACCACAGGTAATCAATCATGTAAAGCACATGACACTGGCCAAAGGTATATGGCAGCATTTGGCTTCCCTTTACAACAGGGTATCGCCCATGAAGAGGATTTCCTTGGAAGTACAGATGCGGGTTATGAACCCTGCAAAGTCGTCGACGATGCGGGAGCATATTAACAAGCTGCAGGCTCTTCAGCAAGAAGTTCTTCAGGCTGGGAAGGAGATATCGTCAGAGGACATGGCCATAACGTTGCTGTCACACTTGCCCTCTTCGTACTCAGCATTTTACTCCTCTTTGATTACCAGTGGTTTAGCGGAAGACCGAGAAGGGTGAACATTCCTCGGCAGCAATCATGAAGACTCCGGCTTTTGTGCACCTGGACGTGATGGACACCGATGTTTCATTTTCTTCAGGCAGGGAGGAGATTGGAGGACTCTCTGCATCGGGAGTGGATTCTCGATAGTGGTGCTTCCAGGCACATGACTCCTTCCCGTTCCGGTTTACAGGATCTCTGCAAGCTTTCTGGTCATATTCTTACTGGTGATACATCCACTATCCCAGTTCACAGTGAGGGCAGGCTGGAGATAGTTCTCGATGGCAGAGGGGGAAAGCATTCCTCCCAGGTGTTGTATGTTCCGGCACTTGGTTTTCATCTGTTGTCAGTGCATCAGGTTTGCAAGACTGGCCTACGAGTGGAGTTTGATGAGCATTTTGTTGCTCTCGGGGACAAAGCAACAGGCCAGGTGGTTTGGGAAGGCGGAGTGGAGAATGGAGTTTACAAGCTTTCAGCACTCTCTCTCCCAGGTCCTCAGGTTTGTGATGAGTGGCAGTCTGGTAATGGCCACTTGTGTGTGGATACGCTGCAGGTGTAGGCTTTCCGAGACCAGATGGTGGATAGCTTACCAGTAGATGGCAGCAGTTGGCAGGAACTTTCCAGTACTGATGTTGGTAGTTCTTGTGTTCGTGAGTCAGAGGAAACTGAACAGGTCACTTATGCTCTAATGTCTCGTAGTATTCGGGACAAAGAACCTCCAGTAGTTGAGGATGTTCTTTCCACGGGGACCTTTCGGAAAGCCAGGCAGGTGGCAGGTGCTTACTTGCAGAAGGAGGTGGTTTCTCCAGGCTTTGTGGTTCCGGATTCAGAGGGGGTGGTTGACAGGTTTCATCAGGTTTCCAGGACTTGTTTTTTCACCGTCACAGGTGTTGATCCTTGTGAGCAGTGTGATGTCTTTTTGACTCGGAAGCTGTATGGTTCTTTGATCTGGTTGATGGACACCAGATTGGACGGGAGCTTCCTGATGAGGCAGTTGAGCTCATGGTTGCAGATGACTCTTTGGGAGACAGGATTGCGTTTCCTGTGATTTCTGCGGCATGCGAAGGATCATGGACTCTTGTACACAGGAGGGGGATTGTTGGATGGAGTCCGACTCCACGGTTGGAGTGACTCGGTTTTGGGAGGAGATCCGAACACGAGGAGTTCTACTTCAGGCCCAGGAGCAGTTTTCTGGAGCAGTAAGAGGCAGTCATCTTTTGCCTTGTCAACAGAGGCAGAGTACCGGGCTGCTTGTGATGCTGCTTGTGAGGTGGTGCAGATGCAGAGGTTGCATTGCAGGTTTGGGCTTCCACTGGAGGAACCCATGGTCATCCAGAGGCACTTTGTTCGTGAACAGATCATTGCTGATGACATCCTGCTAGAGTTTTGTTCGACGGAGGACAGTACGGTGGACCTCTTCACGAAGTCGCTCTCTCAGGATTTGCTCGAGCGGCACCCCAGCTCCCAGTGGTTGGTTTCACAGCCAGGAGCTGAGAGGGGGTGTTAGAAGTCATCTCCTGTCTAGATTTATACACCAAGGCCTTTGTTGTGGGTGTGCCCGCCCTTATGAGGTGTTTTATCATTTTTCCCCACTCTCCGCATTTTTCCCTTATTTTTCCCATTTTTCTGTGGCTTGGGAGGCAGCCCTGAGTTGGCAAGAGTATCCATTTGCTGGCCGACTACATCAGATGTGTGTACTGGAGCTGGCCGACTGTACTTGATGCAATCGTGGACCCTCAAAGCTGGCCGACTGGCTGCATGCTATTGGCCGACTGTAGATGCAGTCATGGAGCCTTTTTCAGCAGGCCGACTGCACACGTGGGGGCATATAAATAGGCCCCCACCCCCATACCACTCACTGTATCATTCCGGGATCTTCTTGTGTATATCAGAGCAGAGTTACACGCCTACATCTCTCTCTCTCTCTCTTGTGCTGTTTTTATTCTGCATGCGTTTTGCTCGTGTTCCCAGATCTGGTCATCATCTCCGCTGCATATTCTGACACATGGCACGGGAAGTGGGCAAGAAGCCAAGGGAGTTGGCACTTTCCTACCTCCTCCGCAAAGGTGATATCAAAGAGGGGGAAGATGGAGAGCTGAAATTCAGAAATCCACCTCGCTTGAAGCATGGAGATCCCGCATCTCAAAGGTTGAGGTCTTTTATGCAAAAGGAAGAGGTGACAGTCACCTCTCGTCATGCATCTTCTCCACAAGGCACAAAGCCTGACAGGAGGTATATGTATGCTAGTGCTCATGGAGGGCATGATGGTCACATGCATTCAAGACATGTATCCCATGGTAGGGGTGACAGGTCTGCCACTAGAAGAGCTTTGTCTTCTGAGTTGTCTCATGGAGAGACATTGCCTTATGCAGGAAAGTCACATCAATCTGATTCTCAAGTTCGTGGAGCACATGCCACCGTGCTTCATGAAACTTCCAAGATGGCGCATGGAGCCCATGCAAATAGGGCTGCCCCGTTGGATAAGGGGAAAAGAAAAAGAGAGGACCATGAGCCTCATGCCAGAAAGCTCAAGGAATTTAAAGCAGGTGACAAGTCTGTTAAGTTTGATGTTTTTCATGGAGAGCATGATGCCTCCAAAGTGTTAGCATTTGTGGCATAGTTTGACATTGCTTTTAGCAAGATGAGGACTTCACTGAGAAGTCTAAAGTACGCCATGCTAGCATGTTTTTGAAAGGGACCGTTGCTCATTGGTGGATCAATGAAAAGATCACCAAAGACCTCGCTTACACCTGGAAGGAATTTAAGGACAAATTCTATGCTCAGTTTTTGCCACCAAATGCGGAGCAAACTCTCACCCAAAAGTGGGATAGACTTGAGCAAAGAGATAATGAAAGTGTGCAACTGTATGTCAACAAGTTTTGGAAAGTGTTGCTTGAGGTAACTCCTTTTATGCAAATCACTGAGGATGAAAGAAAGAGGAAGTTTCGCTCCGGATTGCAACCAGCTTATCATTCGGGCATTGAATTGCACCCGAAACATACTTTGCAACAGCTTACAGCCTCTGCTCTTGCTACGGAGCAATTGGTGCTCAAAATTAAGCAAGATCAAGGCGGTTCAAAGGGGAAAGACAAGGCTGTCCCAAATCTGCAAAAAGGTGGACAGCCACCTAAAAAGAACTTCCGGGAGACCCACAAAGGAGGTAAAGCTGAAAATACCTCATCTAAAGATCAGGGCCCAAAGAAGAACAAATTTGGCTTAACCCCGTAGCAAAGAGAGCAATATGCCAAGGAGGGAAAATGTTTTTCTTGTGGTAGCAAAGAGCACATGTTTTGACAATGCCCTGACCGCAAACCAAAGCACGAGGACAAGCAAGCCAAGGCTAATGTACATGCAGTTCCCGATGTGCAGGGAAACACAAAACATGATGCAAAAGAGCGGATGGTATGCAAGGCTTGGGGTCAAATCAAGGATCAGCCCGCCTTATTCATGTTTGATGACTGTGCAACCGATAACTTCATCTCTATACAAACGGCAGCTGCCTTGGGTATTGAGGTTGAGAACATGGGACCTCAGATTGAAGCCGAAGCTGCCTTTGTTGGTAAAGAGGTGCAGGTTACCCCACTGATAGGGAAGTTGCGCATACATATCCAGGGCTACCTTGATAATGAACATTTCTTAGTTGCACCACTAAATGGATGTGATGTATTGTTGGGCAAGCCATGGCATCATGGGCTTGAGCTCCGCAAAGAGTACAAGACCAACATGATTTCTTTTATGCATAGAGGCCGCATGCATTTCATTGATGCTGGCAAAGAAGGGGATTCCAACCCACTTGTATCTCACATTCAAATTAATAAAGCAATGAAAAAGAGTCTTTCTGCGTACTCGGGTTTTTGTTCGTGATAACATTGTACCAAGTCATCAAAATGTGGATGCTCTGACTTATGATAGGCTGAATTTTCTTCATGCATTCAACGACTGTTTTGCTGATGCATTGCCAGGTGAATTACCTCCCCAAAGGCCCAAAGATCATCGCATAGATCTTGTGCCAAGTAGTTCTCCACCTAACAAACCCGCATACCGTGTGAGTGCTACACAACAAGAAAGATCATGAAGCAGGTAAATGAGCTTTTAGAGAAAGGTTTGGTTCAACCTAGTTCCTCACCTTATTGCTCTCCTGTACTTCTTGTTCAAAAGAAAGACTGGTCATTCCGCATGTGTGTGGACTATAGAGCTTTAAATAAGCTTACCATCAAGAATAGATTCCCAATTCCGCGTATTGATGACATTTTGGATAAGCTTGATGGTTCGGCTTGTTTCAGCCGACTTGATTTGAAGAGTGGTTATCACCAAATACGAGTGGTGCCACAAGATGTCCATAAAACTGCATTCACGACAGCCTTTGGATTATATGAATTTTTGGTGATGCCCTTTGGTCTCACCAATGCTCCTGCCACATTTAATCTTATGATGGATAGGATATTCCGACCCCATCGCAAATTCACAGGTGTATTCTTTGATGACATCTTGGTTTTCTCCAAGAATGAGCAGGAACACAGAACTCATTTGGTCACAGTGTTCAAAGAGTTGCGGAAGCATAAACTTTTCATTAATGCCAAGAAAAGTGAGTTCTTCCTTTCAAAGATACATTATTTGGGTCACATTGTATCCAAGGATGGCGTAACAATGGATCTTGCAAAGATAGAGACCATTTGGAATTGGCCAGATTTGCAAAACATACATCAAGTACGTAGTTTTCTAGGATTATGTTCATATTATAGGCGTTTCATAAGGCATTTTGCTATGATAGCCACCCCTCTACATGATCTCACAAAGAAAACCACTTTCAAATGGACTTCAAAAGAACAGGATGCTTTCTTGCAACTCAAGCATGCTATCATATGTGGACCCGTATTAATTGTTCCTGATTTGCAAAGATCATTCGTAGTAGAATGTAATGCTTGTGGCGATTGTATAGAGGCTGTCCTAAATCAAGAAGAGCATGCAGTTGCATACGAGAGCCGTCGTTTGCATGATGCTGAGCTTCATATGGATATCTATGAGAAAGAGCTCTTGACTGTAATTCATGCTTTAAAGATATGGAAACATTATCTTCTTGGGGCTGAATTTGTAGTCAAGACAGATCATCAAAGCTTGAGATATTTTGTATCTCAAACAAAGCTTTCAGAGAAGCAGATGAGAATGGCAAACTTTCTTTCCATGTTTCATTTTCAGATGATTGTGCACACTCTGGGAAAGAAAAATGTGGTGGCAAATGCATTATCCAGGAGGCCTTGTGTGGCTGCAGTCTCAATGGCCTCTCATGGGGACTTATCTGCTATGCGAGATTTGTATCATTTGGATGCTGATTTTTGCCATATATGGACTGATTTGATGGCTGGTCATTCACATGCCTCTTATATTATCAATGAGGGTTATCTTATGAAGGATAACTGCCTATGTGTCGTGAAGGATTTGCATCCAAAGGTTATGAAGGAATGTCACGCTCCACCTTATGCTAGTCATAGAGGTATCATGCCCATTACACGCATGATTGAGAGAGATTTCTTTTGGCCAAGCATGCGTAAAGACATTGAGGCTTATGTACGTGCATGTATTACTTGCCAAAAGGTGAAATTTGACAGGTAAAAACCTCCAGGTTTGCTTCAGCCATTGCCTATTCCCTCGCAACCTTGGAAAAGTATTACTATGGATTTTATTATGGACTTGCCTCGATCACAGCATGGGAATGATGCTATTTGGACCATTGTGGACAGGTTTAGCAAGCAAGCTCATTTCTTGCCCGTCAAGAAAGCCATTAAAGTTGATCATATGGTAATATCTTCAAGCATCATGGTATGCCTAAATCCATTGTTGGGGATAGAGATCCAAGGACTACCAGCCTCTTTTGGAGGGCATTATTTGATAACATGGTACTAAACTTAAGTTTTTCATCAGCTTATCATCCCCAGACGGATGGCCAAAGTGAAGCTACAAATTCAGCCGTGTTGGATTTGTTGAAGTGTTGTGGCAAATCAAAAGACTGCATGGGAGAAGTATCTTCCACTTGTTGAGTTTGCCTAAAATAATACGATCCATGCCTCCACGGGAAAGGCTCCGTTTGAGATTATTTATGGCAGAGTGGTATTGCCACCCATCCTTCGTACAAAGGATGAGATTTTTGCAGCTAATGAATATGTTCGTGACTTGGATGTAGCCTTTGCTCAGGTGCGGACAGCCATTGCAAGGTCACAAGATAAGCATAAAATGGCTGCTGACAAGCATAGAAGGGACATGCAAGTCAAAGAAGGTGATTGGGTTTTGCTAAAATTTGAGAAGGCCAAGCTTCGGAAGAGACCAAGACGAGAAGGATCATATCCTAAGCTTTCTCCTCGCTATTATGGACCCTTCAAGGTGATTCAAAAGATCAATGAAGTGTCATGCAGGCTTGCTTTACCTAGTCATTGGAAGATTCACAACGCATTTCACGTGAGTCTTTTTTGGAAATATGTGGAGCCAGATCCTGACGAGCCTGTCACAGAAGATCCGCCAGAGATTGATGAGCTTGAGGAGATCCTCCAGCCAGAACAGATTGTCTTTCACAAGGAGCGAAAGCTACCTGCTGCTGCAGGAAAGCTTTCCAGGAGATACCTTGTGAAGTTCAAGAATTATTTGCCCATTGATGCAAAGTGGGTAAATGAGGATTATTTTATTGATTACCCACAGTTATTGCAGGCATATCTTGAGGCTTTTCAGTTGAGGACAACTCTTTAGAAGCCCGGGGGGATGTCACCAATTGGTCGACCATTTGGTCCATCTCCAGATTTGTGTCTTGTTCACTTGAAGCCAGGCCGGTGTCTCATGTGAAGAGGCCATATTTTTGCTTAACATGGACGGGAGCCAGACTGGTGCCACCCGGAGTTAGCAAGATGGTGTCGTATGGGCGGGAGCCAGACTGGTGCCACCCGTGTATGACCAGGACTGTGTTCTATCCATGGGATTGTCACGCCATGGAAGAGCCAGTATTTGTGCCGTGTCTTGCCTATGGGACTCTCACTCCATAGGGAGGCTCGTGCCTGGAACTGTGTTTTACCTATGGGACTGCCACTCCATAGGAAGACCGGGATTTATGTTTTCTGTCGTGCCATTTTTGTGCCGACAGATGTTTTGTACTTGTTCCATGAACGGGAGATATGTCCATGATACTATTTGCACATGCACTCATGTTTTGCATGTTTGAAACTGTTTTCGCATGACTTGTATTCTTGTGTTTGCTTGCTTGACGTGCCACTTACTGAGCGGGGACGCCTGCCAGTGAGTCGTGAAGTTTGCTCTGTCTTCTGACGAGTTTTGTTGCGTGTGAACAGGTGGTAAGTGTATTGCACTTGTCGGTTTAATAGCTTTATTTATAACCTTTCATTTTATAAGGTGGTAAGTTCACATTCATTTAAAAAGTGGGCACCCACGTGTGGGCCAAGGTGGGGAGGGAAACCCCACACTTAACCCCTTAAGTGTGTGGGGGTGGGTGCATGGCCACCTACCCACACCACACCTTGAAGCTGGCCGCCCCCATGCAAGCGTGGGGAGCCGGCCAGCTGTGGTCGTATACTTCCCCTCCAACATCTACAAAAAAAGCGACCATCCTTCTGCTCACGTACAGACAAGCGATTGTGCGCCTCCTCACCCTTCACAACAAGCTGCGCCATCTCCACCTCCTCAGCAGACGGCTGCTCCCTCTGTCCAGCACGCTGCGCCATCTCCACCTCCTCAACAGACACCTGCTCCCTCTGTCCAGCAGGCTGCGCCTCTTCCATTACAGGCGGCTACATCCTCTTCAGGCAGGCGGCTTCTGCTCACCCTCAGACGGCTGTGCTTTGCAGCCAGGCGGCTCATCTTCAGCTGGCGGCTGCGCCTCCTCCTCCACCCTTGCAGGCGGTTGCGCATGCTCTCCAGCAGGCTGTGCCCTCTCTTCTGCAGGCGGCCCTAGCAGACGGCTGCAGCCACGCGGCTGTCTCCTTTTCAACAGGCAGCTGTTTCATCCTTTGCAGGTGGCTGCACTCCCCTCAACAAGCGGCTGCGTGGGGTTGTGTCACCAATTGGCCGACCATTTGGTCCATTCCTAGTTTTTGCGTCTCGTTCACTTGAGGCCAGGCCAGTGTCTCGTGTGAAGAGGCCAGTATTTTGCTGACATGGACGGGAGCCAGACTGGTGCCACCCGTGTGTTAGCAAGATGGTGTCGTATGGACGGGAGCCAGATCAGTGCCACCCGTGTATGACCTGGACTGTGTTCGATCCATGGGACTGTCACGCCATGGAAGAGCCAGTATTCGTGCCGTGTTTTGCCTATGGGACTGTCACACCATAGGGAAACTCGTGCCTGGAACTGTGTCTTACCTATGGGATTGTCACTCCATAGGAAGACCAGGTTTTTATGTTTTATGTCGTGCCAGTTTTGTGCCGACAGATATTTTGTACTTGTTCCATGAACGGGAGATATGTCCATGTTACTATTTGCACATGCACACATGATTTGCATGCTTGAAACTGTTTTCGCATGACATGTATTTGTGTGTTTGCCTGCTTGACGTGTTACTTACTGAGCGGGGACGCCTGCCAGTGAGTCGTGAAGTCTGCCCTGTATTCTGACAAGTTTCAGTGCATGTGAACAGGTGGTAAGTATATGGTACATGTTGTTTTAATGTTTTATATTCTAACCCTTTGATTTATAAGGTTAGGTGTTCACACTTATTTAAAAGTGGGCACCCCCTTTGGGCACCCACTTTGGGGCCAAGGTGGGGAGCCCCACTTTTAAGTAAGTGTGGGGGTGGGCATGGTCACCTACCCCCACTAATCTCCCCACATGCATGCGTGGGTATCAAGAGTTAACTACACCTTAATATTTTATATCAAGGGACCCTCTTCATCAAGCGTAGGAGGAATCACTATCTGGCGCATGTTTATCAACCGGCGATCATCACTACCACCTCTTCGCTGCTGCCTCCTTCATAACAGGCTGCGCATAATCTTCTACAGGTGCCTATCCCATCACCTCTCCTACAGGTGGGCTGCGCAGATTTGCAGCCAGGTGTAGCTGAACTACACACCCAGCAGGCGGCTGTTTATGGCTGCATACAACCAGGCGGCTGGGGTCTTATCGACTGCTCCTCCACGCCATCTCCTGCAGGCAACTCCAGGTGACACTGAAGTGCTGCAGCTGCTCTCACAGGCGGCTCCCTCTGTGCAGCTGTACCACCTACAGCAGGCGACTCTCCCTCTGTACGGTTGTACCTCCTCTGCAGCCAAGCCCCTCCACATGCTCCCTGGCGGTTGCTGATAGGCTGCACTCCAGGACCCTTTTGCAGGCGACTTTCTTGGCTCTGCAGGCTGCGCATTTTTTTTTTTCACCAGCAGACTACCCTATTGTCCTACTCCTACAGGTGGCTGCAAACTTGAAGGCTGCGCTGTTTTTTCTCTTCTACACACAGTCGTGGGCCACCTTCAACAGGCTCTGCGCCTTGTCTACAGCTAGTTGCGCCTACCCACAGCAGGCAACTACACATACTTCTCTTTCTGCTGTTGTATTCCTCCCTTGCAAGTGGGCACTCCTACTCTCACAGCAGGCGGCTGTGCTTTCTGCGGGTGTATTTATCTTGGTGGCAGCACTAGGTTCACCACGAGGCGAGTTTTCATCTGAGGAACTTCACATCTCTTGGGTGGTTTCATCTTCTGCACAAACACCACAAGTTTTGGTCTTCTATCAACCATCTACAAGTAAGTGATTTTCAGATTTGAATAAAGTATTTTATGTTTAAATCTGATAAAAGATTCATTCCGCTCGGCCAACACCCGTTCGGTGCCGGGTTGTCCAAGCTGTATTGGCGAACCTCGGTCCAAAGGTGCTGAGATCGGGAGAGCCACGCGTTAGTACGAGAGCGCCTGTTTGTGCGTGGTCTCGGAACACCAGTGAGGCGCTCTCCGCGCAGTCCAGTGAAAGCACAGGACCGTAGAGATTGGACCACACTAGTGGTCGTTCTGCTTCGAGTTTTCTTCATCGAAATTCGAACCTACTTGTTTGGTACTGTTTTCATATGTACATGGACATTATCTGGTTCTCAGAACCCATGGAGCATTGTATTCATTAAATACTCCCAATAAATATATCATATATTGAGGGGGGGGTCGGCCCGTTCCGGCCCCAGTGCTGGTGTCCATCTTTCCATTTCTGTTCATTTACATTTCAAGTTGTTTTAAGTTGTCCATTTCATATTTGTGGTTTTAAAGTTGTGCTATTAAGTGTGTGGGTGTCCAACGGAGTCTTTCCCACTTGACGGGATCGTTTTCATTGGTATCAGAGCACGGTTGTTTCCCTCTTCCTAGTGGGGAAACGAACCTGTGTACTGGACATCCCGCTTTTAGCAAACTTTGAACACAATGGACAGCCAAGGCAACCCTTTGGAAGTGCCAAATTCGAGGGGTCCCTCTAGTGCTTCTCGTGGGTCTGATGCCCTGCGAGGTAGACACAAGCCCCTTGAAAGGGTTATGGATAGTGAATCCAAAGGTCAACTGTCTCCAGGAAAGACAGTTATGCTTGAACAAGAGCCTGATGCTATGAGGGCTGAAATGGAACATATGAGAAAACTTTTGCAGGCTCAGGAGCAAGAATTAAAGTTTTTGCATGAAGATCCCCATCTGCGAAGTGCTATTGAAGCCAGGAAGGCTGATGCTATGGTTGATGTAACCTTTGAATCAATGGCTCGTGAAGTGGGCAAGAAACCAAGGGAGTTGGCACTTGCCTATCTCCTTCGCAAAGGTGATATCAAAGAGGGGGATGACGGAGAGCTGAAATTCAGAAATCCACCTCGTTTGAAGCATGGAGATCCCGCATCCCAGAGGCTGAAATCTTTTATGCAAAAGGAAGAGGTGACTGTCACCTCTCGTCATGCATCCTCTCCCCAAGACACTAAGCCCGACAGATATATGTATGCCAGTGCACATGGAGGGCATGAGAGTCACATGCATGCCAGACATGTATCTCATGGTGACAGGTCTACTTCCAGAAAAATTTTGCCTTCTGAGTTGTCTCATGGAGAGACACTGCCATATGCAGGTAAGTCACATGCATCTGAGTTTCGAGTTCGTGGAGCACATGCCACCGTGCCCCATGAAGCTTCTATGACGACCCATGGAGCCCATGCAGACAGGGCTACCCCGTTGGATAAGGGGAAAAGAAAAAGAGAAGACCATGAGCCTCATGCCAGGAAGCTCAAGGAATTCAAAGCAGGTGATAAATCTGTCAAATTTGATGTCTTTCATGGTGAACATGATGCTTCTAAGGTGTTAGCGTTTGTGGCACAGTTCGACATTGCTTTTAGCGATGAGGATTTTACAGAAAAATCAAAGGTGCGCCATGCTAGCATGTTTTTGAAAGGGACTGCTGCCCATTGGTGGATCACCGAAAAGATCACCAAGGATCCCATCTCTACTTGGAAGGAATTCAAAGATAGATTTTATGCTCAGTTCTTGCCACCCAATGCAGAGCAAACTCTCACTCAAAAGTGGGACAGGCTGGAACAAAAAGATAATGAGAGTGTGCAACAGTATGTTAACAAATTTTGGAAAGTGTTGCTGGAAGTGACTCCCTTCATGCTAATCACAGAGGATGAAAGAAAAAGGAAGTTTCGTTCTGGATTGCAACCTGCTTATAGATCGGGTATTGAATTGCACCCGAAACATACGTTGCAACAACTCACAGCTTCTGCTCTTGCTACGGAGCAATTGGTGCTCAAGATTAAGCAGGATCAAGGAGGTTCCAAGGGGAAGGACAAGGCTGTCCCAAATCAGCAAAAGGGTGGACAGCCACCTAAAAAGAACTTCCGCGAGCCTTACAAGGGTGGTAAAGCTGAAAATAACCCATCTAAAGAACAGGGCCCAAGGAAGAACAAATTTGGATTAACCCCGGAGCAAAGAGAGAAATATGCTAAGGATGGAAAATGCTTTTCTTGTGGTAGCAAAGACCACATGTTTCGGCAATGCCCAGATCGCAAACCAAAGCACGAGGACAAGCACACCAAAGCAAATGTTCATGCAGTTCCTGATGTGCAAGGTAATACAGGTCATGATGCAAAAGAGCGTATGGTTTGCAAGGCTTGGGGGCAAATCAAGGATCAGCCCGCATTATTCATGTTTGATGACTGTGCAACTGACAATTTCATCTCTATGCAAATGGCAGCTGCATTGGGAATTGAGGTTGAAAACATGGGACCTCAGATTGAAGCCGAAGCTGCATTTATTGGTAAAGAGGTGCAGGTTACCCCTTTGATTGGGAAGTTGCGTATCCATATTCAGGGCTATCTTGATAATGAGCATTTCCTAGTTGCTCCACTGAATGGATGTGATGTATTGTTGGGCAAGCCGTGGCATCATAGGCTTGAGCCCCGCAAAGACTACAAGTCTAATATGATTTCCTTTATGCATAAAGGCCGCATGCATTTTATTGATGCTGGCAAAGAAGGGGATTCCATCCCAGTTGTATCACACATCCAAATTAATAAAGCAATGAAAAAGAGTCTTTCAGCGTACTTGGTTTTTGTGCGTGATAGTCTTGTGCCAAATCATCAAAATGTGGATGCTATGTCTAATGATAGGCTGAATTTTCTTAATGCATTCAACGACTGTTTTGCTGACTCATTGCCAGGTGAATTACCTCCCCAAAGGCCCGAAGATCACCGTATAGATCTTGTGCCAGGTAGTTCTCCACCTAACAAACCCGCATACCGAGTGAGTGCTGCACAACAAGAAGAAATTATGAAGCAGGTAAACGAGCTTTTAGAGAAAGGTTTGGTTCAGCCTAGTTCCTCACCTTACTGCTCTCCTGTGCTTCTTGTTCAAAAGAAGGATGGATCATTCCGTATGTGTGTGGATTATAGAGCTTTGAACAAGCTTACCATCAAGAACAGATTCCCAATTCCACGTATTGATGATATCTTGGATAAGCTTGATGGCTCAGCTTGCTTTAGCAGACTTGATTTGAAGAGTGGTTATCACCAGATACGCGTGGTGCCACAAGATGTCCATAAGACTGCATTCAGGACAGCCTTCGGATTATATGAATTCTTGGTCATGCCTTTTGGTCTCACCAATGCTCCTGCTACTTTTAATCGAATGATGGATAGGATATTCCGATCCCATCGCAAGTTTACAGGAGTCTTCTTTGATGATATCTTGGTTTTCTCCAAGAATGAGCAGGAACACAGAACTCATTTGGTCACAGTGTTTGAAGAGTTGCGGAAGCATAAACTTTTCGTCAATGCCAAGAAAAGTGAGTTTTTCCTTTCAGAGATTCATTATCTGGGTCATATTGTATCCAAAGATGGAGTTACAATGGATCCTGCAAAGATAGAGACTATTCGGAATTGGCCCGAATTGCAAAACGTACATCAAGTACGTAGTTTTCTGGGATTATGTTCGTATTACAGGCGTTTCATAAGGCATTTTGCTATGATTGCCACTCCTCTACATGATCTCACAAAGAAGAAAACTACTTTCAAATGGACTTCAAAGGAACAGGATGCTTTCTTGCAACTCAAGCATGCGATCATATGTGGTCCAGTATTGATTGTTCCTGACTTGCACAAGTCATTCGTGGTTGAATGTGATGCTTGTGGTGATTGCATAGGAGCTGTCTTAAATCAAGAAGGGCATGCAGTTGCATACGAGAGCCGTCGTTTGCATGATGCTGAGCTTCATATGGATATCTATGAGAAAGAGCTCTTGGCTGTAATTCACGCCTTAAAGATTTGGAAACACTACCTTCTTGGGGCTGAATTTGTGGTCAAGACAGATCATCAAAGCTTGAGATACTTTCTATCTCAAACCAAGCTTTCAGAGAAGCAAATGAGAATGGCGAATTTTCTTTCCATGTTTCATTTTCAGATTGTGCATACTCCAGGAAAGAAAAATGTGGTGGCCGATGCACTATCTAGGAGGCCTTATATTGCTGCAGTCTCAGTGGCCTCTCATGGAGATCTATCTGCTATGAGAGATTTGTATCATTTGGATGCTGATTTTTGCCATATATGGACTGATGTGATGGCTGGTCATTCACATGCCTCTTATGTTATCAACGAGGGTTATCTAATGAAGGATAATTGCCTATGTGTGGTGAAGGATTTGGGTCCAAAGGTTATGGACGAATGTCACGCCCCACCATATGCTGGTCATAGAGGTATTATGCCTACTACTCGCATGATTCAGAGGTACTTCTTTTGGCCAAGCATGCGTAAAGACATTGAGGCTTATGTACGTGCATGTATTACTTGCCAAAAGGTGAAATTTGATAGGCAAAAGCCTCCAGGTTTGCTTCAGCCATTGCCTATTCCCTCGCAACCTTGGGAAAGTATCACGATGGATTTTATTATGGATTTGCCTAGATCCCAGCATGGGAATGATGCAATTTGGACTATTGTGGACAGGTTTAGCAAGCAAGCTCATTTCTTGCCTGTCAAGAAAACCATCAAAGCTGATTATATGGTAAAGCTTTTTCTTGCTAATATTTTCAAGCATCATGGTATGCCTAAATCCATTGTTGGGGATAGAGATCCCAGGACTACAAGCCTATTTTGGAGGGCTTTATTTGATAATATGGGTACCAAGCTTGAGTTTTCATCAGCTTATCATCCCCAAACGGATGGCCAAAGTGAAGCTGCAAATTCAGCTGTGTTGGATTTATTGAAGTGTTATGTGGCAGATCAAAAGAGTGCATGGGAGAAGTATCTTCCACTTGTTGAGTTTGCCTACAACAATACAATCCATGCTTCCACAGGAAAGGCTCCATTTGAGATTATTTATGGCAGAGTGGTCTTGCCACCTATCCTTCGAACAAAGGATGAGATATTTGCAGCTGATGAATATGTTCGTGACTTGGATGTTGCCTTTGGTCAGGTGCGGACAGCCATTGCAAGATCTCAAGATAAGCATAAAATGGCTGCTCACAAGCATAGAAGGGACATGGAAGTCAAAGAGGGTGATTGGGTATTGCTGAAATTTGAGAAGGCTAGGCTTCGAAAGAGGCCAGGACGAGAAGGATCATATCCTAAGCTTTCTCCTCGCTATTATGGACCCTTCAAGGTGATTATCAATGAAGTGTCCTACAGGCTTGCTTTACCTAGTCATTGGAAGATTCACAATGCTTTTCATGTGAGTCTTTTTCGGAAATATGTGGGGCCAGATCCTGATGAGCCTGTCACAGAAGATCCGCCAGAAATTGAAGAGCTTGAGGAGATCCTCCAGCCAGAACAGATTGTTTTTCACAAGGAGAGAAAGCTACCCGCAGGAAAGCTTTCCAGGAGATACCTTGTGAAGTTTAAGAATTATTTGCCTATTGATGCCAAATGGGTAAATGAGGATTATTTTGCAGATTATCCGCAGTTGTTGCAGGCATATTTTGAGGCTTTTAAGTTGAGGTCAACTGTTTAGAAGCCCGGGGGGATGTCACCAATTGGCCGACCATTTGGTCCATTCCTAGTTTTTGCGTCTCGTTCACTTGAGGCCAGGCCAGTGTCTCGTGTGAAGAGGCCAGTATTTTGCTGACATGGACGGGAGCCAGACTGGTGCCACCCGTGTGTTAGCAGGATGGTGTCGTATGGACGGGAGCCAGATCAGTGCCACCCGTGTATGACCTGGACTGTGTTCGATCCATGGGACTGTCACGCCATAGAAGAGCCAGTATTCGTGCCGTGTTTTGCCTATGGGACTGTCACACCATAGGGAGACTCGTGCTTGGAACTGTGTCTTACCTATGGGATTGTCACTCCATAGGAAGACCAGGTTTTTATGTTTTATGTCGTGCCAGTTTTGTGCCGACAGATATTTTGTACTTGTTCCATGAACGGGAGATATGTCCATGTTACTATTTGCACATGCACACATGATTTGCATGCTTGAAACTGTTTTCGCATTACATGTAGTTGTGTGTTTGCCGGCTTGACGTGTTACTTACTGAGCGGGGACGCCTGCCAGTGAGTCGTGAAGTCTGCCCTGTATTCTGACAAGTTTCAGTGCATGTGAACAGGTGGTAAGTATATGGTACATGTTGTTTTAATGTTTTATATTCTAACCCTTTGATTTATAAGGTTAGGTGTTCACACTTATTTAAAAGTGGGCACCCACTTTGGGGCCAAGGTGGGGAGCCCCACTTTTAAGTAAGTGTGGGGGTGGGCATGGTCACCTACCCCCACTAATCCCCCCACATGCATGCGTGGGTATCAAGAGTTAACTACACCTTAATATTTTATATCAAGGGACCCTCTTCATCAAGCGTAGGAGGAATCACTTCTATCTGGCGCATGTTTATCAACCGGCGATCATCACTACCACCTCTTCGCTGCTGCCTCCTTCATAACTGCATAATCTTCTACAGGCGCCTATCCCATCACCTCTCCTACAGGTGGGCTGCGCAGATTTGCAGCCAGGTGTAGCTGAACTACACACCCAGCAGGCGGCTGTTTATGGCTGCATACAACCAGGCGGCTGGGGTCTACTAATCGGCTGCTCCTCCACGCCATCTCCTGCAGGCAACTCCAGGTGACACTGAAGTGCTGCAGCTGCTCTCACAGGCGGCTCCCTCTGTGCAGCTGTACCACCTACAGCAGGCGACTCTCCCTCTGTACGGCTGTACCTCCTCTGCAGCCAAGCCCCTCCACATGCTCCCTGGCGGTTGCTGATAGGCTGCACTCCAGGACCCTTTTGCAGGCGACTTTCTTGGCTCTGCAGGCTGCGCATTTTTTTTTTTCACCAGCAGACTACCCTATTGTCCTACTCCTACAGGTGGCTGCAAACTTGAAGGCTGCGCTGTTTTTCCTCTTCTACACACAGTCGTGGGCCACCTTCAACAGGCTCTGCGCCTTGTCTACAGCTAGTTGCGCCTACCCACAGCAGGCAACTACACATACTTCTCTTTCTGCTGTTGTATTCCTCCCTTGCAAGTGGGCACTCCTACTCTCACAGCAGGCGGCTGTGCTTTCTGCGGGTGTATTTATCTTGGTGGCAGCACTAGGTTCACCACGAGGCGATTGAGTTTTCATCTGAGGAACTTCACATCTCTTGGGTGGTTTCATCTTCTGCACAAACACCACAAGTTTTGGTCTTCTATCAACCATCTACAAGTAAGTGATTTTCAGATTTGAATAAAGTATTTTATGTTTAAATCTGATAAAAGATTCATTCCGCTCGGCCAACACCCGTTCGGTGCCGGGTTGTCCAAGCTGTATTGGCGAACCTCGGTCCAAAGGTGCTGAGATCGGGAGAGCACGAGAGCGCCTGTTTGTGCGTGGTCTCGGAACACCAGTGAGGCGCTCTCCGCGCAGTCCAGTGAAAGCACAGGACCGTAGAGATTGGACCACACTAGTGGTCGTTCTGCTTCGAGTTTTCTTCATCGAAATTCGAACCTACTTGTTTGGTATTGTTTTCATATGTACATGGACATTATCTGGTTCTCAGAACCCATGGAGCATTGTATTCATTAAATACTCCCAATAAATATATCATATATTGAGGGGGGGGGTCGGCCCGTTCCGGCCCCAGTGCTGGTGTCCATCTTTCCATTTGTGTTCATTTACATTTCAAGTTGTTTTAAGTTGTCCATTTCATATTTGTGGTTTTAAAGTTGTGCTATTAAGCGTGTGGGTGTCCAACGGAGTTTTTCCCACTTGACGGGATCGGTTTCAGGTTGCACCTCCCTTCCATAGGCGGCTACAGGCGGCGCTGCACCTCCTAGGTGGCTACACCTTCTACACAGGCAGCTCCTCCTCCTCGACACGCTGCTGCGCCCTGGTGTCCACCTCTAGTAGCTGCACACAGACACCTCGGGTATCTGTCTTCCATTTGCGAGCTACAAGTAAGTGAATTCAGATTTAAGTAAAGAACTTTGTTGCAAATCTGATAAAGGATTATCTCTACCGCTAACACCCGTTCGTCCGGGTAGTCCAAGCTTTTAGAGAACCACGATCCAAAGGTGCCGAGATCGGGAGAGCCAGGCGTTAGTATGGGAGCGACTGTTTGTGCGTGGTCCTGGAACACCAGTGGGGCGCTCTCCGCGCGGATTCCAGTGAAGGCACAGGACCGTAGAGACTGGACCACTCAAGTGGTCGCTCTCCTTTGAACATCTACTTCGAGCCTTTTGTTTGGTACTGTATTCATCTCAGTTGTACATTGACATCATCTGGTTCATTGAACCCATGGAGCATTGTATTTGTTAAATACTCCCAATAATATATCATATATTGAGGGGGGGGTCGGCCCGTTCCGGCCCCAGTGCTGGTGTCCAGCTATCAACATTTCATTTCATTTCAATTTTCAGTTGTTATTAAGTTGTCCATTTCAAATTGTGATATTTCAGTTGTGCTATTACGCGTGTGGGTGTCCAACGGAGTCTATTCCCACTTGACGGGATCGGTTTCACAAGGTAGCTCATCATTGTACTCATTCAGTCCTTTATGGATTGGATCCTTAGGGTCCTAGAATAGGACAAGATTTTGGGTGTTTATCACCTTTTGTTTGAGGCAGCCTAGGGTTGTAGCAGAGTACCCTTTTTGTACCATATTAATATACTGAATTTCCAGCATATCTCTCGCTCTACTCTCTCTTCATATATGCGTTTTGCATCGGCATGTTTCCAGGAGTGTTTAGGGCTGAAAGAAGACTCTCAAAGCTTCCGCGTGTTACAGGTCGGTACTTGGCTGGCAGTTGGAGATCGGCTGGCAGCTTGCCCACGGTGTGGCCACCCTCAAGAGTCTCAGCGACATTGTCTTTGGGATTACCCGAAGGCTCGGCAGATTCTCCGCATCTTCACTATGGACAAGGCATTGGCCCGGATCATTACATGGGGCATTGTCGCTTGGACCCCAAAGGTTGGAGTGGTCAGGGCTTAAAAGGAGGATGGGGGAAGGCTAGCAGTACCAGTCACAGCCCCACCTACAGGCGGCTTGATGGCCACGCTCATGCCAGTGAGATTTGCAATAGTATAGTAGCTTGGCACATTTGGCGAGCTAGATGCAGCGAGGCTATCGAGGGTACCCACACTCTGCCGACTAAGTCCATCAAGAGCATATGGCTCGATATCATTCACACACTCCGCAGTCAGTGGGGGAAGTTACAGGGAGATTTTGACCACATGCGAAAGCAACGAAGGCTTTCTTGAGGCTTTGGAGGCCTGGCCCATTTCTCACAGATAGAGGTAGTGACCCCACTTGGCATTACAAAGCACCTGTGTGGTTGTCCCCCCCCCCCCCCGCCCTCCCCCTATATGAGATAGCCTTCTCTTCACAAAGCAGCCAGCCAGCCAGAGGAGAAGTGTCACTTCCCCTTTTGATCATTTGATTCCCGCCCTTAAATGAGGCAAGTTTGTATTTAGCCCTTTGTGGCTGTGTTTTTCCATTAACTAATAAAAGGATCTTTTTCCCAGAAAAAAAAAAGATTCTTTCATTAGTTAAAGAAAAAGCTTGCCAAAGTGACAAAGTACAAACACTACAAATGCACTTAAAATATACAAAAGACATGAAAAGGGAAGCTCTTTCCATGGCTAGCCGCTCTAAAAGGGAGCTTACATCAGAGAGGAAAGGGGGAAAAGCCGCCTATAATGCCAAGAAACTTCTCCATCCTTCCAAGAAAGGAAGGATCAGGGATCCAAGCACGAAAGAACGCCTCTTGCCTCTTGCCTCTCGCCTCTGCTGCATGTGCTCTGACTCGTCAGTCAAGCGCTCGAAGCGCCCTCTCAAAGTGTGAATGAGATCCACCCATATGGCTCGACTACTAAGCTACTGATGAGCTCCCATCGCAATGATTGGTCCTTGTCCTGGTCTCCCATGGTTGAACTGTCACCATTTGGCCTTTTACCACCTTTGATCAGTGTTTTGGGGGACACATAACGAAACCAAGGTGAGAACGGGGATTTTCCACAAAAGAATAGAGATGCTAAAGGAAAAAAAAACAGGTGTTTAAAGAACTTGAGCACTTAACAGGGGCTTTCATGGGCTTCAGTTATCACAAAAAGGGTTCATGGGCACCTTGCATGGACATGTGGGCCAGCTTGTTGGGCCTACAAAGACAATAAAAGTTAGCGCCCACTTTTGAGATATATTTTTATAGCATGGACACTAAGAAAAGACAAACTTTTGTCATTTATAGAGACTTTGGCTAAAGAAAGAAAAAGTTTGGATATCTTTAGCAAGGAGAGCCACTTTAGGAAAAAAGAAAAGCATAAGCCATATTTTTAGAGCTAGCGAACACAGATAAAAGGGGGCTGGGGCTGAGGCGTTGAGAGGGGAAGGAGATGCTCTTTTGTTTGGACACACAGGGGACTGTTGGCCAGCAACAATAGATGTTCTCTTGATGGTAGCGGATGCACTCTTCCAGACAGTTACATACTCAGCCACATGGATCCCCACAGGTACCTAAGGCTTGCCCTGGAGTCCTCGAGACAGCCAGCACTTGAGGCCCGAGGGCCACTCTGGAGTATGGTATGCATTAGTTTCCACTTGGTTCTCAGTATATGGGCTCCGCATGGACCGCCTACCACCCCTTCAATACAGTTTGGACTCCCCTTTTCTCCAGCTCTCTCACGAGGATACCAACCGGGTTATTCGGTTAGATCTTCTCAGCCTCTACACCCATTGCACATGGATCACACCTCCGGAGCTCCCAACGAAGATGCACTTCTACAGAGATCACTTCATCATGCTCACTGAGGATGGATTCATCCAGTAGCCGAGCTACCTGAGTGTTCACATGTCCAATGCCATGCCGATTGCGATTGGCCAGATACGGGTTTCATCCCACCGCCTCAAAGTGGAGACACGTAGAGTTAAGTGCGTCTTCAAAGC
Organism: Cibotium barometz; assembly: GCF_041138505.1. Lineage (NCBI taxonomy): Eukaryota > Viridiplantae > Streptophyta > Polypodiopsida > Cyatheales > Cibotiaceae > Cibotium > Cibotium barometz. The sequence continues at coordinate 21,440,294 of NC_141053.1, read as the reverse complement.
CGGGAAGCTCATACGGAGACCCAAAGAGGAGAGGATCTACCGATTATGCCACACAGAGGTTGAGACAGAGGAGCATTACATATGCTGCTGCCCAATATACTATGAGATCCGTGAGAGGTTTCATTATCTGTTTCGTGAGGGATTTGGTCCACTCTCCATGATCATTGACTTCCCAGACCAGCATTGCCTAGGCCTCTTCCTGCTTGAGCTCCGCAGACACAGGGACACTTTCTTGGGAGAGCTTCGGCCCCAGCCACCCCGCCCCCTCCCTCACTAGCCAACCATCACCAGTTTCTTCCAGACCCAGGAGGTGGACACCGATATGGTGGATCTTGTGGACCCACCTCGAGCTACTCCAAACACCTCGCCCGGGAGGAGTTACCTCGAACTGGGCCTCTGCACTCTAGCGTCGACGCCCATGGCCCCCGGCCGTCAACCACAATCCCCTCATCAGCCCTACAAATCGAGGACATGCTCCACCGCCATCGAGCTACCTTTCCACGTGACATAGCTGAGGGAGACCTCTCAGCCATACTCATTAGCCCCATGCTTGATATTTTGGAGAGTGGTATACCGTCTACTGGGGGCTTATGCTGCTCTTATGTTTCTATGTTCCTAGTATTCCATGATGTTTCCATGGACAGTTTTGTATCACCCCAGTGAGACAGATATGTTTATGTTTTATTTTCCATTCCATGATGAGATATGCCATGGACATTATTGTATCACTTTGGTCTCATAGGCCCATTGGATCTTTAGTAGACGCTTAATATATCTTTCTTTCTCTCTTTCTCTTGCCCATAAACAGGCAGGCAGTAGCAAGCTTCTCTCTCTAGTAATTTGAACGGCGTGTCTACAGAGGAGACTCTCTCTCTCTCTCTCTCTCTCTCTCTCTCTCTCTCTCTCTCTCTCTCTCTCTCTCTCTCTCTCTCTCTCTCTCTCGCTCTCTCGCTGTAGCGAGCTGTTTTCCTGCTTTCACACGGTCTGTTGTGGGACAGATTTCAGGGAAGTTTCGGCCTGAGCAGATAGCAGAAGACTAGGGCTCTCTGACCTTGTGAAGAAGAGCTTAGGCAATCTCGTGTGAGCTTTGTGGGTAGCTACCCAAGACAAGTGGAAAATCTGGTGCTGATAGCACCCGCACCTTGGATTTTTTGTAAAAGCTTCTAAGAAATAGAGAAGTTTTCCTTTGGAGGGGGAGGGGGGAGGGGAGGGGGGGGGGGCTGTTCTGGCTCAGTGAGTTGTCTGTATATTTTGTGGCTTTCTACTGTTATACTCTGTGTGTACTTAAAGTATGTTTTCTAGTCCAGGTATTTGCTTTCGGTGACATGAACCGGGGCAACGGCCACTGTACCACGGGGATGCAGAGAGAACTGGTGCTAAGCCACTACCGTCATCCTCATTAAATAGGGCATGGCAAGCCTCTGCTATCCACACGACTACATCCCATGTGATTGTGCGGGTGGCACTCGTGAAGAGTCGAAGGATGTGCTACCATACCTGCTGGGTTTTGGGCAATCCCAAAGGTAGTGCCACTAGCTCTCCTCAGGGCCGCCGCACCAATGACAGTTGGCCGGCTGAACATAATGTCATCATGCCATTAGAGTACAAAATTGCTACAAAAGGATAGGCCAAAAACTCATGGCATGGGCGACCGCCAACATGCGTACATACATGATACAGTATACTACATACTACAATACATCATCGATGGGCTAGAAGGAGATAGATGCCCAATGCCTAGAGAGCTATAACATATCAAAAGTCTACATCATCACCAACATCTGCATGATCATCAACATGATCACTACTAGAGTGTCCATCAAGAGAGTTCTCTGAAGAGGACTCTTCGAAGGTGGACGAGACACTCTGGGGATCATTCTCGCTAAGTAGGTTGCCATCATCATCAAACAAGGGCTCTCTAGGCAGTGGGGTATCATCATGAGGGGGCAATGGAAGCTCACTATAGAGCTCCATGAAGATTGCCTCCTCCTCCTCATCAGGCAATATGATCGCTTGCCTAATATGGCAATGGCAAGTGCACACGCTCCTGACAAACAGCTTCCTATAGGCTGCAAAGGGCGATGAATGGCTCTCTAGAAGACTGAAATTGCTCCACGCAACAACAACAACAACACCACCACCACCACCACCCCCCCAAAAAAAAAAATCGTACGGTATCGTACGAATCCGTACCGTACCGTACCGTACCGCAGGTACGTACGATTTCAGTCGTGCGACGTACGGAACTAACCCTGGCCTGGATGCCACCCACACCATCCTGAACTGTGTGTTGCATGACTATGCAACTTAGAAAAACCTTTCAGGATCCACTCTCACTTGATCTCTCCTGAAAGACTGAAAATAGATGGAAAAACAAGGGTGGAAAAGCCAAAGCAGCAACTTAATTTACTGGAAATTATTGGAAAAACTATGTAGAAACATGCCAAGGTCATTCTTTGGAGAATCTCAAGCCTCAAAGCCACTAGACACAAAAGCAGTATCATATTGTGCATGGTTCTTTTTAATGTTTACTAAAGTTAACTGTTTTTATAAAATCAAGGTACAAATAGCCTCTAACTTTGCAAGGGCACAAAGAGATGTTACAAATAGCTAGAGATCGTCTTTGTAACAGAACAAATATGAGACTACTTACCACCATGATGTCATGATACCGCTGGCTTTTTTGCAGTTTTGCAACTGTATCAAGATCATCATAATTTAGCGTTTCAATATCAGCCATCTCATCATCATCATCTTCATCTTTGTCTCCATCCCCTTCTTCATCCTGAAATAAAAAGGTGTGGCAGTCAATAGCATACCCTATGGCAAGAATCAAGCAAAGTGATTACCAATCGCTTAGATCAATGGGTATTAAGCATATGTATGTCCGTCAGTACATGTGTGTGTCTACATCACATGAATACATGTATGTATGTCTATACATGTGTATTTAAGTGTGCATACCTCTCTCTCTCTCTCTCATATGTAATGCATGCATAAATACCTCTCTCTTAGCTTTCGGTTTTCAGTTTTAGATTACTGTTGTTTTCTCTTATTTCATCCATGACAAGATTTCATGGACACTATGTTCACATCATTTTGGTCTCACAGACCATTTGGGTCTTTTTGAAGACATTAATATAACTTTCTTTCTTTCCTGGGTACATACATACATACATATATACAAACATACACGCATACATATACACATACATATTTTGACACACAGACACATATGTATACATATTTATGTGTATATGTATATGTATGTACCTCTCTCTCTCTCTCATGTAATGCATAAATACATAAACACACACATACATACATGCATACTTATATACATTCATATTTAACACACGCGTGCATACACAAAAACATACATATATTCAACCACACAACCATTTATTGGACTCCACAAATATGCTCCAGCACTAATCCTCACGTCAGTAATGATATAACACACTCCACCTTGCTAACTGAACTTCATATGCACATGTTAATATGAACAGATAGAAGTAATTGTCTGAAGCCGAAGTGGGTCATATCTTACAAGAAGAGTTGCTTCGTTGTCGGACAAATCCTCGAGGTCGGCGAGAAACGAATCGGCAAGAGTGGCCTGCAGGTACGCCCAGAAACCCCCATCAGAACAGGAGCCCCGGAAATTAGATTAAAACGAGCAGAAGAAAACGTCACACAAACAGAGCTCTCACCATGGTTATTTGCGAGAAAAAAAACCCGATTTGAATTTCAATTGATTAGCTATGGTTTACTTAGATTTAAGAGAACCCTATCGTTCACCACCTCTCAGCAAAGAAACACTACTCTCGCGAGCACATGGTTTATATAGGCTTTACCTTTAAAATTTTGATTTTCTGGGTTTACCTTTTGTTAAAATAAAAATAACATTTTAAATCGATTTTCTGGGTTTTCAAAATTTATTTGCTATGACTCTTTATTGCATCTTACATTCTATTTATTTATTTTGTATGCATATTCAGGAAACTTTTTGTATGCATATTAATTAATCTTTATACTTCATCCTCCCCCGCCTCACCTTCCTCCCGATCTATGTCCGCCACTACATCACCTTCCTCCCGCGTTAGAGACACAGTCCGTCCCCCAACTCACCTTGGTCGCGCATCAGTCCGTCTCTGTCCGCCCCCACCTCACCCCAGCGCTCTCCTTCATCCGTCCTCCTCCACACGTCACCCTTACATAACCCCATCCGTCTCTGTCTGCCCCCACCTCACACCCCAACACCCTCCTTCATCCGTCCTCCTCCACACGTTACCCTTACACAACCCCCGCCCCTCAAATGGCCTTGGACGTGAGTTTCTATAGCACCTTTTGTGCAGTGTGTGTATCATAGAGAGAAAGAGAGCAAGCCCTAGCCATAGAGACTCCAGAGAGCTATAAAAGGCATGCATGCAGTTCAATGGACTGCAAATAGACATGCATTGTGAAGAGGCAGATAAAATCTGGAGTAACTATTTTTGGGAAGATTTACAAGCATTAGAATATCACAAAATTGCGGTCCTAAAACCTTATAAAACAAAAAAATTCTAGGAATGTAATGAATTAATAGCCTCTAAAGAAACATTTTGGTCCCTTATTGGTGGAAATAAGTTTTTTAAAATTATGTTATTCAATATTGGAATTCTATTGACCTACCTTGGTAGGACTTTCTAGGTAATTTTTTGGTTTATAGTGTGAACCTTTGAAATTAAGCTTTCTTAAATTAGGGTTCATTCTCTCTCTCTCTCTCTCTCTCTCTCTCTCTCTCTCTCTCTCTCTCTCTCCTCTTCATAAAAGAAGATATATTACCAAAATTACTTTACAAATGGCTACATGGCCACCATGTGATGTTCGAGCTTTCCCTCACTAATTACTCCGAACCATAGGTGTAGCTCGGAGAGTACCCTCATCCAATATATAGCCGTGTCATTCTCCACCAAATGAGTTGATCTTGCAAGGAAGAGACTTGCCACAATAGTAGCCCTTTTATACGACCTATGTGAGCTGCAATACCTGCTTTTGCATCAAATATGAAGGCATTCCTAATTAACTAGATATGCCACAAAGAAAACAGAATGTTCTGGGTTATCTGGCCCATTCGAAATCTTGCCAAAAATCCAGTCTTTAACCTTTATGGGCCTATCTGTCAACATAATCCATACACGAGAAAAGAAATCCCACACCTTCTTTGCCACCAGACATGGAATGAAAAGATGCGGGCATGTTTCCAAGCATGTAGTATAAAAGACACAATTACCAGAAGCAATCCGCTGCTTTCGCACTTGGTCCCCCAATGGTAGACCTCCAACTAGTATATGTCATAGGAACACCTTCCCTTGATATGGAATCTTAGACCACCAGCCCTGTAAGATTACTTCCTTCCACCAAGCCCTACTTTTCCCGATGTTCCATACCCTATTAGCCTTTTCAATGATGCAATGCTTATCTTCCACCATCATATGGTACACTTGATTTGTTTATACATTGACAATGTCATGAGGCTTTCTAAATGCCCAATCTAACCAAGGTTGTTGATCCTCCAACTGAGGAATATCACCAAACGATGTAAAGCATGCTCTCACCTTCTCCCATAACTATACATATCCACGTGGAACCCGAAAATAGTGATAGATTTTTCGAAAAGACAATAAGCAGCCTTTACGTGGCAACAAAGCATCCATAATTCTCACTAGTCCCAGTCGAGCCACTCTATTGAATTTTGGCCGCTCAACAAGTTTGTCAAGCCACTCTAGAAGTCATGAGTAGTAGCCAACACCTCACATGCCATAGAATTCAACTACAACCATTGATCTGAAGGCTTCCATTTAGTGTGTGCCAACATCTCCTTCCATGAGATCATCAAATGAGAAAGGAGAGGTGAAGCCCCCACTTGAACCTCTTGGGAACCATTCACTACATTCCACCATGTACCATCAATCCTGGTATTACCATGCACAAGTGTGACCTCCTCTATAAGGGCCTTAGCCATTACCACCCATGGCTCTTGAGATACACACATATCTTGCAATAAAGGCCATCTCCTAGCGACCATATGTAAGCTGACATCTAATAGGGCTGCCCCTCCACTCCTCTTCAGAGTAGTAACATGTTCCCAAGAAATCCACGTCTGCCCTGGCTTATTTCCTGCTCTTTTCCGTAGCATAAATCTAATGGGCTGTTGTATCTGATGCAAAGATTTGCCCATCCATGGCAATAAAGGCAAGAAAAATGATATCATGCTAATCATAATGGATTATGCCACTTTGAGCCGAACATGCATAGGCCAACCCTGAGATTTCCAATACACAAACTTATCATTTATCCTTATAGATATCCATGCCAACAAAGCCTATGAATCAACATCGACTCCAATCAAATAACCCAAGTGGCATGTGATAAATCCCCTTTGTATGACCTACCCATTCCATCCCAAACCAAGAAAATCGCTCTTAGTACAACTTATCAAATCAAATTTCTGCATATTAATGTATAACCCTGAAGCAAGACCAAAAGTATCCCAAACAGCTATAGCTTTCTGAACATTATCTCTTTGGGCCTTAAGGAACATGAAAGAATCATCTGCCAATGCCTAGCCGACCATCTGCTCTCCACTTGGAAGAGTAGGCCCTACAACTTCACCGTCCTCCACTAGCTTATCCAGTCGAGATAGGATTGGATGTGTAACAATTGCAAACAAGAGAGGGCTAAGTGGGCATCCCTGCCTAACCAATCTCGTCAAATGAATGGCCTTAGTCACCCCACCATTAATCATAAGCCTAGCCATTGCATGTTGGCTAATAGTATAAATCAAAGAAGACGTGTGAGTGCCAAATCCCCCAACTTGCATAAGCTGTAAGAAAAGACCAACTAACGTGATCATACGTCTTTTCAATATCCAGTTGAATCATAACCACCTCCTGCCTTCTTGAAGCCCTTGCATAATTAATGCCAATTTGTGCATTCAGTATATTGTGCAAAATATTCCGACCTTTGATAAATCCATATTGCCTTGGATGAATCAAAGTAGGAAGAAATCATTGCAACCTGTTGGCCAAGACCTTTGCTGCAAATATCTTATACATGGCCCCACAATAGCTCTATTGCATATCACAATGAGGCTTCTAATATAGATAGCCCTCATCTCACTTTACATGTGTGCATCCATGTGGCACACTCTTTGGTCAACACACACACCATACAATATCATATGTGGCATTCTTATCTTTCCACAATATCTTGCACCTCTAGGGTGCTTTCCCACACACGCATAAACCGAGCTTACATATTTCAACCCCCCCTCTTAAGCGAGGTGTATCTCACTCACCCATCACCCATACAAGCCCCATGTGCAATGCATCTCTTAACACTCCCCCTCAATGATAAATTGGAGTGTCATCATGTGTCTAGACGCATCTAGACCCACTCACGTGTCAACATGCGTGTGCCGTATTTACCCATAGACACCAAGTTCATTTGAGCACTATTAGCTCGGGTGAATCCACCCTCATCCTTTTTAAACCACCATAGTGTTCGCGAAAGGCACCAAACCATGCACACCACCACTTGTGAGAGTCAACTACTCTCACAACCATCTCGAAATGTATTGAGAGTCACACATGCATCACTTTTGAGCTTCTAGGTGAGGCCGAGCAGAGAACCCTCATACCATAATGGGTGAAACAAAAACATTTCTCATTTGAGCATGCAGGCTTGGATACGGTTACCCATCAGTACACGGGTGAATGAATTTTTTATAGATCCTTTTTGGCTAAAGCTAGCCAGGGAACCCGCTCATGTGAACACATACAAGATTTTGTTGTACTCCATAAAAACAAGCTTTCAAAAGCTTTTGACCAAAAAATATATGTGTGAATGAATTTTCAAAATGCTATTTGAAAAGCATATGAACAAGCTTTTAAATTTGTGTGAATAAACCTAAGGTCAACTTTCATTTTAAAATTAAAAGCTTTAAAGAATAGCTTTTGAAATTGTTGGAATCTCCACGTCTCCTTCTCTGCAAGATGCGCTGACAGTCTTTATGCTCGCTTCTGCAAGTCTCCTGCAAACTCGCAGCCCATGTGCCAGCTGATGATGCATTTGTTTGCAACCGCGGACCCTACAAGGTCTCCTTCTTCCTCATGGCCTTCTCTACTTCTTTTGTGCTTTACGACACCATAGCCAAGAGCTTGCAATTTTTGCAGACTAGCACTCTCGGCGACTGCTCTCTAGCAACTCTGCATCTTTTGCTATAGCTTCTATGCTGCTGCTGTTTATTGGTAGTGACCACGTTGCCGCTCTGCTATGTAGGGCCTCAGTCCTTTGCATATTATTATGTGTAGCTATGCGCGCTGTTGTGGGCAATGATTTGACTGCCTACTGGCAGCATGCCCACTTCCGTGTGATTGAGCTAGCCACCTCTTCTTTTTTTTGTAACTCTTGTGTTGCTACAATATAGCTTCTTTATGCCATCCATAGCTGCTGCCTCCATTTGCTCTCAAGAACCTTCTCTGCCAATGCTAATGCCCTATGAGTGAGCACATTACTCATGCTACTTATAGTCTTTGTTGTAAGCTCGTCAAGGCTTCTTCACAAACCAACAGCTCCCCTTTTGGAGCTTCCATAAACACTTCAAACTCTCATCTTCATACTGTCCTACATTTCTTCCTTGTAGGTTCCATAGCCACCTATGATGAGCTGTTATTGCACCGTCTTCTCTATTTTAGTCGGACCTCTTCTCAAGTCTCCTTGTTGCCATAGCTGGCTATTGATGCTCTACCCAAATGCAAAGAACCATGGGAGCCTCTCATCTCATAAATTAGCAACCCTTCTTTTCATTGAGCATTCTTCCATGCTCAAACCAAAAATTAACGAAGCAAATAATCAAAATACCTTCTTTGCAGCTTCCTTGTTGACACCGAAGACTCCATAGCCTTCGTACTTGTTGAAAATCCTTATTTCATCTTCTTTGATGATGAGCATGCTCTCGATGTTGCAAAACTCCCATTTGCAACTCTCTTGGGTAGCTTCTTTGATATTGCTGAAATCTTGATTTTCAGCTTCCATGGCAGCACCATTATCTCCAAATCTCATTGAGCAGCTTCCAAGACTCCAAATGTAATCCATAATGATGAGTGTGTAAAAAACTATACAAAGATATGCACCATGACCAAGAGCCCACTGTGGCTCTGATACCATGTTAACAATCCTAATATGGGATTGACCATGGTGATAGACACAAGATTAAGCATAAGATTAAGGTGGATTATACCATATAAGAAACTCCATGACTAGAGCGAGAGAGAGAGATTGAACACTCAACAATAGCTCTATTGCATATTACAATGAGCCATACAATGAGACTTCTAATATAGGTATCCCTTATCTCACTTCACACGTGTGCATCCATGTGGCATGCTCTTTGGTCAACACTCACACACCATTCAATATCATATGTGGCATTCTTATCTTTCCACAATATCTTGCACCTCTAGGGTACTTTCCCACACATGCATAAACCGAGCTTACATATTTCAACACCCTCTCTTAAGCGAGGTGTATCTCACTCACCCATCACCCATACAATTTAGCATTTCCCCATATGCAATACATCTCTCAACAACCACTTCTCTCTCACACCCACTAAGAAATTAGGGTAAACACAAACACTGTGCAGGCTGAAAATCTCTCTCTCTCTCTCTCTCTCTCTCTCTCTCTCTCTCTCTCACACACACACACACACACACACACACACACACACACACACACCCACACCCACACCCAAAGGTATGCTCTTATTTACAAAGAATTTTTCTCTTGTTTTTAAAACACATATTTTTCCCTACATACATTTTATAAAGGATTTAAAAGAAATATGAATATTATGTTTTGTGTGTGTCTATGTTTGTTTGTGTGTGTGTGTGTGTGTGTGAGACTAGACAATACATAGCACCATAATAACAAGTGTATTCTTTACAATTGTGAGAGGTCATGATGAAGAAGGTGAGTCTTAAGTCAAAAAAATGTGGCATCTCAAAATTGATGGTTGTTGGGGTCGCAAAACATGAAACCTATAAGCAAGAACAACCCATTATTTTTTGTGCAACCACTGCATCACATACGTGATGTTTCCAAAATGACATAATTTCCTTATAGCCAAAGAAACAAACCTCCCATGAATATCATACCAATAGAAATAACGAAACTAATCCACCAAATGGGTACACTTAGCAGGGGCTTTGAGAATATCACCAGATGATATTGTATATTTATAAAAAATAGAGGGAGATGGAAGAAAGGGCACAACGTCATAGTAGCCATAGCCAACATGGGAATAGTCAAACTACTATCCAAAGGAATGTATGGGAAGTGCACGTGCCAGGGCACACAACCACCAATCAAGCTACTAATCCATTGAATGCATGGGAAATGCATGTGCTAGTGAAACCACCATTTTCATGGGTACTATAGAACGGAGAGTCCCCATAGGTGGGATACCATAGCATAAGAAAAGGGAAGTTGCAACACAGCTAATGGTTGTGCTGCATAACAAGGAGTCCTCATTGGTGGGATACCATAGCCCAAGAAAGGGAAGTTGCGACCCGGTTTAGGGTATAAACCTATCTAGCACCTAACTTGGTTGGTGTCATAGTCGAGACTAGCACAAGGGTTTTGTTCTATCATGAATCAGGTTTACATCATACTAAGCATGGGTGAAACATCAACAAACAACCACAATTAGTGTAAGAGAGAACCGAAGAGTATTAGGGGCAAGAACCATAGGGATGCATACCACATGCCATTAATTCCACTAAGTGTTAGACCAAGCATTACTATTCCATCAGTGGTTATGTGTGTTATGTGGCAACTACAAGTGGAATACCTAGAGTAAGATCATCGAGAGTCAGTGTTAAAATTTGAAGCCTTTAGAGGGCATCAAAGCCCTTCAAACCTTCTAGAGATGGCCACTTAGAAAATAAGGTTGCAAAAGAAGGCCACAAAAGGCCGCTATTTTGAAAATTTCTTTAAATTTTGCACAAACATATATATTTTGAAGGTCAACCTAGTTTATGGCCTTCAAATTAAAGGTTAGGGTAGGCCTTCAAATTTCAGCGTTTGTTGGAGTAGGTCCAAGGTTTCCACAATATGTCTCAATGGTTCCATATTATGGAATATCTGAGGACAAATACTTACCACCAGCTTTACCAACACCCTCTCAGTAGTGGACCTAGGCATCACAAATACGTTGAGATTGGCATAGGAGATAGGAAGAGGGGTGGCATTGGAAGTTGGAAGGAAAATAAGACATCCAAATCAAGCCAGATCAATGGCTAATTTTATGCACAAGTTCCAAGGTGACACTAATCTCATAACAACACTTAAATATCTTTGCATAGATATGTAAGAAATTTGGTGAGTTATATGACTCGACTAACATTAGGACATTTACCTTAATGGTTTAGGTGATTGAAGCTTGAGGAAAGAGTGGATTTTGAAATTTGGTGAGTTAGATGACTCGACTAACATTAGGACATTTACCTTAATGGTTTAGGTGATTGAAGCTTGAGGAAAGAGTGGATTTTAAAACTTTGAGAACCGAAATCTTGGTTGCCTTTGCTTGAACTGAAGTAAAATGGAGTGTAGTCTTTTTTAATAACATAAGATAAAATGAAGGAAAATTTATTAGTGAGAATACATAGCTCACATGAAACACCTAAATTTGAAGTGTGAGGATAGAGAAAGATAAGTGATAATAAATTATTGTCATGTTTTCTTTTTTAGTTACATAGCAAAAAGTTACATGATCAATTGATTACAAACTTTGGAAGCATGTTATAGATTTGGTAAGCGGATCACAAATTTTGGAAGCTTGTTTGGGCTACTAACATCTTTAATGGGGCTTATGTTTGTAGGCTGAAACTTTGCTACTTTGGGCTCCCACTTTACTATGCTTAATGTGACTTCTTCTTACACGAGGGTGGGGTTGCCAAGTTTTTGCTTGGGCATCATAGATTCCTTAGCTAGCCAATGTTCTTGAGTATCCACTCTAAGGTCCCTCCCTCTCCCAAACTAATAATCTTAGTCATTAAGTGGTTGTGGATCCAAGGGCAAGCAAGCCGGGGCCTCATCACTAGTGGTACTAGAGCAAACCCATGGTCATAAATGATGTTGATTAGAAAAGAATGATGAAACTAAGAATATTGATTATTATCTTTTAGGAATCATGGCTAGAAGACCAAGTGACGTCTTTATAGAAGGCCTTTACAATGAGTGGATAAATGACTTATAAGCAAGGGATCGTATCCATAATTTCTAGTGGATCTTGGAGCACGAAGCAAAGATATTGGGGGATAATGGGTGGGCTACTATTGTCTTTGTATTGTTAAGATCCCCACCATTAGGGATATAGAAACATTATTTACTGGGTTATAGATATTGAAAATGCCTCAGAGAATGATGACTTTTGCAGGGAAATTTCAAACAGCTCCTCCCTGCCCATAAGAGTTCTTATATATAAATAAATAAGCTTTCTAAGTTTTTTTCTAAGTGATGTAAATTATTTACTTATATAAAGGTTTATAGGCTTTTTTCTAAGTGATGCAAATGCTTTACTTATATAAATGCTTTACTTGAGAGAGATTGTTCTCTCCAAAAGGCTATTAAATTAGCTAAATACTTTTGTAATCTCTCTTTTTCATAATCATGCCTCACAAAGCTAGTGGAGTTATTGAAGGTGTCATGTTAACAAAATGACCTCCAAGATCTCTCGCGCGGTGTGCCCAACCTAGGACATTCTCAAATGAAGGAGCCAATGTAGGAGATACCTTGAGCGAGTGGATTGACTCCATGGAATATTCTTTTGCCATGGCTAGTTACAATGAAAACAACAAATCAATCATGGATGGTTACAATGAAAACAACAAATCAATCATGGCTTACCTAAAGCTATATGGACCAACCAAGACATGGTAAAAATCTACATATGGCTCACCTGAAGCTATATGGACCAGCCAAGACCTGAAGCTATATGGACCAGCCAAGACCTGAAGCTATATGGACCAGCCAAGACCTGAAGCTATATGGACCAGCCAAGACATGGTAAAAATCTACATATTAAACCTTTCTCATTAATAAAAATGAACTTAACTAGGATCAAATTAAGGCCATTCTGAAAGAAAGATATTGCCCTGTCTGATATAAAGAAGATGGATGCTTTCCTTGAATGTCAAAGAAGAGGCGTACTTATGGATGTGTACCATTCATAGTTTATCCAACTTTCAAAGTATGCACCTCCCTTGCCTAAGGCATAGTGATTAAGGTAGTTTATTACTAGACCAAGACATCCACTTAATTCTAAAATAGAATCCTTCCACTGACCTCTATATCTTAGATGTTATACTCCAGGCTAAAGCCAAAGAATCCTTCCACTGACCTCTATATCTTAGATGTTATACTCCAGGCTAAAGCCAAAGAAGAAGCCATGTGGAGCCAAGGTGCTGGGGCAAGTCAAGCCTCAAACTAGTCTTGCCCCTTGAGTATAAAGCGTCCACCTCCTCCTAGAAGTGGACAATCAGATGCTAGCCAAGGTTTCAAGGCCCCTTGATTTAGGATATGAAATATCCCTCCCTTCTTACTCATGAACTTCTTCAAAGAGATAAGGAGGAGAACCGATGCTATAAGTGTTTTGAGAAGAACCACAAGGCTTGCGAGTGTGGGAGATCCTTGACTTCACCTACCCCTTCTACAACTCCTTTAGTAAACTCTTGTCCCAACTCCAAAAGAAATCGGGCTAGTGGGAGTGTAGCTCATGTAGTCACACTCTGGAGGATCATGAAGCAAAAGAGGCCCATATTCATGTAGTTGTGGAATCTTGAGGGCCAAATAGATAATAATTGGTCATTGAGATTCCAGCCACCCTTAAAGGTATAAATTTCTACTTGATTTAGACAATTTGCATTCATTTATGTCTCCTTAATATTTGAAGATGCTTGGTATTAAGGCTAGAGAAACTAAGCAATCATGAAAGAAAGAAATGGCTAGTGGATCTCTAGGTCCAAGAGAGATGAGATTCCATTTCTCCTTGATGACCACTCTACCTCTCAAGCTTTCAAGGTTGGGAATATTTTTAATGGAATCTTGGTCATGGAATCTTGGCTTAGTAGGAATGATGTTGACATTCATTATTTATAAGACGAGACATGTGTCCTTCCTAGATGCATCCTTCAATAGAGTCCTCTAGTAGAGTGCAAGGAAATGGAGTTCATGGTGGTAAAGCCATGTTGCATGTAGTTAAAGCTTCCCATCCAGTCAAAAGGTCTTCAAAAGGGATTAACCTTGTATGCTGTGAAATTGAATAAAGCTACCCATCTAGTCAAAGGTCTTCGACCTTGTATGTTGTGAAACTGAATAAAGCTGATGTGATGACGAGTCTAAAAAATGGGAACTACAATGGCTTAGTGAGTATGCAAACCTATTCCCAAAGGAGCTTGCAGAACTTGCGAGTCTCAAAAGCTTTTGCTGCATGAGAAGAATTATCCTACCCATGACTTGGAGCTCTTGGTTGTGGTTCATATGTACTTAAGCTATGAAGGAATTGCTAGGACACAAATTTCATACTAATCACAAACACTTGAAGTAGATCTTCTCTCAGTCTGTTCTTAACATGAGGCAGACATGAGGTAGAGGAGATGGATTGAACTACTTCAAGACTTCAATTTTGAAATTAAATTATGCCTTGGTAAGGAAACTGTATTAGCTGATGCTCTTGTCACATCAAAGTTTTAGTTTTTACCATCTTTATGTCCTCTAATCCTCTTACAAAGCAAGTTAAGGGTCCTCTTAATCAAGATCCTTATTTTTAACCAATTATAGAAACTAAAATACCAAGGATCCAAACTCTAAACCCTTAATCAAGATCCTTATTTTCAACTAAACTCTAATATTAGGGATCCAAACTCTAAACTCTTATATCATGGATCTATGCTCTAAAATCTTAATCAAGATCCTTATTTTCAACTAAACTCTAATATAAAGGATCCAAACTCTAAACTTCAATATCATGGATCTAAACTCTAAACTCTTAATCAAGATCCTTATTTCCAACTAATTATGGAAAATCTAAACTTTAATATTAAGGACCCAAAGCTTGAAGGCTTTACCTTGGAGGATGAATGCATGTTTTATCATAAAAGGTTGTGCATTCCCCACAACAAGTAGATTAGAAAGAAGATCCTCTTTGAAGCACATGATACCCCTTTACCAGACTCCTTGGTTATGCAAAGACCTATATGCTTCAATTAAAAAGAGTTTCTTTTGGCCACAATTAAAGAGGGATGTATTGAATTATGTGAAGAAATGGCCTTCTTGTGAGAAGATCAAATCAAAAAGATTTAAGCTTCCAAGGAAGCTTCACCCCTTAGAGATTCTGTAAATGAAGTGGGAATGTATTAGTATGGACTTCATCATACTCACTAGGCTACCGACTGTGCAAGGTGGAGATGATTCCATCGTGGTTATGGTAGATAGATTAACTAAGGTAGCCCATTTTCTTCAAGTTAAGAAGAATCTTTCATATTGCCCATATCTTTATAAGAGAAATAGTAAGACTTCATGGATTGCCTCATTGCATCTTCAGTGAGTGACAAGGATAGTAAGTTCACTTCTCGGTTTTGGACTACTTTATTTGAGGTTGTGGGCACTCACTTAGACATGAGTACGACCTATTATCTAGAGACAGATGGATGGATCAAGAGTGTAAATTAGGTTATAGAATCGTATTAATGTAGTGCAATGCAGATTAGTAAAACTAGTGCTGAACTTTAACAAAGAAATTCCAAAGGTTATAATAATATTCAAGGATTAGACAATGTGTCTCGTGTGCGTGTGGATGGAGGGTCTAGTGTCAATGTGCTATTAGAAGAAATGGCCCAAAGTTTGGGGATCATAGAGATGCAGTTGGCACCATTTCTAATCAGGATAGTATATCGGCAAAGTGTTATATCTGTTTGGCATCGCTCTCTCCAATAGATTAGTGTAGTTGATTGTAAATTTCCTTTATCTTTTGTGATCATATGCATGAAGGAAAACTCTGGAGCATATTTGATGTTGTTGGGTTGACCATGGCTACGACATGGCAAGACCTGCTAGAACCGGGAAATAAATTGAATTACTATCCGTGAAAGAAAAAGGTCAAAGTCTTAGCTCTCTCCAAAGGAAAAGTAGATCCATTTGTCTATCCTCTCCAAGTAGGAGGACTCAATTGGCTAGAAGAAGTAGGGGATGATGAGGAAGAAAAAATCCTAAGGAGGAATCCGGATCTGCTTTCCCTATTTGATGTAGATTTTAACTAGATGTCCTAACATGAGCAGCCAGTTTTATTGAAGTACCAATTGTAGATTGGGCACTAGCAAATCTAGGGATACGGCTAAGAAAGCTCTTAAAAAAAAAAGAGAAAGTTGAGTTTCCAACATAGATTAAAGAAATTGATTGCCACATGGAAGAAGCACATGAGAAGGACATGCAAAAAGAGTGGTCAAGTTTAAGAGGATGAACATTTTGAAATGAACTTAGGGGATGAACAGAATCCTCGGTGGTCTGGGTAAGTGCTAAACTTACAAATGAATGGAGGCAAAAATTGTAGGAATTAATGTCTGCATATAAGGATGTATTCATCTAGAGCTGTACGTATATAAAGGACATTAATTGTAGTTTTTATCAACACAAGATCAATTTCAAAGAGGATGTCATACCTCTCTAGCAGCAAAGGTACTAGATGAATATGAATTTCACCTGACAAGTCAAAGAAGAGATTGACAAGCTATTAAAAGTGGGTTTCGTCTACTGAGTTGACATAGCTAATTAGGTGTCACCATTTATGATAGTCCCCATGAAGAATGGGAAGTGGATTATAGAAAATTAAATGCAGCCATAGTAACAGATCCATTTCCACTACCTTTCACAAATTCCCCCTAGATAAAGTTAGTGGCTATGAAATGTATTCATTTTTGAATGGCTTTAGCGGTTATAAAAACTAGGTATGGATGAAGTTAGTGGTTATGAAATGTATGCATTTTTGGATGAAGTTAGTGGCTATGAAATGTATTCATTTTTGGATGGCTTCAACTATTAGAAAAACTAGGTACGAAAGACTATAACTTTTGTCACTGAATGGGGGGTATTTGCCTCCAATGTTATGATATTTGAATTAAAGAATGCTTCAGCTACTTTCTAGTCAAGAAAACTTTTATGATTATTTCCCAACATTCATGAGGGTGTCTATGGATGATTTCAGTGTGTTTGGGAAGTGCTTTGAGCATCCTCAACATTGTGTCGAGAAACCAGATTGAGTGTGAAGTGCCCCATTTGCAGTGAGTAGCGAGGTATTTCTTGGTCACATAGTCCCAGCAGTGATCCCCAAAAGGTGATCGCTATAGTGAGGCTTCAAGCTTCATGCAACATTAAAGAGATGGGTAGGTTTCTTGGGAAAATCAAGTGGCACATAAGGTTCCTCTCTTATTTAGCACACGTGGCATGTCCACTATGCGTGCTCACAAAAAAGGATACTCAATACATATGGAATCATAAATGTGAGGAGGTATTCCAGTATCTCAAGTTAATTTTAGTAGCACAACACCAATATTGCAACCTCTAGATTGGACAAAGTTATTTCATGTTTTTATGGATGCTTTAGATGTTGCAATTGGAAGTGCATTAATGATTCAGTTGGCTAGAGGAGGTTGGTACCGTCCTATTTATTATGCAAGCTGGATGCTATCTGCTACTATACATAAAAGAGTTATTCCATAACAAAAAAGAGAAGCCATGAGTTTGGTTTATTCAATGAATAAGTTTAGGCATCACCTTTTGGGTAATCATGTTATCTTCCATGTTGATCATGCATTGGTGTATTTGGTAAGTAAGCCCAACTTAACTGAAAAGGTGGCTATATGGATGCTGGTATTGCAAGAGTTTGATTTCACAATACAACATAGACCTGGAAGTGAACACAAGTTTGATTTCACCATACAACATAGACCTAAAAGTGAATACAAGTTTACATAAAATTTTTATCTTGATAGATTTCAGAGAACCATCAAATGGTGTACTAGATCAGTTTTTGGATATAGAATTGTTTACTCTAGATGTTCCACCAATGACATGGTATGATGAGATACTGATGTTCCTAAAAAATTGAGCTAAAAAATTGAGCAAGGAATGTCCAAAGATCAACAAAAAATATTAGCACTATGTATAGCATAACGTTCATGGTTGTGGGGTACCTAGGTGAGTTATAGAAATGGGAATAGATAAGATCTTAAGATGGTGTGTCCCAAATCATGATGAGAAAGTTGTGAGAAAGTTGCAGTAACTATGGAAGCACATCAAGGTGTGAGTGGAGGATACTTATTTGGGGAAATCATAAGTTGGAAGATATTCTAGGCAGGTTTATGTTTGCCCACAATATTAAACGATGCTTGGCAATTTGTAAAAGCTGTGATTTTTACCAGTGGTGTGGTTAGGTTAGTCGATTGTTGCGGATACAATGCTGCATAATCTTATATTACCATTTTAGAACCATTCCAAAAATAGGGGTTTGATTTTGTGGGTCCTTTCAAACCTCCGAGTCAAAGAATCGAAAATAATTACATTTTGGTGGCTACTACTTACTGCACAAAGTGGGTGGAAGAGCCAAATCTCTTAGAGATAACAAGGCTACCTCAATAGTAGCAAAAATTTTGTATGACATGATAATGATTAGATTTGGTTGTCCACTTGAATTAGTTAGTGATCAAAGGCAGATACTTCTTAAATGAGGTCATTCGGAGTCTGACAGAATATTATATGATAATCCACCAAAAATCCACATTTTATTATCCATAGGCAAATGCATAGGTTGAATCCACAAATCAAATACTACAAAAAATATTGAAAAAGATTATTAATCAGAATCAAATAGACTGGGATCAAATGTTATAATTCAGCATTGGGCATTTTAGACAGCTTACAAGGTCACAAATATGTCACACTTTTTGTCCATTATAAGTTTATGGCTTGGAAGCAATAGTACTGATGGAATTTATTATTCCCAGTTTTTGAGTTGCAACAATGACTTCTAGATTTTCTTTGAATGAGTCGGCCACCCATCATCTAGAGCAATTGCTAGCATTTGGGGGAAAGAGGCTTTCGAGTAGCTAGATTGCTGATTGCATCCATAGGTGTCAGAAGCTCTTTGTGGATCGAAAAACCAAGTTTAAGATTTTTGATATGAGTGATCTAGCTTTACTATTTAACTCCAAAATAGGCTCACATCAGGGTAAGCTTAGGATGTAGTGGATCGGACCTTATCCGATTTTTAAAAAATTTGGTAATGGTACATTCAAGTTGACATTGCTGGATGGTGTCAAGTTACCAAAGCCATTGAATAGGTTCAAACTAAATCCATAACTCTTAGAGATATTGTCAATGTATACCATTTTTGTGACACCTCCATTTAATAAAAATGCGAATCCACATAGTGTGCATGTATTGGTGTGCGAGCGACTGAAGCTTTTTAAGGGTTCTTCTGAATGCAGCGTGTGATCTCCAGAACCCAATGTCGACCATATCCTCGAATGTGACATGTATATTTGATGGTAGACACCTTAGGCGATGATAATCATGCCTCTATCACTTGGTCCTTGATTTATGTCGAATT
Source organism: Cibotium barometz (assembly GCF_041138505.1). Taxonomy (NCBI): domain Eukaryota; kingdom Viridiplantae; phylum Streptophyta; class Polypodiopsida; order Cyatheales; family Cibotiaceae; genus Cibotium; species Cibotium barometz. Next base: position 21,420,589 of record NC_141053.1, on the reverse strand, counting down.
GGAGCTGATCAGCACCATATCCATCATATCTTTCTTTGGGTTGATCTATCAGGACCACAAGCAGTTTCAGGAATAGAACACTGGCTACAATTGTCAGGTTCGGAATACAGCACCATGCATGTATCCAATTCAGCATTTGCTTTCTTTGCTCTCCTATATTTGTAAATGTTATTGGCATGAATATGGGGAAGTTGTTAGCAGACATGTGAATCTCTTTGCTTTGCCTCTTGAAACTCCAATGGTGTCCACCTTCTCTTCAGTGGCATGTACAAAGGATCTACTCTATGTGTTGGTGGTGCACACATATATTGATGGCTATATTATAGAATTGTAAGGTACTCTTTTCTCCAATCCAGCTATATACCAAAATCCTCCAGTTTGGGGTTGGCATCATCTGTGATAATTTCTATAGAACCCCCTCTTGTGTGGATTGGATTAGCCTTCCTCCACCTACGGAAGCAGTAACTGATCATAAATGTAACAAGCCTTATTTCCAGCAGATCTGCCAAATGTGGGTTTGCCAGCTTTGTGTGTCGTGCCACGTTGGACCATAACGTGCCCTCTCCAGCCAAAGGCAATAGCTCTTTTAATTTTGGTCTTGGTGCTCGAAGAGTGTATGGTACATACGGCTACTTCGTTGGTGTGACATCTGAGTAAGCTTCGGGTAGAATCTGCTAAGTAGGTTCAAAGGGTGTTATTTGCATTAACAGCTAGAACATGAGCTTTGGTTTGAGTAGCGGATTCCCGGTTCTTATTAAACCTTCATACTCTGCAGACAAGGACTCAAGAAGGTGCCAGCAACTCCTCACCAGGGGCAAGAGTGTTAGTGGGAAATTCTAAGGGTTGAGAAGGAAGAGTAGAAAATATACAGTCAGCTTGAGATTTGTCAGTAGGTGGAGCACTTGAATATGGATTAAGTAACTTACTTGCAACATTTGAATATACAGGGTAAGTAGGATTAAGTGATGAACTTGATGCTTCTTCTTGACCTTGTCCTGAATATACAGTCGACTTGAGATTTGTCAGTAGGTGGAGCACGTGGATATGGATTAAGTAACTTACTTGCAACATTTGAATATACAGGGTAAGTAGGATTAAGTGATGAACCTGATGCTTCTTCTTGACCTTGTCCTGAACTAGGAGGTGAGTGGCTGGGTTTGTGGAGCTTCATAAAGTCTTGTAGGTTAGTTATATCCTCCGGAGATATGTTAGGATACTCAATATGTGTTTTATCAAAATTATAAAGTACGGTGGTTAACATGACTTCTAGATGTTTGTGGATATTTTGATATAGTTTGAGATTACCAAAAGGATGATATAATGAGGACTCACATAGATTTAAATGCTGGTGAGTATTATATACCTCTAACTACCCATGGCTAATGATCCATTGATAACTTTGAGCTACAACCTCGTAGTTGGCCGGTGTTTCAGGAATATCATCTGGAACAAACAGGTCTAATTTATTGATGCTGTTGTCTAGGATGCCAGAGTTTTGTAGCACCCGACACCAACTACGAAGATTGAGCACAATGGGGTGCAAAGGATAAAAGTAAATATCTTTAGGATCAGTTAGTACTAAGTCCCCCCCCAAAAAATTCCCATGATGATGGTAGGATCTACATCACGTTCTGTGTTTTATTTAATAAGTGTTAGTTCTCCTAGGCTCATATCATCATAGAGATTTATATCATATTGAAGTAAAGAGAGGGTTAGTGTAGACAAAAAGAGAGTCAGAGTTTGAGGAGGGGCCCGAGGAGTTACTGGCAAAACGAACCTATCTCCGAGGCTTGCTCAAGGAGTAGTCGCATCTCGTTGGTTGGTTCTTGTCATTGGTTGCATTCTTGGATGGCTAGCTGGCGTTCCAACTCTTGTATTCGCGAGTCCTTGGTGGTGAGAAGGTCGAAAATAGTAGTTTCTCTTACCATCCTTGCAGTATCCAGCTCTTCAAAACGCCTTGTTGCTTCCTCTTGTGCTCGTTTGGCTACAACCTCCCTTCTCTAAGCCTCTATAATCTTTTGAAGTCTTTCTGTGGCCAAATTTTGACTTTCTTGGAGCTGCTATGTTATTTGTAGCATCATTTTTTTCATTTCAGACTTATTGGTGCTGATGGTCTCATTGAGTGCTCTAATTTTTTTTGCATTTGCTTTGTTGCTCTGTTCCCTTTCTTGTTGTAGTTGGAGCACTCTTTGTTCTGCTTCCTTTAGAGTTAAGAATAGTGAATGTACCTGTCCTTGTAGGTCTTCTTCCTTGGCTTGGGAGGTGTGCTTTAGCTCCTATAGTAGCTGTTGAGCATGGATAGCTGCTTGTTCCTCCTTGTTATGTGTGACTTCCTTTTGAAGTTTCTCTTTGGCTTGTTCCAGCTGCGCTTTTAAATCTCTATTCTCTTTGATCTTTTGCACAATGGTTTGACTCAGAACAAGATTGTTGTTTTCAAGTGCTTAGTATATGGCTTCCTGCTCCTCGACCGCCTTTAAGTTTTTTAGGATAACATCCTTGTGGGTTGCTTTTGCTGATGTTAGGTGCTCTTGCAATGTCTAAACTTGATTGGTAGCCTCTTGAACCTGCTTCCATAACGTTGCATTTTGGTCATGAAGCATGTGGGTTGTATAAGGAGATGGCATCGCCATACACGTTGCTCTTATTCCCAAATACACGTTGCTCTTATTCCCAAAGGGAAGCACTTGTTGGCTGCAGCCCCTTCCAGTCCAGCGCATGGCAAGTGCAAGAGTTCTTCCAATCCCTCCACAGTCTCTTGAAAGAATCTATCATAATCCAAATTATGAAGGAAAGATGTCACTGGTATGTCCTCCTCATCCTCCAGACGTTGCCTTTTACTGGGACTTGCTGTATCTTCAAACCTTGGTTGTTTTCCTGTATTCAGTGGCTCTTTTGTGAGTCGTATTGGGAGTGATGTGGCTTCTTCGTGTCCTTGGGGATTTTCTTCTGGCAACGCTTCCGGTTCAGACTCTTTCTGTGGCCTAGCAAAAGCAGGTGTATCTGACATTGTTGAATTCTTGAGGGGAGAAAGATTCTTGAATATTAGTTGTGTCAGACTTTGAGGGGGAGTTAGATGATGTACTTCTGTCCTCTCTTGAGGTGCTATCAAGTTGAGACTGGCTTCCTGCTGCCCCAGTACTTCTTGGTATGACACTATTTTCTAGGCTAGCTCAGCCTCAATCCTTTGTGTCTCTTTAGCGACATCCGGTATAATGCCTCTCATCTTTTTCTCAGTCTTCTTCTTTCTCCCTTTCTTGATCTCCTTCATGATATCTTTTATTTCCATATCAGTACAGCCTATCCTTCTTGCATTTCTTCAGTAGTAGTAAGTGGTGGTTGTTCTGTCAGTAGTGCCAGTTGCATCCTTTCTTCTGGTTCTAGATCTGGAAGAGGCCTTTGAGCTACGTGATTCAGTATCTGTGTCATTAGGTAAGGGTTGTAGATCTTTGACTGGTGGGCTTTTAGATAATTTTCCATTTCTCTGTGGATGTAATAAGCCCATTCATCCTCTTTTTCCTCATTTCTCTGTGGATGTTATATCTCTCTACTGGCTTTACTTACATGATGAGTGACATTGCCCTGTAGGCCTTTTCTGTTACTTCATCCCTAGTGTTGTCATATTCTGTTGCATTAGAGTGGTACAAACTCCTCTTTAGCATTTTATCCAAGGTAATCTTTTCGTAATTATGTGTGTATTTTAACTGGTGGTGGTAATTGCAGAGCCTCACGTATCAAGTCTTCCGTGATCAAAACGTGCTCTGTGGTGCAATCCGCCTTTAGTTGGTGGCCTTGTCATATGTTTTGATGTATTTCGCACGCTCTGTATCAATATTTTAGGGGAGACTCTGTGCCATCCGCCCTCGGCCCACTTTCTCCAGATTTTCTTTGACTTCAGCATCCTCCAAAATTTGTAGGCACTCAAGACTGTGGTACTATAGAGCTACCTTTCCATGTGCAATGTGGAGTTCTTTGCTGATGATCGCGCCATGGAGTGCTAGGCATACTGACCTAGGTAGCTCTTTGGGCCCCGTGTGGGTCTTCTCTTTTAGCTCATTGGGGATCCCGTTGCAGTGGCTTGTGTCACCGTTGGGGTCTCTGCGGCTTCCAGGTTAGATGTTCCTAAGGTTGACATCTGTACATTGAGAAGAAGGTCAGTTCATAGACTGGTGAGGGCATGTGCCATGCCTTTTTTTTTTCATGGCTTGGAGCCGTGAAAATACACGCCGTGAAATGGTTTAAAGCCATGAAGGGCCGTGAAATGGTTAAACCCGTGAAGGGTAATCCCATGAAATGGCTCGGAGCCATGAAAATGCAAGCCATGAAGGGTAATCTCGTGAAATGAATAAACCCATGAAGGGTAATCCCGTGAAATGGCTTGGAGTTGTGAAAGGTTAGCTCGTGAAATGGTCTAAACTCATGAAGGTGCAGGCCGTGAAAGGGAATCCCATGAAATGGCTTGGAGTCGTGAAAGTGCAAGCCGTGAAAGGGAATCCCGTGAAAGTTAATCCCGTGAAAGGGAATCCCATGAAATGGTTCAAACACGTGAAAGTGTAGGTTTTGGCTTGGAGCAGTGAAGTTACAAGTTCTCTACCTTGTTTATGAATATAATGAAGTTGTTTCCTCTTCAAATAACCCGTTTTGATGAATGCATGATGTGAATTACCCACAGAGCACGGGGTTTGTGAAATGATGATAATGAATGTGATTGACAACAAGGGGGCAATCAACCATTTTCAATCATGCGATTTATGCTTAAGAAGAAAAGAAATGAAAACACGAAAAGAAAATGCAAAAGAAAGGCATAAGCTCCCGCCTCAAACCCGTATATGTCGATTTTGCACACGATGAAGGAAAGCTGAAATCGATAAGAGCCAAGCTTGATGGTTGCGCACAGGATGAAGGATGATGAATGCAAAATGACAAAAAAGGAAAGAAATTCGATTTTATGGGCGCAGTTGTCGGACTGTGCGGCTGCCTTAATGAAGATTGCCATGTAGCTGCCCCATGATTGGTCAAGAGAATGTGACCGTTTCACGGCATGAACCCTTGAGGACCAGTTCACGGCGTGAACTGCTTAGAATGTTTTGACGCGAACCTTTTTGTACCAGTTCATGGCGTGAACTATTTTGTGCTAGTTCACGGCGCGAACTGTTTTGTGCCACAAGTGGGTTGATACCCTACATTTCTCTTCATGCTTAGACATTCAACCATGCATTCAAAGATTGGATGAAGTGAATGATACCCATTTTTACCTTGTATCCATTTTTGAGTAATGGATACCTTCATCTTTTTATTGCCATGGAAACGAAGGTGGTACTTTGGCATTTATGGGCAAGTGTTGTTGTTGCAGGCATTTTAACCCCGTGTGAGAGTGCTTGATGCTTCCCTCCACCCAATTGAAGAGTGTTTCTACTGAGTCCTATGGATTGGGGTTTGTAACAATGTCCATTTATTGCACCTTCTTTTCAATAAGCTTGTCCAGCTCTTCGATCATGGTGGTTATAGGTAGTGGTTTTGTTCTATTTAGCCCCACATCATGTTGGATTGGTTTCTTCCTCCACACCAATGTTTGTGCATTCCTAGCATTTGTTTTAGTCGGGAGTTGGTTTTGAATGCCTTTACTGCCCTTTTCTTTGTATTTGTAGGTATTTGCAAAACAGTGGCCCCACTGGGTGGAATTTGGGCACCCATACTGTTGTATTGTTCTGGTAATAACCTTGTGCCATTAGCAAGTCCTTTCAAACCCATTACTTATGAGGGCTTTGTGGAGTGCTTTTTTGTTTGGAATACCTCCAGCTTACATGTGAAGACCATTTCTATTCCTTGTCTCCTCTTTGAGCCTTTTTCCTTGACTCCTTATTAACTTCCTTGTCATCTTTGTATAGCTGGTTTCCAAGTTGACCCTTAGGCACCCACTGCTGAGTACCTTGTGACTTTGGTATTGGATTGTAGAATTGATGCCTTCTTTGCTACATGAGCTAATGTCACTGTGCTTAGTGTTTCCATATCCTCAATTATGGCCTGCTTCCCTGTGTTTATCGGGCTCCATAAGGGCATGAAAATGATATTGTTGCCCTCGTTCAACAATGCCGTTCTCTTCTCCCATTGGATATTACAGTTACTGACACAAATCCAAGATCGTCCCATGATCAATTCCTCCTCCATCAACCCTGTAGGCATAATAAACACCTTTCCAACCAAGGAATTATTTCTGATGGAAACATTAACATTTAGAAATCCCTCAGCTTTCGTAGTTGTCAAGTGCACACTTCGTACTTATCCATTGGTGGCCTCACGGTGCAGTTTATCTAAAGCTACCCATGTCTCATATGAGATCAGGTTATGACTTGATCCCGTATCTCTATCAATGCAATGCTTGTTGCATGACATTTAGCTTGTAGAGATTCCCACCTTGAGCCATGTGCTGGGGCTTAATGTTTAGCTCATCTTCGTCAAGGAGAGTTAGTGAAGCCATGTTCACATGCAACATTCTCTTCTAGAGTATCTGTTTGGACTTGGCCTCCCTTGCCTTAGCCTCTTCTTGAGCTTGCTGGATTTTTTCTTTTGCGAGCTCCTTCTGCTGTTTTAAAAGATGTTCTTGCAAGAGCATCTCTTGAGTCAGTGGTCCAAAATATTTTTAAAGTTTGCTTCCATTGACGTAACCCTCCATTGTATGCCCTCGGACAATTGGAACGGTCCTAGCCCTCTGTACTTGAGTTTCTTTTTTCCAGTGCTCCCTAGACCATACATGAGGACAAGGTCCTCCATTTCTAGCTCCTTTTGTTTTAAGTTATTGTTGAACCAATGTTTTATTCGTAGTTTTTCGACCATAAGTCCATGTGAAGCAATTGGTATAGTTTCATCAAGCTTCTCTAAATCTATTAGCCTTTCAGTGTAGTAGCTAATGCATTCTCCGTGAAACATTCTTGCATTGCAATTCTCAAGCTTGGAACTAGATACTCCATAGGCATTACTACTTCAACACCATAAGCTAGACGGAAGGGAGTATATCCTATTGCTGCCTTATACGATGTCCAATATGCCCATAAGGCTGTTGTTAGCTTATGTTCCTGATCCATTCGACTTGCTTCCACCAATGTTTTTATCAAGATAGTATACAATATCTTGTTTGTACTCTTCGCTTGACCAATTAGCCTCCTGTGGATAATAAGGTGATGACTTTCGGTTAGACTACAAGGAATCCAACAAGTAAGTGATCAATCACCTCATTATTAATGAAATGTGAACCACGATCACTGACTAACTCTAATAGGCATCCGAATCTCGAAATGATTTGCTCATATAAGAATTTAGCTATTATTCGTGCATCAGCTTGCTTAGAGGCTATGGCTTTTACCCATTTTGTGAAATAGTCTGTAGCCACCACGATCACATATTGGGATTGTGAGATGGATGCGTAGCTAGACTAATAGGTCCAACAAAATCAATGCCCCATTTATTGAAAGGTTGTCTTACAATAACAGGGGAAAGTGGCATCCTGTCCCTTTGTTCGGGATAGCAAATCAATGACATTCTTCACACCTTTTGACAAACTCTATGGCATCCCCGAACAACGTAGGCCACCATAGTCCTGCTTGAAGCACCTTGCGAGCCGTAATCTCTCCAGCAAAATGTCCTCCGGCTACCCTTGAATGTGCTTCATCCAATATCGTGGGACGAACTCATCTTCCCTCACGGATCTCCTTAGGACATTGTCCTTACCTAGCTTGTATAGTTCTTCTGCAATTAATTGATAAGGTGCAACAAGCTTAACAAGCCGTCGCATTTTATCTTTGTTCAAGGGTTGTTCTTGTTGTCCTTACCTAGCTTGTATAGTTCTTTTGCAATTAATTGATAAGGTGCAACAAGCTTAACAAGCCACCGCATTTTATCTTTGTTCAAGGGTTGTTCTTGTTGTGGAAAACCAAAGCTAGATAATTGGATATTTCCTAACTCCATTTGGGCACCATGTCTAGTTTGAACAAACAAGCATCAAAGGGGGAGGTGATCTCATCAACACCTGTTATCGATTCCCCATTTGGAATTCTCGACATATGATCGGCCAACACATGCTGTGTCCCCTTCCAGTAGTAATAACAACCAGTGTGTGATTCTTCCCGTGGTGCAAGGCTTGTTTACCAAGTATAATAAGGCCTGATGGTCCACAAAGAACACAAATTTGTTGGCCAATAGGTAATGTCAATTCTTCTTGACTACATAAACCATGGCCGACCCTTCTCATTTTGTGGTAGTATAATTCACATCTGCATCATTCGATTGGCGACTAACGAAGTAGACTGGGTAGTCTAATTTGAACTCACTAGGCTGTGTCAATATGCATCCAATAGCAAAGTTCGATGCATCGATATGCACATGAAATATAAGGTCCTAATTAGGTGGTCTTAGAATTGGCGCGCTAGCCAGTGCTTGCTTCAATCTATCATATGCTTCTTGGCATTCTTCAGTCCATTCAAAGATAATGCGTAGCTTATATAATGGCCTTGGCGATTTCAGCATAGAAGATTATGAAGCGGCGGTGGTAATACCCAACGTGGCCCATAAATCTTTGCACACCTTTGTAATTAGTGGGTGGTGGCAGTTCCAAGATCAACTTGACCTTGCTGTCATTTGTGGATATACCATTCTTAGAGACAATGTGTCCCAATATCACACCGTGTTTGACCCAAAATTGGAATTTTAAAGGGTTTAAAAATATACGATACAATCGGCATCGCTTAAACACCTTCCTTACGCAAGCTAGATGGTTTGTCCATCGAGAGTGTGCACACAGATCATCAATGAATACCTCCAACCACTTCTGCAACAAGCAGTCTTCAAAGGCTATGCACATTAATTGTTGGAATGCTAGGGCATTGGTGAGAGTGAAAGGCATGACTTTGTAAGCAAATGTCCCCCACATTGTATTGAAGGCTATCTTATGCTGGTCTTCGGGTGCTATAGACACCTGATTGTAGGCTGAAAATCCGTCCAAGAAGCTGTAGGCTTCTTCACCAGCTACTCTCTCCAAAACGTGTTCCGTTTATAAGGCAATGGGTAATGGTCCTTCCTAGTAGTTCCTAGTAGTTCCTAGTAGTTGCGTTGACCTTTTTAAGATTGACACATACCCTAAGTTTCCCATTCTTCTTTGGCACTATTATGATTGGTGATAACCAATCCGTATGTTCTATCTCATAGATGAAATCCGCAAAAATGAGTTTATCGAAGTCAAGTCCTTAGTGATATAAACAAGTTTAGTTTCCTCCCCTGGTTCTGCAATATCAACTTCCTTAACTTCAGCCGGGCCATCGTATGATGTGGACAACCCATCTTCCTTAACTCTTTTTGTCGTCAATCGGATCACCTTTTGTTCGTCAATTGTGTAGGTTTTGAAATGGTCTGGTACTGAAAGTGGGTCTGGTTTATCCTCATCCTCATTTTTTGTTTTAGCCATAATATTCCTAGCCTCTCGCTCAGCTTTTGCCAAAGCTTTGTTTCATTTTCAGCGCCTAGCTTTCGTGAGCTTAGGCATTTTCGGTTCTCGAAGGATGACTTACTCCCTATGTTTCCCTTCAAGGTATATCTTACTCTATTTCTCACCCCAATCCTTAGAAAACTCATCGTGTACCTTAGTAGCTTCAAGGTATCTGAGCCACTCAGCATCCGCCGTGGGTTTTCTTCGTAGTAGGGCATTTCCTCGAGCGATATATCATTTATGCTTTCGCCAACTTCTAAGGCGTTGGGTGCTGTACGGCCTTGTGATCTAGTCTCTTTTATTGCAGCCGAGGCCGGCACAGCAGTCTTGAGGCTTGCGAGGGTAGCTTTGTGGGCGACAGTATGGGATGTCACGAGGTAGAGATTAGTCGGTACATCCATCTAGTTAGCTCAGCTTGTGGCTCGGTGGGGACAGCCAAGACTTGTGGGCTTGCCCATGGCTATCAAGGTTGGGAGGTGAGTCAGGCCTGCATCCCCTTTATGTTTGTTTGGTTTGTTTACAGGTTTCGAGAGCGTTCTACGAGGTGATCCTATGGGCTCTTAGAGGAAGGGGAGTATGTCATGTGCACAGTGTGTATCTACTGTGTGCTACACGCACACAAGACTAGCTTCGAGGTTTGGGGAAGCTTGGAGCTAGGTAGGCTGATTGGCAAGCTGAGTTAGGGATAGACTAACGGACGAGCACCCAAGTATGGACGGACAGGCACCCAAGTGTGGATGCCCGCCGATGACCGGCCAAGAGCCTATAAAAGGGTGGCCAAGGTTAGTCATTAGTTCATAGAGTCTCGCGTGTCTTTGTGAGAGCTCTATGGTCAGGAGCCTGGATCTAGTGCCAGACGTGCACCTGCTTTATGCAGCTGAGGGGTCAGGTAGTAGTCTTGAGGCCCGTGAGGGTAGCTTCGTGGTGGTATGGGATGTCACGAGGTAGAGATTGGTCGGTACGTCCATCTAGTTAGCTCAACTCGTAGCTCAGTGGGGGACAGTCCCAAGACTAGTGGGCTTGCCCCACGACTGTCAAGGTTGGGAGGTGAGTCAGGCCTGCACCCCCTTCACATTTATTTGGTTCCTCCTCTTCTGATTCCTCATCAATGGTTTGCCAATTGACTATAAAAACAAAAGTAGTGGGAACAGTCCCAGATTCCACATATTGGGTTCCTCGGGGTTGCACACATCTATGGTAGCTAGCACATGCATCCAGTTTTCACTGAAATCCAGAGGAGGAAGTGATGCATACATTTTCGTTTCCTCTTCCTCTTTGGAAATTTCCATCGTGGTGGGCTAGCATATTTGTACGGATGTGGTTCGGTTGTGCGAATCATTACCAAACAGTTGCCCTTCCATGGGGTGTGCTCTCCATGTTCTTAGATCTATCTTTAGAATTTGTGAATCCCTACGAACATACACATGGTCTAATGCCCAATCATGCACCAATTTGGATTCTCTCATGAAGGGTCTCCCCAATATTATGTCATATGAGTCTAGCAGCGCATAAATTACATTACCCCACAAATATATGATGGTAGCGAAACGTAAAGAGTTTGAGTCTCACATTCTCTAAAATCCTAATGGGCATTGAAGATGTTATGTCTCCTATTTTAACGCGATAAGATCTGCTCTTTTCAGATCGGGTTTTCCCAACATTGTTTTGTGATGATGCTAACCCTTGCCCCACCATCCACGATAGCTAGTGCCTGGTATCCATTTATGATGAATTGGGATTGTAGCATTAGTGTCGTCGCTTTCGTAATACTGTCCCAATTGATTAACCGGTATCTTGATGACTCTGGTTGCTCCTTCCCTTGTGTGTTTTAAGGTTCTTTCTGCCAGAGGTGATAGAACATCCTCTGTAGTGTTGGCTGGCCTTAGTCCGCCACGTTCTACCCATTCCTTTATGTCTGCCCATAATGCTGGTGAATTGCGTAGCAGTTGTCCTAATGGCATTTACACAGAAGTCGAGAGTATAGCCATGAGGCTGCCTATGTCTCTGGGTTCTCTGGCAATTGAGAGTTCCTTCCATGTGTGCGACGTTTCGTATCCATCCCTAGGGAATGAATGGATGGATTCATCCTGCACATCTTCCTCAAACATTCTTGACATCGTGTTTCCTTGAGATCCCTCTTCCGTCTCTTCTCCGTAACTTGGCTTCATGAAGTCGTTTGACACTCCTCTACTAGGGCCCTAGCTTCTTCAATCTTCCTTATCTCCTCTTCAGCATCTCACCGACTCCTTTAGGAGTTGATGGTCTTTCCCCTTGCATCTCTTGGTCACGCTCATGTGGTTTGACTGCTTGATCCCTCTCTTCTCTTGATTGAGTGGATCTGGTGTTGATCGTATCTTCTTCAGATCCATCTTGAATTGTGACCCTAGTGTCACACTTACACACTTTTTCCCTCCTTCTCCTATCAGTTTTGGAAGTAGTTGCATCTGCTGGGTTCTTCCCTTTGTCCCCCAATTGGGCTTGGGCTTGTGTTAGGACATTGAGTGGCATGATGTTTCCACGCTCACTTACGGTCCGAACGATGGCCTGGTTAGGAGTGGAAGTCGAACCACTTGTGTGGTATGAAAAATTTTTGATCAAATGATCAATCCCACATTAAGTACAAGTAAGTACTGGCATGTCATTGGGGGCTGCAGTCAATTGTTGAGGTTGGTGCGTATGAACTACATTCTTTTTTGGACATTCAACAGCAATTCGTGCGGTCCACTACAACTAAAACATTGTAGCAGTCCTCTCCTCATATTTGAGTTTATGTCCTTACCCTTCCATTGTACCATGGTTTGAAACATAGGTACTAGCATGTTATTATGTAAGACATAAAATTCTTGTGCAATCTTCGCAGCTTCCTCATAGTACTCACCACTGATTTTTTTCTACTTCACGCACCATATCCATATCTTCTGATGGCTTCAATGGAAGAGACATAGAGATGTAAGATGGTTGGAGAGAGAGAGAAGAGAGTGTGCTAGAAGAGAGAGTGTGCTAGAAGAGAGAGGAAACAAGATGGTAGGCGATAGAGAGAGAGAGAGAGAAGTGAGAGAGAGGAGAGAGAGAGGAGAGAGGGAAGAGACGGAGGGATAGTAAGAAGGTTGTAGAGAGAGAAGAGAGTGTGCTAGAAGAGAAAGAGAGAAAGAAATGGTGAGAGAGAGAGAGAGAGAGAGAGAGAGAGAGAGAGAGAGAGAGAGAGAGAGAGAGAGAGAGAGAGAGAGATCTTCTCTCTCGACAACCCTCTCACATCTCTCTGTCTCTTCCCTCTCTTTTCCCTCTCCCTTCTCTCTCTCTCTCTCGAGGAGAAGAGAGTGTGTTAGAAGAGAGATGGAAGACACTTGGAAAGAGATGAGAGAGAGAGAGAGAGAGAGAGAGAGAGAGAGAGAGAGAGAGAGAGAGAGAGAGAGAGATGGTAATAGTTAGAGAGAGAAAGGGAGGAGCAAGGTTGGTGGTGGAGGGAGATGGGCTGGACTAGGCTAGGCTAGGAGGTGGTGGGAAGAGTTAGAGAGAGTGTGTTCAAATTAGAGAGAGAGGGTAGCCAAGAAAATCACCCTCCATCGAGCTCCCTCTGTGACACCCCCGTACACTCAAATTGGAAGAAGCATCTTACTCATCTTTTCCTAGTCTTTGAGAGATGTAGACTCTAACGTGCATCCTGTTAAATCCACTCAAATTTCAATTCTAGGTGAAACACATTGTCATTCTTAAACACATTGTCTCTAAAAATGTCTTCTCCATAGATGAGAACAAGATCCTGTGATCTTAGAGTTGCTAGCACCCATCAATTACAAGGGGATGCACAGATTCATAGGGGACATGTAGATATTATAGGAGATTCATCTCTTTATCTGCCATATATGCCAAACCCTCGTATACGCTATCGGTTGTCTTTGAATAGAAAGACGAATGCTAATGGGCATACAAAAAATTGAAGAAGGCACACAAGTGCACCCATCCTAAGATCTCCTAGCTGGGATCTAATTTTCATGTGCATATTAACACTTCATCATTTTCTATTGGATGCATGTTAGCATAGTCGAGAAAGCATAATGTCGACTTCCCTGTGACCTTTGCTAGCCGTCAACCCAATGATGTTGAACACAACTACATAACCACTAAAAGAGAAGTACATGCATTAGCTCCTAGCTACTAAATTTATTTTCTTTGTTCACCATTAAGCATTGTTGTATTTGATGCATAAGCCTTGCACCATGGGGCACATCACCAGATGGTTGCTCATTCTTTCAGAGTTTGATTTTTTAACATCACCATGCAAAAGGGGTCTATACATGTTCATCTCGACCACCTGTCAGAATTCCAAATGGAAACCCCCTCTCTAGGAGGGGAAGATGATCTTTGAGATTCTCCATTGTTTCACATTGATCATGTCACGGAATGGAGTTAAGACATCGCTCACTTTTTGGCCAATGGATTTTCCATTGACCATCCCATCAAAAGAAGGATAGAGCCGGAGAGTCATTAGGAAGGTGGGCCCCCTATGAGTTGATAGCAGGAATGCTCTAATGAATGCCAAAGATATTGCCATAGTCCAGAGAAGGACCAAATGCCCCTAACCCTTGTAATTTTGGAACAACCATTTGAAAAATGGGGTTTAAGCTTTATGGGTCCCATAGTCCAAATGTTAAGGGAACCCTAGCACAAAATCCTACTAATATATATGGGTTTATTTGTAGATACCCTCCCATAAAGTCCAAAAATCACCCTTGAAAAGCCCAAAAGCTTCCACTCGAACAGTCAAAAACCCTTTTGTGATTATGGCCAACTTACTATGCCACTTGACACACACCTATTGACACACACCTAACACTAACCCAACATTGCTCACAAAACAGCTGTGCATCTACTGGTGAAACTAGGAATTTAATCATTTGCATAAGAAGGAATTGTAATACCAAAAAATTCCTTTTGTTAAGGCTTCTTTATTTCAATGTATAATATATATGTGGTGTGATTATCTATGTGATAATGCTTATTTTATTGAGAAGAGGTTTATACAAGAAGTTGTGCTTATGATCTAAATACTCTCTCATCAGGTTCTAATGGCACCTTGGGAAGCTTATATAAGAATCTGGTAGCTACTCGCGCGGTGGCTTGGCGACTCATCTTTAATGGCTTTATGATGATTCGGCTCCAAATATCTTGTTTCACATGAAATATTCTAAGGGTTTCTATGTAATATTATTGGGTGTGAGCATGAGTAGAGTGTTTATATATACCATGTTTATGACTTATATATAGTTTGGTATGAGTTATAGTACTAAATGTATAGATTATGGGTGATGAGTCATAAAATAGGAATCATGTCTCCATGGAATGGTATTCTAGAAAAACAAGATACATAAATACATGCCAAGCTTGTGGAGGCATGTGGAGAGCAAGTCAAGGAGCATGAAAGTATGCATAATAGAGAAGAATCCTTCTAGAAGTCCTATGTGGGCTAAGGAGACTTTTGACATGTGTACTTGAGGGGTTTTGTGGGATAAAGGTGGGTTCGAGCCTATCTTCCAAGTTAATAAATCTTTAAAATAAGAAAGCAAGAAGACAGGTGCCAAAAGTAACCAAGAAGGACATGTGATAATGACATATGTGCTTTGATAATCCAAATTACCCAAATTTTTTGCTAACATACTACCAAATTCTCCTACCCCTCCAGGGATCCACTTGCTCTGGATGAATCATCAGGCTTTTGGTCCAACATCTCGATTCAATCAAAACTTGAATTATTCAATATATCCAGCATATAAATCTTCCATGGCCTACATTATTTTGACTTCATATATATCAATATCACTAGTTGTGAGCCGCCATAGACCTCCATATCTTTATCTACCTCCACCACATCTATCATGCTCTATAGGATCTGTAGTCTGGCTCAATCAACTCTCGCCTAGCTTCATGATGTCCCATGGAAAAAAGATGTTGCTCCATTAACTTCTGACATTTCAACTCTAAGCTTGTGAACTTCTGCTGGAATTCTAAGATTTCCTCTTGTGCATGTGAGCTTTATCATTATTAGCTTGTAAAGCATCATGTTGGAGAGCTTCAATTATTTACCTTAAGGTTACCTAATCAGCTTTTTCCAAGGTTGTCACTTTGTTCTCGATTGTTAGTAACTCGAGCAGTAGCTCAGCTCTAATCTATTCAATTCATTGCATAAAGCCTCCTTTTGAACTATCAGTGCCTACCCTACATTGGTTACATTTACGGCACACTTTGAAATGTAATGACATGTAGCTTGTAGTAGTAGAGAAGAGTCCAGATGATCCAAAAAAGTAATAAGGTTTAATCCTTCGGCTATAGTTGTGTCCTATTAGATAGGTTTTGGAGTTGAGGTTTGCAGCACTTCAACTATGATGGGGTTTTCCCCAGAGGGTCATCTAGATTGTCACCACCCACCTCTTCCATTCTTCTACCCCTTTAGGTGTTTGTTCTTTGGCAGACACCCCATCCTTGTCTTGTGCCTTCTTCATTGTTTATTAAACTGTAGCTTTTCTACTATTCACCTAGGGTTTCTATAATGGGTGTTAAAATTGTATTTGTTATGTCTCAATACAATAGATACAGTTACTGTCGCTTTTTTATCTTTAAATTGGGATAAAAACCATGGATACAACTTTTGGGATATCCTCTTGGAGCAACATGCAAAAGAAGAGCAAGTGATTGTAGAGCTTTATACAGGATGTGGAGATTGTGCTATGGTAGCGTGCAAGTTAGGCATGAACATTTTTTGTATTGATCCCAAAGAGGATGTTGTGGAGGGTGTATTGATGAAGATGTCATTGTAGTGCAATGAACATATTTGTTTACGAATATTCAAGTGATTAGGTTTAACAATTGTTTATAATTATGTCATGATGTTATTTTACATATGAATAAAGAGAAAGAGGGAAAGAGCAATGCATGTTAGGGTTTACAATAAATTATGATTGACAGTTTCAACAATGTTTATGCTCAACATGTATTCTGTATTGTGTAGATAAATAAGGTAGTGTTAAGCTTGTAGGCTTGAAGGATATGTATGGGTGAAATGAAGTTAAGTATACTATGCTAATAAATGAATAATAAGTTTGTAGCCTCACATGAATAGAAGGACAAGAGAGAGAAAACATAAAAAGCAAGGGAGATGCAAAAGGTGACAACATGGATAAGAGAAAGAGAACATGAAGAGAGAAAGGGTGTTATCTCCCTTATAACGGCATAGCTTCAATCCAAAGACAGCAAGATTGATAAGTAGAAAGTGAAAAAATGAGTTGGAAAGGGAGAGATAGTGATAAAATACTAATGAAATAGAGGAGGGGAGAGGGTTAAGGGTGACAGAGACAAGGAGGAGGGAGGAATGGGGAGAGAGAAGGAGAAGGAGAAGGGTAAGAGAGAGGGAGACAAGAGACAACCACCATACAAGATATGGTAGGAGAGACATGGAGAGTGAGAGAGGTAAGGGAGAGCGGGACAAAAATAGAAGAGATATGACGGTGGGAGAGGGAAGGAGAAAGAGATGGTAGGAGAGACATGGAGAGTAAGAGAGGTAAGGGAGAGTGAGACAAAATAGAAGAGATATGACGGTGGGAGAGGGAAGGAGAAAGAGATGGTAGGAGAGAGAGAGAGAGAAAAAAAAAGTTAAAAGAAGAGAGAGAAACAACACAGAGATGTGAGATGGTTGGAGAGAGAGAGGAGAGGAAGAGAAAGATAAAAGAGGGGGAGAAGAGAGTGTGGTAGAGGAGAGAGAGGGAAGAGACTTAGAGATGTGAGATAGTTAGAGAGAGGGAGAGAAGAGTGTGTGCTAGAAGAGAGAGAGGGAATGAGATGGTAGGAGAGAGAGGGAGAGGGAGAGAGAGAGAGAGGCAAGAGACAGAGAGATGTGATATGGTTGGAGAGAGGGAGAGAAGAGAGTATGCTAGAAGAGAGACATGGAAATAGATGGTAGGAGAGAGAGAGAGAGAGAGAGAGAGAGAGAGAGAGAGAGAGAGAGAGAGAGAGGGAAGAGACGTAGAGATGTGAGATGGTTTGAGATAGAGAAGAGAGGGAGAGAAGAGAGTGTGCTAGAAGAGAGAGAGGGAAAGAGATGAGAGAGAGGGAAAGAGATGAGAGAGAGAGAGAGAGAGATGGTAATAGATAGAGAGAGAAAGGGAGGAGCAAAGTTGGTGTTGGAGGGAGCTGGCCTGGACTGGTGGGTTGGGGGTTGGGATGGTGGTGGGAAGAGTTAGAGAGAGATTGTTCAAAGTAGAGAGAGAGAGGGTAGCCAAGAAAAGCTCCCTCCACCAAGCTCCCTTGATGATACCCCGTACACTCAAATTGGAAGGAGCATCACATTGTCATTATTAATCACATTCTCTCCAAGGATGTCATCTCCATAGACGAGAACAAGATCCATGTGATCATAGAGTTGCCAGCACCCACCATCAATTACAAGGGGATGCACACATTCATGGGGTACACGTAGATATTATAGGAGATTCATCTCTTTGTCTACCATATATGCCAAACCCTCGTATAAGCTATTGATTGTCTTTGAATAGAAAGATGAATGCTAATGGGCATACAAAAAATTGAAGAAGGCATACAAGTGCACCCATCCTAAAATCTCCTTATGGGGATCTAATTTTTCATGTGCATATTAACACTTCATCATTTACTATTGGATGCATGTTGGCATAGTCGAGGAAGCACAATGTTGACATCCCTGTGACCTTTGCTAGCCGTCAACTCAATGATGTTGAACACAACTACACAACCACTAAAAGAGAAGTACATGCATTACCTCCTAGCTACTAAATTTATTTTCTTTGTTCACCATTAAGCATTGTTGTATTTGTGAATAAGCCTTGCACCATGGGGTACATTACCAGATGGTTGCTCATCCTTTTGGAGTTTGATTTTTTACCACCATCAGCATGCAAAAGGGATCTATCCATGTCCATCTTGACTACCTGTATAGAATTCCAAATGGAAACCCCCTCTAGGAGGGGAAGATGATCTTCCATATTCTCCTTTGTTTCACAATGATCATGTAGCAGAATGGAGTGAAGACATCGCCCACTTTTTGGCCAATTGATTTCCCATTGACCATCCCATCAAAAGAAGGATAGAGCCAGAGTGTCATTAGGAAGGTGGTCCCCCTATCAATAGCGGGAACACTTTAATGAATGCCAAAGATTTTGTCATAGTCTAGGAGAAGGACCAAATGCCCCTAACCCTTGTAATTTTGGAACAACCATTTGAAAATTGGGGTTCAAACTTTATGGGTCCCATTAGCCTAGCCGCCTGCTAAAGGGAACCCTAGTACGTTTAATCATCATCGCCAATAGACTACTTTACAAAATAGGTTGAGGCTAAAGCTACTTTACAAAATAGGTTGAGACCAAAGCTACATATAAATATAATGTGAGATTACTCGTGCAGACGGTACACATTTTATGAATGAAGTGGTGGGTTCTTCCTAAAAGTGTTCCTTGTGGTGGTGAAGTATAGAAAGTTGACACCTTACTACTCATCATAAGCAAATGGCCAATCCAAGAGTATAAACAAGATTGTGTGCACTACATCAAGGAGTGATTAGGAGCACAACTTGTATTCTACTCTATGGAAGGTTGTATTCGAGCTTGTGCATTCAAGCTTGATACAGCCATGCCAATGGAACACTTGGTTCCAAGTCTATGAGTCACATCCAAAGATAACCTTGAGGGAAACCCTCATTTAGAGGTTAGTTACCTTAGAGGTTAGTTACCTTAGAAAAACTTGCTGAGAAAAGGTTACGATCTGATTTTTACATAATAATAGTTTAAAAACTACAATAGTGTAAGCAACGGAAGTGTATGGACATAGGAGACATGGTGCTGATGTATACTGTCAAGAGAACACTAAAAGAGAACTTAAATATAGAGGCCAAGGTCCCTATCAAGTCACAAAAATTTTCTCCTCAAGGAGTATTAAAGATAGAGACCTTGGATGGGATAGAGATTGAAGGATACTTCAATCTCTATCCCAAGAGTATTAAAGATAGAGACCTTGGATGGGATAGAGATTGAAGGATACCTTTGAAGGATGCTTCAAAGGTAGCAAGCTGAAGCACTACTCCGCCACTCCACCCCAGTACGAAGCTTCTGGCAAACTCACTCTTTGCTCCACACTAGTATAGCATGGCTACTTGACCTACTGTCTCTAATGATGTCTTTGCCACTTCCTCCTCAATAATCGCAAGCACTAGAACTAGCTCCTCTACCTCTAGATGCTCAGCATGGTAGACACCACTATGGAATCGCTCATCTCATCCTCCTCCTCAATGGATTTGAGGAGATTGTCATCAAAAACTCAAATGGACTCTAGGATGGGTTTTTCCTCCATCTATCTAGATTGCCTCCAAGCCTAGTAGTGTATTCTCCTTGGGCTCATCCTCCAGAGTAAGTTCCTTACTTGGGGACTATGGACCTCCTCTCACTAGGACATGCTCTTCCAAATCGATAAGAAAAAAGAGGAGCAACGTGAGGTCGATAGCAAAAAATTGAGGGCATGCCTCAAAGCATCCTCCCTGACAAAAAAAAGACCCAAAGAGGCCATATACCAAAAGCATACAAATATTTATACATGATGCAAATGATGTCCACGATATAGCCAAAATAGAAACACCCATGGAACCTGTTCACCTTTAGTTGGAGTCCCCCCAAGAAGACCATATGGCAACATGGTGCCCTGGTGGACAACTAAGGCTAGCCACAAATGTTTTTATTAGGATACGTGGACCTTATTAGGCCACCCGCCCCTCACACCTTTTGCAGAGCCACTATTATGATGGTAAAGAATTCCCACTTCATGATCGTTGAATATTTTGAAGCAAAGTATCTTATTGTATGTAAACCTGTGTCATGTAAGTTTTATAGTAACCCTACGGTACAATGAGAGAAAGTATCATCCTTAAAAGGGGATGGATTATGGTTGTATCATCAATTGACAAAGAAGAACTATAATGCTTGGATGTAAACTCTATAAATTGACGCATTGGCCTAATGAGAATTTGCTGGTTTTTGATTATCCATCTCTACATTAAGCTATCAATTAATTGCTCACTAATGACATCTTAATTATCATCTAATCTATTTTCTAATGATGTTGATTCTAGCATTTGATCCACCATAGCTCATCACATTGCTGCAAATTTAACATGGTATCAGAGCCTAGCCTAGAATCCATCAAATTTATGAGCCCATTATCTTGTTAATCACCTAGCTAATCTCAAGATTAGTAGATAATCAAGTTTTACCTTTTCTTTTCAAAGAGCTTATGTACCCCTAGCTGGTGGAGGGGCTTGATCTCCCTCCAGGCTTAACAATAGCCTCCAAACACTATATTCGTGAGTTTGGGAATTTTCCAACTCCCATTTTTTGAATACTAAAAAGGTGGGACCTGGATAACATGCCTATAAGTTTCTCAAAACCATATCATGTGACCTATTGTTGAAAAGCGCTTGGAAAATGGAATCTAGTGAGCTATAGAGCGCTCAATTTGGAGTAACGATGTTCAAGTTATGATTAATCCAAAGATTTGACCACGTGTCCCAAACTACTGGAAAATTCCCATATTCCCCAATATGGTGTTTCCAAGATTTGAGCCACACATAGCCACAAGCCTCATGCTCTAGCCCATTCAAGCGATTCATCAAACCGCCTACTGGAGCTGCCAATTTTCACTAAAATGCTGGCACCTTTTTTCTCAAGAAAATCTAAGATCTTGTCTGCACACCAGATGCAATGGCTCTGATTCCTCTTGGCCCTAAGGGTTTTCAAGGGTGTCTACAAGCTAGTGAAGACAGTTTTTGATTTGATCAAGTCTACAGTGAGATCCAAGCTCTTCATTAAATCTGCAGAGCAGGTGACTTCGGTAAAACAGAGATTAAGCATTCAATGTTTGGTCAAATCTTGTGTTTCTTGGCTTAATCCTCTACTAGACTAATTGTTATTGATGGCCTTGAAAGGATTTGAGCTCATTTGAACTCTAAGGCCCCAGATCTGGACTCCCCGCATACTCTATTTTTTGCACATAAAACAGAGGATTATTTTACTAATCAGTGATTAATCAATACTAATCACTGTATTTTGGTACAATTGAGGATTCAAATTAACCATTGGGTATCAGATACAGATCCCTATAACTTCAGATTGCAATTCGGAGATGGTTTGATACTCCAGTCATTCCGTACAGATTTGTTACCCTTGGTTTAATGTAGTTTCTAGTGAATTTATGCTGATAAATCTGTTCTAATCATCACCTAAACACTAGATTGAGTAAAAGGGTAGACACTGTCCTTGAATCTTGAAATTGGATCAAGAGGTAAGACCCCCTTCAATCATCATGAGTACAGCACAAGAGATAGCCAAATTTAATGGGGGAGCAGTTTTATACATGGCAAACAAAAACCATGTATTTGCTCGTGAGGAAAAATCTGTGGGGGCTAGTTGAGGGAAGAGATGAATGCCTAGAGGTGAGAGGGAAAAATGAGTGGAAGAGCAGGAATGAGAAAGCTTTAGGACTTATCGCACCACTCAGTTTAAATGATGAAATCATTCATCACATCACAGGGATACAATGGGCAAAAGATGCATGGAATGAACTCAATAAATTATTTGGCACTCAAGCAAAAAATTCAAAGATAAATCTGTTAATGCAATTCTACAAATTGGATATGACGAAAAGTGAACCTTTAATCACACACTTGAACAAATATAAAAGCATTAAGCAACAACTGTCAGCCCCATTGGCAAAAAGGTAGAAGATGATGAGGTAATAGCAGTGCTTCTGAGAAGAGTGTGGACAAAGGTGAATATGAAAACATGGTAGCAACATTAAAGAATGTACGTGAATTGAAGCTGCACGAGATAGAAGGAGCTCTACTAGAGCAAGAGACCAGGGTCAAAGAGAAGAAATGGCTGGACTCAAAAGCTAGAGAAGAAAAAGCATTCTTCACCTGAGGAGGATTCTCTCGAGGATGAGGACGAGGACGAGGAAGTGGGAGGAAGGACCTTCACTTGCTACCACAACTGTGGAAAGCCAGGACACATGGCAAGAGATTGCTACAGCAAACCCAGTGGAGAAGGAATGACATAGGCAAACTTCATGGAGGCTCCTAAGGAAGTGGAGTCAGATCATCTTTTCTGAGAGAGAGAGAGAGAGAGAGAAACCCCACAACCCAATGTAACCTGCCCCAACAGAGTAAAACCACCTCTGAGCCACCGATGATGTAGGCCATGTGGTAGATGTATGTGTGAGCACTTTAGTCAAGGTCACGGGCACTTGTAGTAGCCTTTGGACACATAGAGAGAGAGAGAGAGAGTGTCAAGGACTATGAGTTTAGGGACTTGAGGCACTGGTCGCAAACAAGTAAGAGGGAAACTTGGTATAGGGTACAAGTGTGCTAGGAGTATTCACTTGAGGGGAGGTGTTGAAATATACAAGTGAATAGGGTGTGTGTGGGAACAAGCCCTTAGCAAGAGGCTATAAAAGAGAATCTGTAAATGTGAGAGAAGCTGTGAAAAGGTGAGAAATATCTACTGGGAGAGAATAAAGGGTAGCATGAGAAGATTTAGGAGGTGTGGAGATATTCTGGGAAGAGGTGGAGAGAATCAAGCAAAAGAGGTGGAGTGAATCAAGGAGAAATCAATGGGATTAGATGCTTGGATGTAAACTCTATAAATTGAGGCATTGGCCTAATGAGAATTTGCTAGTTTTTGATAATCCATGCCTACATTAAGCTATCAGTTAATTGCTTACTAATCATGTCTTAATTATCATCTAATCTCTTTTCTAATGATGTTGATTCTAGCATTTGATCCACCATAGCTCATCACATTGCTGCAAATTTAACAAACATTCCCCTAGCCTCTCAATGCATTGCCCACACCCTCCAATATGGGAGAACCAAAAACTTGAATAAGAAATGAAGAACACCCCCAAATGTCAACAAACGTCAACTTTAACAGACTCTAGGGGAGGTCACTAAGAAGGATTGGGTACTCAAGAGTAGCCCCAAGGCAAATTAGATGCCTATCCAATAATCTAGCAGCTATCGTGTCGTGTTTACACAACCCCTTAAGCCAAAAAGATCAAAGTGGTAGCCTTAGTCACAATAGTCACTCTCGACACTCGATAAAATTTCTTAAAAAGCACAAAGATTCTACAAAGGGAACCCCCATATTTGGGTGCTGAGATAAAAGAAACCCGTGCCCCAAACCCTCACAAATGCACCCTTAAATGATATCCAAGTGGGTGTGGATACCCAAGGCCATGCCTCTGACACCACCCCCAAAGAAAGAATGGGGAGCACTGGTACCCTCAATGTGCGCGTTACAACCCTACCACTAAGTTTGTGTATATTGGTGGTGGTTGCACCCCCAATAACTCTCTAAGTTTAGATGAGCCACCCACGGTACCAAGTTTTCCATCATGTTGCCTCATAAGTATTCCCCAAACCCAGAGGGATCCCCACCATACTACAAACATTTTTCATCCTCCTTTTACTACTTATTATGGCTCCTTGAAGTGGGTATAGTGCTCCCCATGGAGGGTAGAGCTAATATAGATGGGTTTATTTGTAGATACCCTCCCCACAAAGTCCAAGAGTCACCCTTGAAAATTCCAAAAGCTTCCACTTGAACAGTCCAAAACCCTTTTGCCAACTTACTATGCCACTTCACACACAACCCAACATTGTTTGCATAACGGTTGTGCATCTACTGGTGAAACTAGAAATTTAATCCTTTGGAATTGTAATACCAAAAATTTCTTTTGTTAAGCCTTCTTTATTTCAATGTATAATATATATGTGTGGTGATTATCTATGTGATAATGCTTATTAATGAGAAGAGGCTTATACAAGAAGCTGTGCTTATGATCTGAATACTCTCTCATCACGTTCTGATGGCACCTTGGGAAGCTTATATGAGAATTTGGTAGCTACTAGCGGTGGCTTGGCGACTCATCTTTAATGGCTTTATGATGATTTGGCTCCAAATATCTTGTTTCACATGACATATTCTAAGTGTTTCTATATAATATTATTGGGTGTGAGGATGAGTGGAGTGTTCATTATATATACCGTGTTTATGATTTATATATAGTGTGGTATGGGTTATAGTGCTAAATGTATAGATTATGGGTGATGAGTAATAAAATAGGAATCATGTCTACATGGAATGGTAATTCTAGAAAAACAAGATACATAAACACATGCCAAGCTTGTGGAGGCATGTGGAGAGCAAGTCAAGGAGTGAAGAAGTATGCATAATAGAGAAGAATCCTTCTAGAAGTCCTATGTTGGCTAAGGAGACTTTTGACATTGTACTTGAGGGATTTTTTGTGGGATAAATGTGGGTTTGAGCCTATCTTCCAAGTCAATAAATCTTTAAAATAAGAAAGCAAGAAGACGTGTGTCAAAAGTAACCAAGAAGGACATGTGATAATGACATATGTGCTTTGATAATCCAAATTCTCTAGAATTTTTGCTAACATACTACCGAATTATCTTGCCCATCTGGGGATCCACTTGCTCTGAATGAATCATCAGGCTTTTGAAGAGCAAGGGATTTTGATCGAGCATCTAGATTCAATCAAAACTTGAATTATTCAATATACCCAGCATATAAATCTTCCATGGCCCTTCATTATTTTGACTTCATATATATCAATATCACTTGTGAGCTCATAGACCTCCATATCTTCATCTACCTCCACCACATCTATCCTGCTCTATAGGATCTGGAGTCTGGCGCAATCAGCTATGGCCATAGCTTCATGTTGTCCCATGGCAAAAAGATGTTGCTCCATCAGCTTCTAACATTTCGGCTCTAAGCTTGTGAACTTCTGCTGGAATTCCAAGATTTCTTCTTGTGCATGTGAGCTTTATCATTTTTAGCTTGCAAAGGATCATGTCGGAGAGCTTCAACTATTTACCTCAAGGCTACTTGATCAGCTTCCAAGGTTGCCACCTTGTTATCAACTGGAGCAATAGATCAGCTCTAAATCTATCCAATTCATTGCATAAAGCCTCCTTTTGAACTATCGATGCCTTCCCTACACTGGTTACATTTACGACACACTTTGAAATGTAATGACATGCAGCTTGTAGTAGCAGAGAAGAATCCAGATGATCCAAAAAAGTAATAAGGTTTAATCCTCCTGCTATAGTTGTTTCCTATTAGATAGGTTTGGGAGTTGAGGTTTGTACTTCAACTATGATGGGGTTTGCCAGAGGGTCATCCAGATTTCCACCCACCTCTTCCACTCTTCTACCCCTTCAGGTGTTTGTTCTTTGTTAGACACCTCATCCTTGTCTTGTGCTGTCTTCATTTTTTATGAAACTATAGCTTTTCTACTGCACACCTAGGGTTGCTATAATGGGTGTTAAAATTGTATCCTAGGAATGCTATAACGAGTGTTAAATTGTATATGGTATTCTTTGATACTATCTTGAGAATCCATCTTGGAAACTATAAGCTTCTTCCCAACTACTCTTTTTAAAATATGCTATGTGTATGGTAACAAATAGTGATCCTTGCGAGTTTTCACATTCACTTTCTTTAAATCGACACATACACGAAGCTTTCCCTTTTTCTTGGGTAAAATCACAATTGGTGATACCCAATTGGTGTGCTCAATCTCGTAAAATGAGTCATGAGTTCAAAACCCTCCTTGGTGCTTCCTTGGCTGACTCTATTCTTCCTCTCAGTAACACCATTTTGCTGAGGTGTGTACCTGTAAGTTAACTACCTTCTTATGCCATGCTTTCTCAAGAAATTCTCAAAAGCATGTGAGGGGCCCATGCAATAGGCTTTCCTACAGATGCCTACAAGTATAGCCCGAAGGCTTTCTTGGACATGTATGTGACCTTATGTATGAGAATGATTATCTCAATGATGAATCTAAAATACAAATAATTGTGATATTCTTTATGGTTGTTTAGCTTATACTCCTTACCATACCCTTTGGAGCCAAAATAGAACTCCATGTCCTCTTCTGTTTGTAGACATACATCGGTGGCTCCCTCCAAAGGCAAATGGAATACTTTTGTCACATATTCTTGAGTGAAGATATATGAGCCCTATGTGGTTATCTTCACTAAACCACTCTTATGCAACTTAACAAAATGCTCATTCACATTAGGAACAAGGGTCATCAGGCTCCACTAGTAGACTGCAACAATAACTCAAATTCTTCTAACCCTCTACAGCTATTCATCCCATTTTGGATTAAAAAATATGCTCCTCAATTTGAGAACATTAATAAGTGTCATGCAAAGGTACTATAAAAGTTGTACATTATGAGATATTGGCCACCCAAGGCCTTAGTTAAGTAAGTTTTGGGTGCCCAAGTGTGAATAAGGACCAATTGTATATAGGGAATTTTCTCATAATGAATGGACACAATCCCCCTTTGTACTATGAGAGTTATTGCTTTTGTCTTGAGAGAGAGATTGAGAGAGAGCATTCTAGCATTGTGCCTTCTCTATACTTATATGTTGCATGCTTGTATTGAGGAGTGAGAGAGAATGATAGCCTTGTGTGGTGGTGTGAGCGACTCTATGATGACAATAGCGTGGAGGTGGAGCTTGGAGGATTGGAGCTTTTCAAGTGAGCTTGGAGACCTCAAGGGACACAAGTTCGAAGCATTGGTAAGTGTCCTATGATAGTTGTGTTTTATTGCTCTTTCCAAAGGTGAATGCATTAAGTTCCCTCTTGGAGGTGTGGTATCCCATAACATTTTTGGCACCGCTGCGAGGGAAACACTTTTGTTTCTTCCATCCTATTTGACTTTCATCTCCTATTACATAAGATTCATCATTGCCTTTGCATTATGGTAGTGCATTGTGTATGGAATGAATGGATAAGATTTGAGTGGAAGTGAAAAATTGTGAGAAATTGGTTGTTTTTGTTGTGTAGTTGTGTGGTGGAGTGGTCTTGGAAGAAAGCTCCGCTATTTTTTCTAATCAATTTTGATGTTTGTATCACTAAAATCGTTAACTAAACGAGCAGGGTGATGTTTTGTTTTTCTTTCCTTGCAAAAATTTACAAAAATCGTAAAAATAAGGAGCAATTGATTGTGTCTTGAACTTGTATTACATTCTTTATGCGTGGCACAATCATTTTGGAAGCATCTGGATAGGTATTTTGCACCCAAACTCATCTAAGTCGATAGGAAAATTTTTCACGTGAAATTGCAGGAGACCATTTCACGACGTGAAACACTCTGCAACTTCACGGCGTGAAACGCTCCCGACATCATCGTCACAATTAGCACTGCAATTCATAGGATTACCTTGCTTAAAATAGGTAGCCTTGTCATGACACCTTTGACACCAAGGGTCTGATAAAATTAAGAATCGTGAACTAGCAGAAAATGTTTACGACGTGAATGACTTACACTTCACAACGTGAACTGATTCAGAGCCTTTCACGACGTGAACCGATTGCATTTCACGACGTGAAACATTTACATTTCATGACATGAACCGATTGCATTTCATGACGTGAAACATTTACATTTCATGACGTGAAACATTTACATTTCATGACGTGAAACATTTTTCCTTCACGGCATGAACAATTTCTGCAGTTTCACGCCTTAACCAAATCTAACTCACGAACCTGGTAATGTCAGATTAAGGTTAAGGAAGTTCTTGAGACTAGTAAAAATTATAATAAGGTAATGTGGATTTCGGAGTGCAAAGCAAAAATTTTGACACGTGAAAGTGCAAAAAATTGTTCACGACATAAACAGTTTTTTGACATTTCATGTCGTGGACTATTCTCTGCAATCTCACGGCCTTAGAAAACAAGTCGATAGGGAGTAGCAAAATAGCTTATCAAATCATATTCACATGCACTTGAGGTCTGGAAAGCTCATCGAAGACGACCTCACTCTTGACGATAGGGCATCAAATCATCCAGGATCTTCCTACTATCAAAAGAGTGTGGGTTGTTCAGGCCACTCAATAAGCACTTAATTGAGTGTCTTAAGGAATCTAACCACCGTCGAGACTAGTAGTGAAGAATCCATGGAAGAAGGGTTGCATACTATGGGTTTGGGGAAGAGAAGAAACCACCCTCCCCCCTACCAGATCCAGCGATATCATTGATATAGCTCGGGGATTTTTGGTCTCCAAACCAGCAACAACAATGAAGAGGCGCAATCTGCGAGGCACGGGTCCATCAACCAGCACGGACTTGGTCCAACTTAGGCAAGAATTGCCTATCCAACCTTTAAATTCTAGGTTGTCGAACACTGGCACCCCCCAAATGAGAAGAGACATGGAAAGCATAGCTAGGACATGTCAAGTATTCTTCCCAACCTCAGAAGAAGTAGAATTAGATCTGACTACAAGAATTGAGCTTAAGGAAACAAGAGCTCGGTACTTGAAGGGCTAGAGCGGCTAGAGCCAAACAAAAGGAGATGGGAAGTGTGAACTTACTTCAATCACGTGGCAAAGAGCCAAAAATAGTCATGGGTAGGAGTGAAGAGACATGGAAAGCATAGCTAGGACATGTCAAGTATTCTTCCCAACCTCAGAAGAAGTAGAATTAGATCTGACTACAAGAATTGAGCTTAAGGAAACAAGAGCTCGGTACTTGAAGGGCTAGAGCGGCTAGAGCCAAACAAAAGGAGATGGGAAGTGTGAACTTACTTCAATCACGTGGCAAAGAGCCAAAAATAGTCATGGGTAGGAGTGAGGGAGAAATTCCAAACTTAGAACCCATTAATGAAGAGCTAAGAGCAAAGGAAGGGTTTGTAACCCTAGATGAAGGGGATAATTTACCACGAGAAGCGGGTGAAGTAGAAGACTGCCTGTACACCAAGAAGGACATCGAGCAGATGACCAATCATCCCACGATCAATCATCCCACGTTCTTACAGGACATGGAGCTCTTAATTCTACAAAGGTGTATGGAGAAGACTAATGATGAGCCATTCCAAAATGAAGTGGTCGGACCGTTCCATAGACTGGAAATGCCTAGAAGAGCCAACGTAGGAAGAGGACAAGGTCTAGGTAGGGGGGGAGTAGCTCTTCAAAGACCAAGGGTGGATTGCTGCGGAAATGGGTTGAGGAATGGTCAAGGAACTAAGCACTGCTCTAGAATCCCGACCCTCCCAAATGAAGCCACACATCATTTCAAAGCTCATTCAAAAATTCTCTGGGGATGGGGAACGGATTCAACATGTAGAGATCTTTGAGTCCACATGTGAGACTTACGGGCCAGTAAAAGTGATGTAACCATGATTCATGCTTTCTTACTAACCCTAGAAGGAAAAGTGCATCAATAGTTCTGAACACTAAAACCCAAAGATAAGGTTAATTTCATGCAGCTCAAGAATGTGTTTATGCCAAGCTTTTCCAAAAGTGGTGACAGATGAAGTCCTGTGGCACAGCTGCACAACATCAAACAAAAAGAAATGGAGTCTATGCAGCGAGACTATGTGTCTCAGCTAAAGCACTTGAATTCAAGGTGCAAACTACGGGAGAGGCTAACTGATCAGATATTGCCTTGCTTTTGGAGAGGAGTCCAAGACCACAAGATGCATGATTATCTGGTATTAGCCCAACCAACTACTCTGGATGCTTTTTTGTAAGCTGGCAATTGAATATGAAGCTAGAATTGCCATAACTAGAAGATGTCAAAGTATCTTTGGCAGCAATGATTTCGCGAGTTTCGAGTCACCAAAAGATTGGAACTCGGAGCAAGCAAGTTGGGAACATGACTGTGGATGGACTTAGTAATACAATATTGGAAAAATTGAAGGTAAAGAATGGAAGAGAAACATCTAGGCATGGGCATACCCATCTTTAGCCTCTTAGAGAATTGGTGTGGTGCTAAATGTGTAGATTGAATCACACTACCACCGCGAATACCCACAATTAAGATCAAGGCCATTACTCTATTGTATGCACTGTATAAAATTAGGGAATCATGACACCTCTATGTGCAAATATCCAAGGTTTCAAACATTAGCACAGTTACCGGCACCTAGAGCTCCATTGGCCTTACCAACACCACCTATGGGATGTTTCGGGTACATGGCACTTCACCTCTGCCGCCACCTGTTCTACCATAACCACCATAGGCTAAAATCAACCAAGTATTGATAGGCAAGCTGATAGATCTAGAAGTTAAGGAAGAGCTCAAGACTCAGCCCTAAAATATACATCAGCCGGATGGTGGGGATAGATTTATTGTATTCCACAAAACATGCTCCCCCAACTAGATTAAAGACACTAATAGTAACACTAATGGTAGCAAGTGCTAGTAAGTGTAAAAGTGAGTTAGTGCTAACTAGATTATAGACACTAATAGCACTACTAGTGGTAGCAAGTGTTAGCAGTGCTGGAAAGTGTTAGTTGGTAAACTAGATTTAAACCTTAATAGTACTACTAGTGCCAATGAGTGCTAGTTGGTAAACTAGATTTAAACCTCAATAGTACTAGTGCCAGTGAGTGCTATGAAGCAAGCAAGTGTGGCACCAACTTAAGACTCTATGCATGTATTCTAGATGGTTACTAGTTATTAAGTGAAGACATTACTAGTAGACACTTCTCAATGCTACAAAGTGTTACAACCCTTCAACCTTAGGCCTTTTTCTTCAAATTTACTTTAATCACCTCCACCAATTGACCTTGTTGGTGGCTTTGATACCAATGTTGGGAGTTAAAGAGACGGAAGCATATTAAATTTCACAATACCTAGAAAATCAAATTGCATAAAATATAGACAAAACTCAAGATTGGGGCCAATTTTCCCCCACACATCAATGAGCCGATGCTTCCTCATGGTGTATTTTTGGTGGATGTCCTTTGTAATGTGTATCCATTAGGTTGTCTTCCACCATGATCAATAACCATAGACATGGTGATAAGCTATTCAAGTTACTCTAAGGAGCAAACAAATATTTCAAGACATCAAAGAAAATGATAGGTAATTAGTTACTACATGATAGATAGGTAATTGGTTGCTATGGATAACTAGGACATCAACCTAGATGAAGGCAACATTAGTTATGCATGCTATGAATGTGAAAATTCAAGGTAAAGCCATTTAATGGTAAATGTCAATGTGCGTTGGAATGGAAATTGAAAAAAGAGGTTGACAATGAGAATAATTTGTGCAAAATAGCAATGTCGACATTGGTAAAATCCACTGCACACCTATCTCTACGGCTATAGATTTGGATATAGGCATTAAAACAATTGTCAACACCTAGCATTGATACTGAGGATGATAGGTTCATGGATGATTTACCAAGATCAAATCCTTTTATAAATACCTTCATAAGATAAAATTAAAAATATTTTGCATGGCTTGATATTTTATTTTGTTTGTGTCTATTTACTGTCAATGGCATCTTATTATATTTGTATAATTAAGTAATATTCTTTGAACTAGCTTGACTATCATACGTAGATAAAAAAAGAACTTTAATAAACTAGAAAGCACTATTTTTCACTCTTTGGAAAAAGCTGAGTATGCCTTAGAGCTACAATAAGTCTTGTAACAAAAACCCTCATTTTGAGACATCTCTATAATAAGCCTAGCTATGGTCCTCATTGTAACCCTTGCAAATTGAGAGGGTTATACCAATAAATGTGCTTCAAGGTTTTGGTTATCTTGTGAAAAAAACCTTTCAACACACCCTCATAAAGTATAATCATACTATCAAAGTGAGTGAGATTGCAACCCTACCAAAGGCACACATGTCTGCATGGTTCCTTTGAAAAGCTCTATGAGATACACATGGTGTGGTTTCTCTTCATGGTCTTGTTGCTTGGGGAGATTCACTATGCGAATTAAAGTATAATCGTACTATCAAAGTGAGTGAGATTGCAACCCTACCAAAGGCACACATGTCTGCATGGTTCCTTTGAAAAGCTCTATGAGATACACATGGTGTGGTTTCTCTTCATGGTCTTGTTGCTTGGGGAGATTCACTATGCGAATTAAACCCATATAGATACCATGTGCATTAAGTGATAATCGCAAAGCCCCCTATAGATGGATGAATTTGTGTAATTGATTAGATACACTTCTTTGAAAGTTTTAAGATGGCAATGGTACCTTTTTTTCACTTTTAAGTTTCAATAAATCTTTATACATGTATACTTTGTTTAACTTAATAAAAAAAAAGGGCTCTCTTGGTAAACTCATGCACATGTTGTGTAAAGTGTGTAGTGGTCCCGAGAGTATTCCAGGGTTCCAGAAAAGGTAGGTTTGACTTAGCCTAAAACTTGTTCAACTTTAGGAATAATCTTTCTAAAATTATGGGAGAAAGAAAAAGACCTTTTCAAAGTGTGTAGTGGTCCTGGGAGTATAGAAAGACCACATGAAGACCAAGGGCCAAGTCCACATAATTGTTAGACGAAGAGCCACAGACCACATGATTTCTTATTGTTTGAAGAGATGAAGAGCCACAGACCACATGATTTTTTTCCTTAGTTTCCAAGAATCTTTTGAGTGTGTTGATGTAGGTGGCACAGTCGTGTATCGATGAACTACAGAACCGAGGAATGATTGTCGTGCTACCATGCGCTGCCTCTATAAATTCACACGAACAAGCTGGCTCAGCTACTCAAGAACAACCACTGATCTCAGGCTAATCTACAATGATGGATCACAGGCTGATCGGTAAGCTTTTCTCGTTCACAATTTACGTTTAAAAGTTGATGATCCGTGCAGTATATGTTCTCGCCTGCAAGTACTGCGTAATTCTTGAACCACCACCACTTGGGTTTGGCTTGTGCACTATATTCCAGTTGCTTCCTCCAAGCATCTCCAACTCAAGTGGTTTCCGCGGCAAACCACATGCTGGTTCTCGCGGTCATATAGCAGCAGTAAATAGTGCTGAACTTCCAATACAGAGGTCCACAAATTATTATCTGGATTAAATGCAAAGCTTTTGAAATTATATGCAGCTACCAATTGTGTGTGCAGAAGTTGCAGGAAATGTCGTGTGTATGCTTAACTAAAGTTACAAGAAATGTCGTTTGTATACTTAGATACCTAAATGCCGGGTGTTACCTAAGCATACCCGTAGCTACTGACATGCATAGCTAGCTTTCTCAATGCATGCCGGGTGCTACACCTAGGCATGCTAATAGCTACCGACATGCACTGGGAAGCTCCCAATGCATGTCGGCATACACTAGGAGCTTCCACAAATCCATGAGGAGAAGATCCGCCAATAGTCAAAGGAGATGATGAGTTCAAAGTCTAAGATGATAAAGCTTGGGCTTATGCATTTTTGTTTAGGGATTGCGGTCTAGTAGAACCAAATCGCATCTTCATTCCTTTAGTAAAAACACGTAAGAGAAGTACTATAAAGGCATTTGGGATGGCCCAATGTAGGTCAATTCGGACCCCTATGGAGGTTATTGTGAAGTTATCTAACAAAAATACTTATCCATTGGGGGATATGAAGATTGTGGGGAGTGTGATTTTATTGTGTATACATGGCCACACATAAGCTTTGCACAGTTAGTGTATTGGTGGGGGCATGTTCTTAAATTAGCCCCAAGAGATCTATTTTACGGATTTTGAAATGCATCTAAAATGATAAAGCTTGGGCTTATGCATTTTTGTTTAGGGATTGAGGTCTAGTAGAACCAAATCGCATCTTCATTCCTTTAGTAAAAACACGTAAGAGAAGTACTATAAAGGCATTTGGGATGGCCCAATGTAGGTCAATTCGGACCCCTATGGAGGTTAGTGTGAAGTTATCTAACAAAAATACTTATCCATTGGGGGATATGAAGATTGTGGGGAGTGTGATTTTATTGTGTATACATGGCCACACATAAGCTTTGCACAGTTAGTGTATTGGTGGGGGCATGTTCTTAAATTAGCCCCAAGAGATCTATTTTACGGATTTTGAAATGCATCTAAGGTACACATTAGTACATCACCACCTATACCTTGAGCAAGACATTGGATATTATGACTTAGATTGGGTAGGATATTATGAAGTCATATTTGGTCATTATTTTTCACTCAGGTTTTGAGTTACCTGCTAGGTTAGTAAAGAAACAATCTCCTATAGTAGTGCTTTTGTCTATAGTGGCTAAGTATAAAAGGTATCTTGCTTTACTTCATGTGCAGTAGTTTGGCCGAGGAGAATTTTGGGGGATATAATAGCTAAAAAAGTTATTGTGGGACAATTGGAGTTATATGGAAATTACAAAGAACTTGGTATGCCACACTTGCATAAAAAGCACATTGAGATACAATATCACTTTGTGTGTCAAACTCCATAGTTTGGCAAAGTCTAATATTTTTGTTAAACACTTGAGTGCCCCCTATTGAAATGAATACATAACATACCTCATGATCTCGTGACCAAGCCTTGGACCATTTTTTTTTTGTAATTTCCATTGAAGATGTGAAGTAGTTGTTGAAAAACAAAAGCATTATGACTAGAGATGATTGCTGATCAAATACATTTGTCTATGGGTTGTAGAAGCTCTAAAGGTTGATGAGTATTGTTTGGCGATAATGCAAGTCATGACGTCGATGTACAAAAGTTTATTATTGAAATTGCACTGAAAATTGTTGAATAAGCTTGGGAATTGTTTTGTGGTTTTTGGGAAATTTTGGGTGATTTTTTTTTGGGGGGCATTTTGGGCTAAAAATTATGATTTTTTTGGGTATTTTTAGGCTAAAATAATTTTTAAAAAATGAAAAATGCTAGAAAACTACTTAAAATACTAAAAAATATTAGAAAATGGTGGAAAATCCAATTTTTTTAAGGTGAAATTGTGAATGAAAGGCCCAACAACCTTTAAGAAAAAGTCTTTTTAGCTTAAAAAGTAGGCTTTTTATTGTATTTTGCAAAAACGTTTTTTTTGGGGGGGGGGGGGGAGGGGGCATTTTCAACATGTAGTTTTCTTCATAGAGGATGGGAGAGACATTGTGAGCCCTCTAATTAAAAATTTTAGCAACCGTTGCACAACTCTTCTTCTAAGAGTTGATTATTAACCTCCTCAACACGTTGATTCCAGCCATAACTCATGATCTTGCTCTCATGAAGAATCGGAAAAAATCACTTTTGAGAGAGACCTTGCAAAGATGACTTTCCACCTTTTGCTGAACCTTTGATCTTTTCCATTTGTATAAATCCTTGAAACCCTTCAACATTAGGCCTTTTTCTTAAAATTTACTTCAATCACCTCCACCAATTGACCTTGTCGATGGCTTTGATACCAATATTGGGAGTCAAAGATGCAAGATATTAAATTTCACAATACCAAAAAAATCAAATTGCATAAAATATAGGCATTACTCAAGATTGGATCCAATTTGCCCCCACGCATGCTAGGGGGGTTCAACTAAAAATATGTAAGTATAGCACGTGAGTTAAAATGAACGGGTTTTCTAAATCAAAATTTTAAGGTAAATTTACAAAAATACATTTACAGAAGGGCTTTCTTCAATCGATTTTGAAAAGGACCTGTAAGTCCATAAACAAAAAGGGGTCATTTAATTCATGAAAAATTCACAGCAGGTAAGGGATTTTTAAAATACCCCTCGAACGCACGTGATACATAGGGTTTCTTAGTAGTGCAACCCCCGTGCACACACGAGTGAGTCCATGCTTCCTCATGGTGTATTTTTGGTGGATGGACTTTGCAATTTGTATCCATTAGATTGTCTTTCATCGTAAGATGAATAATCATGGACATGGTGATATGCTATTCAAGTTATCCTAGGGGAGTAAACAAATATTTCAAGACATCAAAGAAAAGGATAGGTAATTGGTTTCTACATGATAGATATGTAATTGGTTGCTATGGATAATGAGGACATCAACATGGATGAAGGCAACATTAGTTATGCATGCCATGAATATGAAAATTCAAAATAAAGCTATTGAATGGTAAACGTCAATGTGCGTCAGAATGGAAATTGAAAAATGAGGTTGACAATGAGAATAATTTGTGTGAAATAGCAATGTCGACATCTGTAAAACCCACTACACGCCTATCTACGGCTATAGATTTGGATATAGACATTAAAACAACTATCAACATCTAGCATAGATATTGAGGATGATAGACCCATGGATGATTTACCAAGATCAGATCCTTTTATAAATACTATCATTAGATAAAACTAAAAATATTTTGCATGGTTTGATATTTTATTTTGTTTCTGTCTATTTAGTTTCAATGGCACCTTATATTTTAAGCATATTCGAGCTACTGCCTGTTTCATTAATTAGTGTCTGTGAGCAAACACCAATTAATGAAACAGGCTAAGGTTTAACACTTAGGGGCGATTATTTTTTAATTACAATAATTTTTTTAATTCATCTCCATCGCAGGGTAATTCGTCTCTCTTCCTCTCTGTCTCTCACAAGCATTAAGGGATCCTTCTTCCTCTCTCTCTCTCTCTCTCTCTCTCTCTCTCTCTCATGGGGGCTTTGCCCCAGCTTGAATACGAGGCACACCTCGCTTTTAAACCCTTCAGTGAACGAACACTCCAGAAAGTCGGTGCTCTGAACAATCGAGATACTCCAAATTTTAATTTTAATAAAAATAATTATAATTTATCTAACATCTAAGCCTTCTATTGTCCCATATCTGAGGGCCCCTCTCTTCAAGTAATTAATTAATAGTGCCCAAAATTGGGCACCCATATTTGTAAAATTAAGTAAGATTCTTTGAACTAGCTTGACTATCATACGCCGATAAAAAAAGAACTTCAATAAACTAGAAAGCACTATTTTTCACTCTTTGGAAAAGCGTGAGTAGGCCTTAGAGTCACAATAAGTCTTGCCGTATCTCAACAAAAACCCTCATTTTGAGACATCTCTATAATAAGCCTAGCTATGGTCCTCATTGTAACGCTTGCAAATTGAGAGGGTTATACCAACAAATGTGCTTCAAGGTTTTGGTTATCTTGCAAAACAACCTTTCAACACACCCTCGTGAAGTATAATCGTGCTATCGTAGTGAGAGTGAGATTTCAACCCTACCAAAGGCACACATGTAGACATGCATGGTGCCTTTGACAAGCTCTATGAGAGACGCTTGGTGTGGTTTCTTCATGGTCTTAATTGCTTGGGGAGATTCACTATGTGAATTAAACCCATATAAATATCATGTGCATTCATTGACAAGTGATAATCGCATGAATTTGTGTAATTAATTAGATACACTTCTTTGGAAGTTTTAAGATGGAGGGTATATTTTGTGTAACTTAATTTTTTTTTAAAAGGGCCCTCTTGATAAACTCACGCACGTGCTGTGTAAAGTGTGTAGTGGTCCGGGGAGTATTGAATATATATTCATGAGAAGACCACATGAAGACCAAGGCCCAAGCCCACATGACGGCTACCAAGACCACATGATTTTTTATCTTTGTTTTGAAGACGAAGAGCCACAGACCACATAATTTTTTTCCTTTTGTTTCTAAGGGTCTTTTGAGTGTGTTGACGTAGGTGGCACAGTCGTGTACGCAACCGATAAACGATTGTCGTGCTACCATGCTCTGCCTCTATATATTCACACGAACAAGAGTCACTGATCTCAGGCTAATCGATGATCAGAGTCTGATTGGTAAGCTTTTTTTCTTCGCGAATTACGTTTAATAGTTGATGATCCATGCAGTATCCGTTATCGCCTGCAAGTTCTGCGGATTAAACCATCACCACCTGGGTTTGGCTTGCGCAGCTGCTTCTTAATTCCTCCAAGCATCTCCAACGCAAATGGTGTCCGCGCCAAACGACATGCTGGTTCTCGCGGCCACAGCGGCAGTAATTAGCACTGAACTTCCGATAATTAAAAGCCTAATTTTCGGTTCTCTTGATTAGCCAGCGATGATTAAACCACCACCTAATTATAATGAAAACAGAGAAGTCCACAAATTATTATCTACACTTCGCTAAAGTAAATGAAGATTGAGTACCGTTATTATACCTCTGCAGCGATAACTTGATTCATTAAGTTAATAATCTTGTTAGCAGCTAACGTATAAGCTCCGGCGAAGATCAATTATATCGTTTGATTTGATTGCCAAGCTGAGAAATGAAGCATGCGATGATTCAATATAGTAGTGATGATTAAATGCAACTGAAAATTCTTTAATTTCGTGATCACTTCGCATTTGCTGCTATATCTGCGGGCAGGCTATATAGCTTGTAGAGATGTTCAATAAAGAGTTTTGCCAACTCTGGTGTTTTAACAGTTTTCTTCGTGGCAATAAACTTTGCCATTTTAGTTAATCTGTCCACTACCACCCACACCGAGTCATTCCCTCGACTCGTCTTGGGTAAACCGGTAATGAAATCCATGGAAATGCTTTCCCATTTCCCTTGAGGAATCTCCAGCAGATGGAGTAGTCCTCCAACCTTAATAAGACGTTCATGTTTATTGATCTGGCACTTACTGCATTTCAGCACATAAGTCTGGACATCCTTAAACAAACTAGGCCAATAAAACTGTCTTTTTACTAGTGCATAGATCTTCTGAATCCTAGGATGACCTGCACTTGGACTATCATGACTTTCTTTAAGAATTTGGGCCCGAAAGTCACCAATAGTTGGTACACATACTCTACCCTTGTAGAGTAAGTACCCGTCGTCAATGGAGTAATTAGCATATGTCTCTCCCCGACGAAGTTTATCACTCCCCGTTGAAGTCATGGCAGTCAAAGGTGATGAAGGGCCTACATCAGAGCTCTCCGGCTCCAAACTATACCCAAAAGACACGGCTAGTCTCTCCGGACTAACTCTCGCTTCCCTTCTCGTTGCACCTTCGGCCACTCTCTCTGGACTAGCAATACGTGCCAACGAGGGAGGTGGTCGTGTCTGTGAAGAAGTGCGTACGCGTACAGTGCGCCAAACCTCTATAAAAGATGGATCGTGCTCACATAAACCACGTAGTGACTCCAAGACATTATTCTTGAAGACTGTGAAACTAAGTTCATTAATATGTGGCATGCGACTAAGTGCATCTGTCACCACGTTATACTTACCTTTCTGGTAACGTATCTGAAGGTCAAACTCCTGTAGAATCTCCGCTCACCGAGCTTTTCTACCCTTCAGTTCATTTTGACTTGAAAGCCATTTCAGACTTTCATGGTCCGTCTGGACCTCAAAAGTAGTACCATATAAATAGTGTCTCCACTTTTTCAGTGCATGAACTATCGCTAGTAACTCTTGCTCTCGTAAGCCGAGTAGTTACGCTGCGCACGATCTAACTTTTTACTCTCAAATGCAATTGGGCGTCCCCTTTGCATGAGTGCAGCCCCAATGGCCTCATTACTAGCGTCTGTTTCGAAGACAAAAGGCTCATTCGGATCGACAATAATCAAAATAGGTGCATCTGCTCTACGGTCACCTTGAGCTTATCAAAGCTCTTCTGTTGGGCTTTCCCCCAACTAATGTTTTTAGTTTTCGACCGAGTCAACGGGACTGCGATCTTCGCGTAGTCCTTCACATAGGAGCATTGGTTAGCCCAAATGGCATAACCAAAAACTCAAAATGCCCGAAACGGGTCCTAAAAACTGTCTTCGCAACATCTTCTTGTTTAATTCTAACCTGATGATACCCAAATCTCAGGTCTATTTTTGTAAAGTATCTCGATCCATAGAGTTGATCAAACAACTCATCCATGCGTGGCATTGGATACTTGTTCTTAATCGTTATCTGAGATCCGTCTTTCTTCTTTACCAGAAGAATAGGTGATGCCCACGGACTTGAACTAGGCCGAATAAAGCCTTTGTCCAAATATTCCGTTAATTGTTTTTCTACCTCTTGTGCCTCTCGGAGTGGCTTAATCTATAAGCGGGTTTGCTTATAGATTTTGATCCTGGCATAACTTCGATGCCATGGTCTACTTCTCTAGATGGTGGTAAACCATCTGGTAAATCATCGAGAAAAACATCCTGAAATTCCTCTAATAAATTTGTTAAAGTATCTACGTACTTTTTCTTTAATGTCTCTTTCACCTTGGATTTTTTCTTGTTTGAATCACATGCATGCCAAACACGGTTTTCAAACAGTGGGTCTCATCCAAGGCTATTTTGTTTTTCTTGTTTGTCTACGTAAACATCATTTATCGTTTCATCTACGAAAACAGAATTCAAAAGAGGGTAACAAGCATATACCTCTGCTATCTGGTCTCTCTGCAGACCACTGTACACAGCTCCATGGAGGAAATAAGTGGTGTGACAGGGACAGTACGGTCACCCTGCAGGGTAATGACTCTACCTCCGTGCTCAAAACATAGCGTATTATGTCTTGAACTTGTATTACATTCTTTATGCGTGGCACAATCATTTTGGAAGCATCTGGATAGGTATTTTGCACCCAAACTCATCTAAGTCGATAGGAAAATTTTTCACGTGAAATTGCAGGAGACCATTTCACGACGTGAAACACTCTGCAACTTCACGGCGTGAAACGCTCCCGACATCATCGTCGCAATTAGCACTGCAATTCATAGGATTACCTTGCTTAAAATAGGTAGCCTTGTCATGACACCTCTGACACCAAGGGTCTGATAAAATTAAGAATCGTGAACTAGCAGAAAATGTTTACGACGTGAATGACTTACACTTCACAACGTGAACTGATTCAGAGCCTTTCACGACGTGAACCGATTGCATTTCACGACGTGAAACATTTACATTTCATGACATGAACCGATTGCATTTCATGACGTGAAACATTTACATTTCATGACGTGAAACATTTTTCCTTCACGGCATGAACAATTTCTGCAGTTTCACGCCTTAACCAAATCTAACTCACGAACCTGGTAATGTCAGATTAAGGTTAAGGAAGTTCTTGAGACTAGTAAAAATTATAATAAGGTAATGTGGATTTCGGAGTGCAAAGCAAAAATTTTGACACGTGAAAGTGCAAAAAATTGTTCACGACATAAACAGTTTTTTGACATTTCATGTCGTGGACTATTCTCTGCAATCTCACGGCCTTAGAAAACAAGTCGATAGGGAGTAGCAAAGTAGCTTATCAAATCATATTCACATGCACTTGAGGTCTGGAAAGCTCATCGAAGACGACCTCACTCTTGACGATAGGGCATCAAATCATCCAGGATCTTCCTACTATCAAAAGAGTGTGGGTTGTTCAGGCCACTCAATAAGCACTTAATTGAGTGTCTTAAGGAATCTAACCACCGTCGAGACTAGTAGTGAAGAATCCATGGAAGAAGGGTTGCATACTATGGGTTTGGGAAAGAGAAGAAACCACCCTCCCCCCTACCAGATCCAGCGATATCATTGATATAGCTCGGGGATTTTTGGTCTCCAAACCAGCAACAACAATGAAGAGGCGCAATCTGCGAGGCACGGGTCCATCAACCAGCACGGACTTGGTCCAACTTAGGCAAGAATTGCCTATCCAACCTTTAAATTCTAGGTTGTCGAACACTGGCACCCCCCAAATGAGAAGAGACATGGAAAGCATAGCTAGGACATGTCAAGTATTCTTCCCAACCTCAGAAGAAGTAGAATTAGATCTGACTACAAGAATTGAGCTTAAGGAAACAAGAGCTCGGTACTTGAAGGGCTAGAGCGGCTAGAGCCAAACAAAAGGAGATGGGAAGTGTGAACTTACTTCAATCACGTGGCAAAGAGCCAAAAATAGTCATGGGTAGGAGTGAAGAGACATGGAAAGCATAGCTAGGACATGTCAAGTATTCTTCCCAACCTCAGAAGAAGTAGAATTAGATCTGACTACAAGAATTGAGCTTAAGGAAACAAGAGCTCGGTACTTGAAGGGCTAGAGCGGCTAGAGCCAAAACAAAAGGAGATGGGAAGTGTGAACTTACTTCAATCACGTGGCAAAGAGCCAAAAATAGTCATGGGTAGGAGTGAGGGAGAAATTCCAAACTTAGAACCCATTAATGAAGAGCTAAGAGCAAAGGAAGGGTTTGTAACCCTAGATGAAGGGGATAATCTACCACGAGAAGCGGGTGAAGTAGAAGACCGCCTGTACACCAAGAAGGACATCGAGCAGATGACCAATCATCCCACGATCAATCATCCCACGTTCTTACAGGACATGGAGCTCTTAATTCTACAAAGGTGTATGGAGGAGACTAATGATGAGCCATTCCAAAATGAAGTGGTCGGACTGTTCCATAGACTGGAAATGCCTAGAAGAGCCAACGTAGGAAGAGGACGAGGTCTAGGTAGGGGGGGAGTAGCTCTTCAAAGACCAAGGGTGGATTGCTGCGGAAATGGGCTGAGGAATGGTCAAGGAACTAAGCACTGCTCTAGAATCCCGACCCTCCCAAATGAAGCCACACATCATTTCAAAGCTCATTCAAAAATTCTCTGGGGATGGGGAACGGATTCAACATGTAGAGATCTTTGAGTCCACATGTGAGACTTACGGGCCAGTAAGTGATGTAACCATGATTCATGCTTTCTTACTAACCCTAGAAGGAAAAGTGCATCAATAGTTCTGAACACTAAAACCCAAAGATAAGGTTAATTTCATGCAGCTCAAGAATGTGTTTATGCCAAGCTTTTCCAAAAGTGGTGACAGATGAAGTCCTATGGCACAGCTGCACAACATCAAACAAAAAGAAATGGAGTCTATGCAGCGAGACTATGTGTCTCAGCTAAAGCACTTGAATTCAAGGTGCAAACTACGGGAGAGGCTAACTGATCAGATATTGCCTTGCTTTTGGAGAGGAGTCCGAGACCACAAGATGCATGATTATCTGGTATTAGCCCAACCAACTACTCTGGATGCTTTTTTGTAAGCTGGCAATTGAATATGAAGCTAGAATTGCCATAACTAGAAGATGTCAAAGTATCTTTGGCAGCAATGATTTCGCGAGTTTCGAGTCACCAAAAGATTGGAACTCGGAGCAAGCAAGTTGGGAACATGACTGTGGATGGACTTAGTAATACAATATTGGAAAAATTGAAGGTAAAGAATGGAAGAGAAACATCTAGGCATGGGCATACCCATCTTTAGCCTCTTAGAGAATTGGTGTGGTGCTAAATGTGTAGATTGAATCACACTACCACCGCGAATGCCCACAATTAAGATCAAGGCCATTACTCTATTGTATGCACTGTATAAAATTAGGGAATCATGACACCTCTATGTGCAGATATCCAAGGTTTCAAACATTAGCACAGTTACCGGCACCTAGAGCTCCATTGGCCTTACCAACACCACCTATGGGATGTTTCGGGTACATGGCACTTCACCTCTGCCGGCCACCTGTTCTACCATAACCACCACAGGCTAAAATTAACCAAGTATTGATAGGCAAGCTGATAGATCTAGAAGTTAAGGAAGAGCTCAAGACTCAGCCCTAAAATATACATCAGCCGGATGGTGGGGATAGATTTATTGTATTCCACAAAACATGCTCCCCCACCAGCTAGATTAAAGACACTAATAGTAACCCTAATGGTAGCAAGTGCTAGTAAGTGTAAAAGTGAGTTAGTGCTAACTAGATTATAGACACTAATAGCACTACTAGTGGTAGCAAGTGTTAGCAGTGCTGGAAAGTGTTAGTTGGTAAACTAGATTTAAACCTTAATAGTACTACTAGTGCCAATGAGTGCTAGTTGGTAAACTAGATTTAAACCTCAATAGTACTAGTGCCAGTGAGTGCTATGAAGCAAGCAAGTGTGGCACCAACTTAAGACTCTATGCATGTATTCTAGATGGTTACTAGTTATTAAGTGAAGACATTACTAGTAGACACTTCTCAATGCTACAAAGTGTTACAACCCTTCAACCTTAGGCCTTTTTCTTCAAATTTACTTTAATCACCTCCACCAATTGACCTTGTTGGTGGCTTTGATACCAATGTTGGGAGTCAAAGAGACGGAAGCATATTAAATTTCACAATACCCAGAAAATCAAATTGCATAAAATATAGACAAAACTCAAGATTGGGGCCAATTTTCCCCCACACATCAATGAGCCAATGCTTCCTCATGGTGTGTTTTTGGTGGATGTCCTTTGTAATGTGTATCCATTAGGTTGTCTTCCACCATGATCAATAACCATAGACATGGTGATAAGCTATTCAAGTTACTCTAAGGAGCAAA
Source organism: Cibotium barometz (assembly GCF_041138505.1). Taxonomy (NCBI): domain Eukaryota; kingdom Viridiplantae; phylum Streptophyta; class Polypodiopsida; order Cyatheales; family Cibotiaceae; genus Cibotium; species Cibotium barometz. The sequence goes on along the minus strand of NC_141053.1, from coordinate 21,376,018 downwards.
CAAATATTTCAAGACATCAAAGAAAATGATAGGTAATTAGTTACTACATGATAGATAGGTAATTGGTTGCTATGGATAACTAGGACATCAACCTAGATGAAGGCAACATTAGTTATGCATGCTATGAATGTGAAAATTCAAGGTAAAGCCATTTAATGGTAAATGTCAATGTGCGTTGGAATGGAAATTGAAAAAAGAGGTTGACAATGAGAATAATTTGTGCAAAATAGCAATGTCGACATTGGTAAAATCCACTGCACACCTATCTCTACGGCTATAGATTTGGATATAGGCATTAAAACAATTGTCAACACCTAGCACTGATACTGAGGATGATAGGTTCATGGATGATTTACCAAGATCAAATCCTTTTATAAATACCTTCATAAGATAAAATTAAAAATATTTTGCATGGCTTGATATTTTATTTTGTTTGTGTCTATTTACTGTCAATGGCATCTTATTATATTTGTATAATTAAGTAATATTCTTTGAACTAGCTTGACTATCATACGTAGATAAAAAAAGAACTTTAATAAACTAGAAAGCACTATTTTTCACTCTTTGGAAAAAGCTGAGTATGCCTTAGAGCTACAATAAGTCTTGTAACAAAAACCCTCATTTTGAGACATCTCTATAATAAGCCTAGCTATGGTCCTCATTGTAACCCTTGCAAATTGAGAGGGTTATACCAATAAATGTGCTTCAAGGTTTTGGTTATCTTGTGAAAAAAACCTTTCAACACACCCTCATAAAGTATAATCATACTATCAAAGTGAGTGAGATTGCAACCCTACCAAAGGCACACATGTCTGCATGGTTCCTTTGAAAAGCTCTATGAGATACACATGGTGTGGTTTCTCTTCATGGTCTTGTTGCTTGGGGAGATTCACTATGCGAATTAAAGTATAATCGTACTATCAAAGTGAGTGAGATTGCAACCCTACCAAAGGCACACATGTCTGCATGGTTCCTTTGAAAAGCTCTATGAGATACACATGGTGTGGTTTCTCTTCATGGTCTTGTTGCTTGGGGAGATTCACTATGCGAATTAAACCCATATAGATACCATGTGCATTAAGTGATAATCGCAAAGCCCCCTATAGATGGATGAATTTGTGTAATTGATTAGATACACTTCTTTGAAAGTTTTAAGATGGCAATGGTACCTTTTTTTCACTTTTAAGTTTCAATAAATCTTTATACATGTATACTTTGTTTAACTTAATAAAAAAAAAGGGCTCTCTTGGTAAACTCATGCACATGTTGTGTAAAGTGTGTAGTGGTCCCGAGAGTATTCCAGGGTTCCAGAAAAGGTAGGTTTGACTTAGCCTAAAACTTGTTCAACTTTAGGAATAATCTTTCTAAAATTATGGGAGAAAGAAAAAGACCTTTTCAAAGTGTGTAGTGGTCCTGGGAGTATAGAAAGACCACATGAAGACCAAGGGCCAAGTCCACATAATTGTTAGACGAAGAGCCACAGACCACATGATTTCTTATTGTTTGAAGAGATGAAGAGCCACAGACCACATGATTTTTTTCCTTAGTTTCCAAGAATCTTTTGAGTGTGTTGATGTAGGTGGCACAGTCGTGTATCGATGAACTACAGAACCGAGGAATGATTGTCGTGCTACCATGCGCTGCCTCTATAAATTCACACGAACAAGCTGGCTCAGCTACTCAAGAACAACCACTGATCTCAGGCTAATCTACAATGATGGATCACAGGCTGATCGGTAAGCTTTTCTCGTTCACAATTTACGTTTAAAAGTTGATGATCCGTGCAGTATATGTTCTCGCCTGCAAGTACTGCGTAATTCTTGAACCACCACCACTTGGGTTTGGCTTGTGCACTATATTCCAGTTGCTTCCTCCAAGCATCTCCAACTCAAGTGGTTTCCGCGGCAAACCACATGCTGGTTCTCGCGGTCATATAGCAGCAGTAAATAGTGCTGAACTTCCAATACAGAGGTCCACAAATTATTATCTGGATTAAATGCAAAGCTTTTGAAATTATATGCAGCTACCAATTGTGTGTGCAGAAGTTGCAGGAAATGTCGTGTGTATGCTTAACTAAAGTTACAAGAAATGTCGTTTGTATACTTAGATACCTAAATGCCGGGTGTTACCTAAGCATACCCGTAGCTACTGACATGCATAGCTAGCTTTCTCAATGCATGCCGGGTGCTACACCTAGGCATGCTAATAGCTACCGACATGCACTGGGAAGCTCCCAATGCATGTCGGCATACACTAGGAGCTTCCACAAATCCATGAGGAGAAGATCCGCCAATAGTCAAAGGAGATGATGAGTTCAAAGTCTAAGATGATAAAGCTTGGGCTTATGCATTTTTGTTTAGGGATTGCGGTCTAGTAGAACCAAATCGCATCTTCATTCCTTTAGTAAAAACACGTAAGAGAAGTACTATAAAGGCATTTGGGATGGCCCAATGTAGGTCAATTCGGACCCCTATGGAGGTTATTGTGAAGTTATCTAACAAAAATACTTATCCATTGGGGGATATGAAGATTGTGGGGAGTGTGATTTTATTGTGTATACATGGCCACACATAAGCTTTGCACAGTTAGTGTATTGGTGGGGGCATGTTCTTAAATTAGCCCCAAGAGATCTATTTTACGGATTTTGAAATGCATCTAAAATGATAAAGCTTGGGCTTATGCATTTTTGTTTAGGGATTGAGGTCTAGTAGAACCAAATCGCATCTTCATTCCTTTAGTAAAAACACGTAAGAGAAGTACTATAAAGGCATTTGGGATGGCCCAATGTAGGTCAATTCGGACCCCTATGGAGGTTAGTGTGAAGTTATCTAACAAAAATACTTATCCATTGGGGGATATGAAGATTGTGGGGAGTGTGATTTTATTGTGTATACATGGCCACACATAAGCTTTGCACAGTTAGTGTATTGGTGGGGGCATGTTCTTAAATTAGCCCCAAGAGATCTATTTTACGGATTTTGAAATGCATCTAAGGTACACATTAGTACATCACCACCTATACCTTGAGCAAGACATTGGATATTATGACTTAGATTGGGTAGGATATTATGAAGTCATATTTGGTCATTATTTTTCACTCAGGTTTTGAGTTACCTGCTAGGTTAGTAAAGAAACAATCTCCTATAGTAGTGCTTTTGTCTATAGTGGCTAAGTATAAAAGGTATCTTGCTTTACTTCATGTGCAGTAGTTTGGCTGAGGAGAATTTTGGGGGATATAATAGCTAAAAAAGTTATTGTGGGACAATTGGAGTTATATGGAAATTACAAAGAACTTGGTATGCCACACTTGCATAAAAAGCACATTGAGATACAATATCACTTTGTGTGTCAAACTCCATAGTTTGGCAAAGTCTAATATTTTTGTTAAACACTTGAGTGCCCCCTATTGAAATGAATACATAACATACCTCATGATCTCGTGACCAAGACTTGGACCATTTTTTTTTTGTAATTTCCATTGAAGATGTGAAGTAGTTGTTGAAAAACAAAAGCATTATGACTAGAGATGATTGCTGATCAAATACATTTGTCTATGGGTTGTAGAAGCTCTAAAGGTTGATGAGTATTGTTTGGCGATAATGCAAGTCATGATGTCGATGTACAAAAGTTTATTATCTAAATTGCACTGAAAATTGTTGAATAAGCTTGGGAATTGTTTTGTGGTTTTTGGGAAATTTTGGGTGATTTTTTTTGGGGGGCATTTTGGGCTAAAAATTATGATTTTTTTGGGGTATTTTTAGGCTAAAATAATTTTTAAAAAATGAAAAATGCTAGAAAACTACTTAAAATACTAAAAAATATTAGAAAATGGTGGAAAATCCAATTTTTTTTAAGAAGGTGGAATTGTGAATGAAAGGCCCAACAACCTTTAAGAAAAAGTCTTTTTAGCTTAAAAAGTAGGCTTTTTATTGTATTTTGCAAAAACATTTTTTTTTTGGGGGGGGGAGGGGGCATTTTCAACATGTAGTTTTCTTCATAGAGGATGGGAGAGACATTGTGAGCCCTCTAATTAAAAATTTTAGCAACCGTTGCACAACTCTTCTTCTAAGAGTTGATTATTAAGCTCCTCAACACGTTGATTCCAGCCATAACTCATGATCTTGCTCTCATGAAGAATTGGAAAAAATCAATTTGAGAGAGACCTTGCAAAGATGACTTTCCACCTTTTGCTGAACCTTTGATCTTTTCCATTTGTATAAATCCTTGAAACCCTTCAACATTAGGCCTTTTTCTTAAAATTTACTTCAATCACCTCCACCAATTGACCTTGTCGATGGCTTTGATACCAATATTGGGAGTCAAAGATGCAAGTATATTAAATTTCACAATACCAAAAAAATCAAATTGCATAAAATATAGGCATTACTCAAGATTGGACCCAATTTGCCCCCACGCATTCAACTAAAAATATGTAAGTATAGCACGTGAGTTAAAATGAACGGGTTTTCTAAATCAAAATTTTAAAGTAAATTTACAAAAATACATTTACAGAAGGGGTTTCTTCAATCGATTTTGAAAAGGACCTGTAAGTCCATAAACAAAAAGGGGTCATTTAATTCATGAAAAATTCACAGGTAAGGGATTTTTAAAATACCCCTCGAAACGTCAATGTGCGTCAGAATGGAAATTGAAAAATGAGGTTGACAATGAGAATAATTTGTGTGAAATAGCAATGTCGACATTTGTAAAACCCACTAATAGCAATGTCGACATCTGATAATTTCTGTGAAATAGCAATGTCGATTTGGATATAGACATTAAAACAACTATCAACATCTAGCATAGATATTGAGGATGATAGACCCATGGATGATTTACCAAGATCAGATCCTTTTATAAATACTATCATTAGATAAAACTAAAAATATTTTGCATGGTTTGATATTTTATTTTGTTTCTGTCTATTTAGTTTCAATGGCACCTTATATTTTAAGCATATTCGGGCTACTGCCTGTTTCATTAATTAGTGTCTGTGAGCAAACACCAATTAATGAAACAGGCTAAGGTTTAACACTTAGGGGCGATTATTTTTTAATTACAATAATTTTTTAAATTCATCTCCATCGCAGGGTAATTCGTCTCTCTTCCTCTCTGTCTCTCACAAGCATAGGGATCCTTCTTCCTCTCTCTCTCTCTCTCTCTCTCTCTCTCTCTCTCTCTCTCATGGGGGCTTTGCCCCAGCTTGAATACGAGGCACACCTCACTTTTAAACCCTTCAGTGAACGAACACTCCAGAAAGTCGGTGCTCTGAACAATCGAGATACTCCAAATTTTAATTTTAATAAATTAAAAAATAATTATAATTTATCTAACATCTAAGCCTTCTATTGTCCCATATCTGAGGGCCCCTCTCTTCAAGTAATTAATTAATAGTGCCCAAAATTGGGCACCCATATTTGTAAAATTAAGTAAGATTCTTTGAACTAGCTTGACTATCATACGCCGATAAAAAAAGAACTTCAATAAACTAGAAAGCACTATTTTTCACTCTTTGGAAAAGCGTGAGTAGGCCTTAGAGTCACAATAAGTCTTGCCGTATCTCAACAAAAACCCTCATTTTAAGACATCTCTATAATAAGCCTAGCTATGGTCCTCATTGTAACGCTTGCAAATTGAGAGGGTTATACCAACAAATGTGCTTCAAGGTTTTGGTTATCTTGCAAAACAACCTTTCAACACACCCTCGTGAAGTATAATCGTGCTATCGTAGTGAGAGTGAGATTTCAACCCTACCAAAGGCACACATGTAGACATGCATGGTGCCTTTGACAAGCTCTATGAGAGACGCTTGGTGTGGTTTCTTCATGGTCTTAATTGCTTGGGGAGATTCACTATGTGAATTAAACCCATATAAATATCATGTGCATTCATTGACAAGTGATAATCGCATGAATTTGTGTAATTAATTAGATACACTTCTTTGGAAGTTTTAAGATGGAGTGTATATTTTGTGTAACTTATTTTTTTTAAAAAAGGGCCCTCTTGATAAACTCACGCACGTGCTGTGTAAAGTGTGTAGTGGTCCGGGGAGTATTGAATATATATTCATGAGAAGACCACATGAAGACCAAGGCCCAAGCTCACATGACGGCTAGACGAAGAGCCAAGACCACATGATTTTTTATCTTTGTTTTGAAGACGAAGAGCCACAGACCACATAATTTTTTTCCTTTTGTTTCTAAGGGTCTTTTGAGTGTGTTGACGTAGGTGGCACAGTCGTGTACGCAACCGATAAACGATTGTCGTGCTACCATGCTCTGCCTCTATAAATTCACACGAACAAGAGTCACTGATCTCAGGCTAATCGATGATCAGAGTCTGATTGGTAAGCTTTTTTTCTTCGCGAATTACGTTTAATAGTTGATGATCCATGCAGTATCCGTTATCGCCTGCAAGTTCTGCGGATTAAACCATCACCACCTGGGTTTGGCTTGCGCAGCTGCTTCTTAATTCCTCCAAGCATCTCCAACGCAAATGGTGTCCGCGCCAAACGACATGCTGGTTCTCGCGGCCACAGCGGCAGTAATTAGCACTGAACTTCCGATAATTAAAAGCCTAATTTTCGGTTCTCTTGATTAGCCAGCGATGATTAAACCACCACCTAATTATAATGAAAACAGAGAAGTCCACAAATTATTATCTACACTTCGCTAAAGTAAATGAAGATTGAGTACCGTTATTATACCTCTGCAGCGATAACTTGATTCATTAAGTTAATAATCTTGTTAATCTAACTGCAGCTAACGTATAAGCTCCGGCGAAGATCAATTATATCGTTTGATTTGATTGCCAAGCTGAGAAATGAAGCATGCGATGATTCAATATAGTAGTGATGATTAAATGCAACGGAAAATTCTTTAATTTCGTGATCACTTCGCATTTGCTGGTGGGCATGGCAGATAATTTTGTGTGCAGTTGCGCCCATTATATTGGGCGCTGATGTGCCAAATAATAACGACGTGCAGGATTTTGAAAGCTTCTGGAGGGAGATACTTTCTGGTGTGAAAATGCCGGAGTTTCTGAAGCAGAAGGTGTCGCCTCTGGGCGTCGAGGCCACGCAGGTCTTTACAAAGCAACTAGCTGCTGCAGCGACAAGAGCTGGCCCATATTACAATCTGGATGCTCGAGAGTTATGCACATCAGCGAAACTTCTTTGTAACCAAGAAGTGCCCATCACCGCCGCCATTGGATCCAGGTAATTATACTAATTAACAGCACAGATCAGTACGCTAATTAAATTTATGTTTACAAGGATCCAGGCAATTTATTATTAACACAGAGTACGCTATTTAAATGATTTATGTTTAATGACATGATGCGCTCATGAAACTGCATATCGTTTTGTAGAGCTTTCAGTTGCAGCACCAATCAATTGTAAAACAAAAAGGAGGCAATAAAAATCAATCCTAATTAACGGCTTTTTTTTTTCTTCTTCTTCTTTTTGTAGTTATACTATTCCAAACCACGCTATGGTGGCTGGCCTCCCGTTCTTTTCGGCAACAGAACTTCGAGCTGGAGGCCATGTCACTCTTCCAACACGTGATGATCCCACATCATCCTATGCAATGCTGCCACGTGGCTTAGCTAGCAAGATACCCTTTTCAATCAGGAGCTTGCCACAGCTTAAGAAAATGTTTCGCATCCCTCCACGCTCCAACATGTCCCTCACGATGGACACGACCATGGCATGGTGCAAGTCCGCCCACCAAGACGATGTGGGGCAATGCTTCACTTCATTAGAGGACATTGTGGATACTGTAGCATCAACACTCGGTCCCAATGTTAGCTTCCTTAATGGGGTGGTTGCAAGATGAGGGCACTCACTTTCGTTCACTCTCTCTAAAATTGGGACATCCATGCATCTCGGGCGGAGTACCTCGATCGTGATAGTGCCGCGAATCAAAGGACGACACGTGCCTCCCGAGCCTAAATCGACATATCTCGATCGAGATGCCAACTAATGCCACGCTAGCAGGTCCGGGTTTCCAGGCGTCATCCATGTCACCAATACATGTCACCGCCACCACAATATCTCGATCGAGATATCTATGCCACTCGGATCCACATCAGGGCCACGCTGTATCCCCGTAGGCATATTTGACTAGCACATCTCCATCGTCCACGTATCTCGAACGAGAAATTTACATCCAATCGCAACCATTCATTGTTCGAGGTAATCGGATACAATCTCCACCGTCCCCATATCTCGATCGAGATACTGAGTTCAAATCTCAGCCGTCCAAATATCTCGATCGAGATACAGAGATTCAATCTGCACCGTCCAAATATCTCGATCGAGATACGTAGATGCAATATCCACCGTCCAATTATCTCGATCGAGATACGGAAACGCAATCTATACCGTCCATTCACGTACGCTGGAAGATGCAATCTCGGTCGTTTAAATATCTCGATCGAGGTATATAATGAATCTTGACCGTCGAGATACCTTGTCGTGGTAATGCCTTTAAATCGTGGCCGTCCATTTACCTCGAACGAGATAGTAATATCAAATCTCAGCCGTCAATCCTTCCCCAACCCTAGAATTAGGTGTGTATCTTGGCCGTATGTTGCACTAACCCTAATATCCAGAGCGTTAATCTTGCAAACCCTAAATTGCATGATGTTTCCGAACCTCGATCGAGGTTATAAAACCGGAGAACTTTTTTTTTGCCTCATTTTCACAAGTCGTTTTCACTCTCTTGCTCTCTTGATTTGGATTAGTATTAGTGAGCCCATTAGCTTTGTTTTTAGCTTTATTAGTGCTACTTAGCACTAAGCATTAGACGCTTCACATTAGACCCTTCACATTGGACCCTTCACATTTGGCTTAGGTTTTAGCATGGAGGGCCACGAGGAGGGCCGCTCATCTATTGCGGACCTCATCGCGGAGATAGACCGCGAGTTAGCGGCTATCCGTAGGAGTGCTAGAGACACTCCGTCTACATTACATATCGTGGCAGACACTCCGTCTACATTACTTGGAGGCGATGCTTGTGTCCCTTCGTAGCCTTCACGATATTGTTTATGTAGATGAGTGGATAGCCCACCATCGCGCTGCTCCTGTGTCACATGGCCTGACATATCGTCAGGTCTATGATCTTGCTCCTATTAGGGATGGGGCTTTCCTAGATCTTTTCCTCGATAGTCGTGGGATGAGGCCCGGGGCGGGCAAGCCCCTCACTATTTCGCGGTGTTCGCATCCTCGTATGGCGGCACATATCTATAGTCGATATGTTGCCGCATATGGGAGGATGCCGAACAACCGCCAGATTCCCATATACTTCGCAAAGCAGTTATATGCGGAGTTTGTCTTAGGGGAGGAGGTCGATTACACCAGCCATCGTCCGGGTGGTGGTGCTGGCCGAGGCCGTCTCCAGGACCAGGGTAGGCGGCCTCCACCAGCCCTTCGTGTAGCACCTACCACAGATCCTTCATTTGTGCCATTGTCAACAGTAGAGGCTCTTGGCACGCAGGTCGGCATTGACGTACGGAGTACCACGGCGGAGAGCATCCAGCACGTGGTGCGCCTATTCTCACGATCTATACCGACAACAGATGTGGAGGTATTTACATATATATTACGTCTTAAGTTTTTTTGGTCATTTATCTTCATGTTTATATGTACTTTTCTATATTTTTACATGAGCAGCATGGTTGATTGTGTCACGCAGGTTCCCACACCTACCACTCAGAGGCTCACTCAGGAGTTGGTAGAGGCGAGAGCGGAGATAGACCGCCTCCGAGCTGCATTACAGATGGCAGAGGCAGCTACTGCAGAGGCACATCATCTAAGAGAGTCCGACATCCAGCAGGTAGGTTTCTCTTGCACGTTAAAGAGTTATAATTAAGGTCCTAAGTTACAAATTTCTTTAAGTAATACCTAATGAGAGACTAATCAAATATTTTAATGCTTTACTTTTTTGTGTAGGCTCGGACCGAGGTAGAGAGCTCCAAAGCTGAGGCACAACATCATCAGATTATGGAGCAGATTGCCCAGCACAGGGCAGAGCAGCTGATGCTGCATGTTCGAGAGTATCGTAGATCATCGGACGTGATAGTGCCTTACCTACCGTTATATCCACGGCCTGTCATTCACAGAGGTTTTTTGACGACCTCTCCCGGCGCAGGATGCACCACCCTTCCTACGTGATGCGTGCTGCTGTTTATGTATCGAGGACATTGATAGTACAGGAGGATATGCCCTAGGATGTGGACATATTTTCCACTTGTCTTGCATCACCCAGGAGCTCGTTCGGTTCTCAGCATGCCCATCCTGCCGTGCACGCGTCGACTTAGCGACGTACAGGGTATTGGGCATCGATGATCTTCACCCAGGCCTTGTACGAGTAGATGCCAGGACTGGCAGGCCTGTCGACTTTACATCAGCTATGGACTTGGGACTCAACGCCTTCGACGATAGAGCCCAGGAGCCTGAGGTGCCTCCTGAGATAGAGTGGAGCTCACATGAGTTCGACGCTTACCAGAGAGTCCTACATGAGAGCCAGGTGACAGCATATGAGCGCGTGGGTGGTGCTGGCCCTAGTGGCACAGCGGGTGATGGTGCTAGCAGCAGTGCTGCTTCTCATGAGCAGCGTGTCCTTATTACAGCAGAGGAGCTTACACGAGCAGAGTGGCAGACACGCACCATTGCAGATTATAGATTTTGGGTTTACAGACAGAGGCGTCTTGCATTAGCACGACGTAGAGAGAGAGAGAGAGGGCCATAGCAGCTTTTGGGACTCGTGAGTTCCCGAGTACACCGGCACCAGCTCACGATCCTTCCTTTGAGGCAGACCTCCCCGCCGCAGACATTCGACGACCCCCGCAGCCGGCACAGCCTCCTCGACGTGCACAGCAGCCTCGACGCGCACGTCGACCGGCAGTTAGAGATGACGATTTTGATTGGGTTGCTGTTGATAGTGACTAAACTCAGACTAGCTGGGTTAGCTCACTTACATTGTACTTAGATTTTTGGGCAGTGACTAACCTCAGACTAGCTGGGGTAGCTCATTTTCATTCTGATGTACTTATTTGATGTTTATATCATTATGAGTTTTCTCATTATTGAGTATCATTACATTTTAGTTGATGTTCTTGATTTTATTATATTTTTTAACACTTTGGCTATCATATTGTTTGTTGAAAATCTCCATGCCATCGTACCCAAACATGCTCTGATGGGGACCAAACTTTGCAAGCATGGGGAGGGGACCCACCCCCACATGCTTGCAAAGTTTGGTCACAATCAAAACATGTTTGGATTGGTAATTGGCGCCCAGTGCGGGTTTTTGAAGTCTCTTGGTGCTTAAGAGGCCATGGAAAATCCGGGCCTTCCCCATACCATCGTACCCAAACATGCTCTGATGGGGACCAAACTTTGCAAGCATGGGGAGGGGACCCACCCCCACATGCTTGCAAAGTTTGGTCACAATCAGAACATGTTTGGATTGGTAATTGGCGCCCAGTGCGGGTTTTTCAAGTCTCTTGGTGCTTAAGAGGCCATGGAAAATCCGGGCCTTCCCCATACCATCGTACCCAAACATGCTCCGATCGTTGGGGACCAAACTTTGCAAGCATGTGGGGGTGGGTCCCCCCCACATGCTTGCAAAGTTTGGTCACAATCAAAGCATGTTTGGATTGGCAATTGGCGCCCAGTGCGGGTTTTTCAAGTCTCTTGGTGCTTAAGAGGCCATGGAAAATCCGGGCCTTCCCCATACCATCGTACCCAAACATGCTCCGATGGGGACCAAACTTTGCAGGCATGTGGGGGTGGGTCACCCCCACATGCCTGCAAAGTTTGGTCACAATCAGAGCATGTTTGGATTGGTAATTGGCGCCTAGTGCGGGTTTTTCAAGTCTCTTGGTGCTTAAGAGGCCATGGAAAATCCGGGCCTTCCCCATACCATCGTACCCAAACATGCTCCGATGGGGACCAAACTTTGCAAGCATGTGGGGGTGGGTCACCCCCACATGCTTGCAAAGTTTGGTCCCCATCAGAGCATGTTTGGATTGGCAATTAGCGCTCAGTGCGGGTTTTTCAAGTCTCTTGGTGCTTAAGAGGCCATGGAAAATCCGGGCCTTCCCCATACCATCGTACCCAAACATGCTCCGATGGGGACCAAACTTTGCAAGCATGTGGGGGTGGGTCCCCCCCACATGCTTGCAAAGTTTGGTCACAATCAGAGCATGTTTGGATTGGCAATTGGCGCCCAGTGCGGGTTTTTCAAGTCTCTTGGTGCTTAAGAGGCCATGGAAAATCCGGGCCTTCCCCATACCATCGTACCCAAACATGCTCCGATGGGGACCAAACTTTGCAAGCATGTGGGGGTGGGTCCCCCCCAAATGCTTGCAAAGTTTAGTCCCCATCAGAGCATGTTTGGATTGGCAATTAGCGCCCAGTGTGGGTTTTTCAAGTCTCTTGATGCTTAAGAGGCCATGGAAAATCCGGGCCTTCCCCATACCATCGTACCCAAACATGCTCCGATGGGGACCAAACTTTGCAAACATGTGGGGGTGGGTCCCCCCCACATGCTTGCAAAGTTTGGTCCCCATCAGAGCATGTTTGGATTGGCAATTAGCGCCCAGTGCGGGTTTTTCAAGTCTCTTGGTGCTTAAGAGGCCATGGAAAATCCGGGCCTTCCCCATACCATCGTACCCAAACATGCTCCGATGGGGACCAAACTTTGCAGGCATGTGGGGGTGGGTCACCCCCACATGCCTGCAAAGTTTGGTCCCCATCAGAGCATGTTTGGATTGGCAATTGGTGCCCAGTGCGGGTTTTTCAAGTCTCTTGGTGCTTAAGAGGCCATGGAAAATCCGGGCCTTCCCCATACCATCGTACCCAAACATGCTCCGATGGGGACCAAACTTTGCAAGCATGTGGGGGTGGGTCCCCCCCACATGCTTGCAAAGTTTGGTCCCCATCAGAGCATGTTTGGATTGGCAATTAGCGCCCAGTGCGGGTTTTTCAAGTCTCTTGGTGCTTAAGAGGCCAAGGAATATCCGGGCCTTCCCCATACCATCATACCCAAACATGCTCTGATGGGGACCAAACTTTGCAAGCATGTGGGGGTGGGTCCGCCCCACATGCTTGCAAAGTTTGGTCCCCATCAGAGCATGTTTGGATTGGCAATTAGCGCCCAGTGCGGGTTTTTCAAGTCTCTTGGTGCTTAAGAGGCCATGGAAAATCCGGGCCTTCCCCATACCATCGTACCCAAACATGCTCCGATGGGGACCAAACTTTGCAAGCATGTGGGGGTGGGTCCCCCCCACATGCTTGCAAAGTTTGGTCCCCATCAAAGCATGTCTGGATTGGCAATTGGCGCCCAGTGCGGGTTTTTCAAGTCTCTTGGTGCTTAAGAGGCCATGGAAAATCCGGGCCTTCCCCATACCATCGTACCCAAACATGCTCCGATGGGGACCAAACTTTGCAAGCATGTGGGGGTGGGTCCCCCCCACATGCTTGCAAAGTTTGGTCCCCATCAGAGCATGTTTGGATTGGCATTTGGCTTCCAGTGCGGGTTTTTCAAGTGTCTTGGTGCTTAAGAGGCCATGGAAAATCCGGGCCTTCCCCATACCAGGGTGGTTACAAGATGAGGTTATCTAGTTTCATGGCGTGGGCGCCCTTGGCTTTAGCTGAAAAACAGGCATTTTTTCAAGAAGAATAGCCAATCTCTCATAGTTAGCCAAGGAGTTTCACTTCAAGGTCTTCTAATGAAACATCATATGCAAAGTTGGGCACCTAAAACTATAATCTGATCGAATATCCAATAATTGCAAATCCCCTTTTCTTTGGGAACCAAGTTTGTATACAGGCCCTGTCCTAGGTTTAGACAGGTATAGTGAATGTGAGTAAATTGCCTATAACTTTTACATTATTACTCATACGATGTTCCCACTTTGCATTTCACAAATACAAATAACATAGAGCTTAACTTGATTTATCGAGTAATTTTTGATGTGTTCTACTATTTTCTATATTATTTAAAAGATATTAGAATTGTTAAAAAACATACTATTTTATCCTCCCACCACATCTACCATTTAAAATGCTCAAATTGTATGGATCTAGTGATGATTAGATTGGGAAAGATTAGTATAATGTGGGTATAAGATAAAATTACAAATCTAACGGTTTGATTTTTGTAGATTTACTTTGGAAAATTTATTATGACTGTGAGAGGCCCATTAAATCAATAGTAATTTAATTCTAGAAAATTAAATATTGAATCTTTCAATCTAAAAACTCATGGGATCAATACTCTTGTTGCCATGAATTTATCAAAAAAAATTTGGCTTGATTTGAGTATGGGAAGGTCCATTTTCAATCCTCCCAAGTGAAAATTCCCATATTGTGTCCACTCTCCCCTTTTCAAGTCTAAAACCAATCCTAGTTAGGTTTGGAAATCTAGGCTTGGTAAACTTCACAGCTTAGGTTTCATTCCATGTGTGAGGCTTGGGTAGGCCCAAACCTTATACATGCATGCCACTTTATGTCCACGTGAGCATCGAGAGGATCCACATAAGCAGCTTGCCACCTCAGCTTGCCACCTCCACCTTCCATGTCAACATGGTCAACCTAGTTGACTCCCCACCTCATCATCCTAGTCATCATTAATGCCACATCATCTTGCCACCTTTGCATGCCACCTCGCACATGGTGACATGGCATGCCACATCATGGAATTGCCACATCAACCATAATAGTGCCACATGTCAAGAGAATGCCACGTGTCATGCACGCTTGTGACACGTGGCATCTCCTTCCCACCTCCCCTCTTTTTTCAAAAACATATTTTTGGAAAAGTTAATTTAGTAATTTAGAGAAATAGAATATAGAAATTTAAATAATAAAATATATGTAACTTATTAAATAAAAGAATTTAAAATCACTAATTTAAAAGGATTATATTTTGGGATTAGATCAATAAAAATATTATTAAAGATCATATTATTAATTTTAAAAAAATAAATTTTTTATTTTTATATTTCTTGAAAATTTTTTATGTAGAATAAACCTTTGAATAAAATATGAAAAAAATACTTTATTTAAAAAAAGCAGTTATATAATTATAAAATAAAAGATTTCTTTAAAGATATATTTATATATATTTATATATCTGGTAATGATAAATATTTAGACTTGTTAATAAATATTATAAATAATATTAATTTTTAAGTGGATAATAGTTTATCTTTAAATATCTTTATGTTTATCTTAGTTATCCAATCAATCTTAGATAGGAAATCCAGTGAGATTTGAAGTGGATAACCTATTTTTCCTATATAATCACACATCTCTAGTACTATCCCACACTTATCTGTAGTACTATCCCATCATTGAGCCCTTATAATATTTTCTCTCTTAGCTTCCTTGAGAATGGGTTCTCAAAGCCGTAGGAGTCGGAAACGTGATAGGACTAGACTCCCCCCCATCCACCAAGTTCAAGAGGAGGAGAGGAGAAGGGTAGCTCGTGAGAGAAAGAGAGAGTGGAGAGCACGTCAACGAGCAACACCTTCCGTTGGCGATGATCCAAGCCTTGCTCCTCCTCTTCCACTTCCTCTCCCTTCGCCCTCTTCCCTCCCACTACCCCTTAGTTTAGATAATCCACATGAACCCGCCCTTCTTGAGTCCTCTCTTCTACAAGAACCCACCCCCCCTCCTTTGGGCGCCCTTCGTGTGGATAGGAAAGAACTATCAAAGTCAGGGGCACATCGTCGTGCCCATGCAATCTTCCAATCCTATTTCAAAGACCTCACATCTTCATCACAGGCATGTGTGCTTGATGCTTTGATTGATCTGCCCAACATGGCCAACTGCAGGGCGCTTTCCGACATTGGAGGTCGAAGAGAGAGGAGAGCTGGCATGGCGGTGCTACAAAGTGTTCGTCATTCCTATATAGTTAACAAGAAGAGGAACTCTGCGGACGCTTTGGCTGCTCGACGGGCTATTGTGGCAGCCATAAGTAGCTCCCAAATGAAGGGTAAGGTTAGTGCCACATCTCGCATCCTTTCCATAGCACCACACGCACTTAGAGTTGGGTCTATTAGGCGACAAAGTTTAGATGCCAATGAGGTTGGTGCTATGTGGGCGAGTAGTGGTCGTGTAGCTAGGCATGATCGCCTACTAGATGAAACCACTAGAACCTTGATAGAAAGTTTTTGGGAGGAGAATTGTCGTGCATCGCCAGTTTTCAAGAAAGCTTTGCGTAAGAGAGTGACAAGAGGAGTGTTCATTGAGCACGGTGCTTGCTTTCTTGAAATGTCCCAAACTAAGTTGTATTCTCAGTTTGTAGCTTCGTATCCAGAGCTTAAAATTGGGCAAAGGTCATTTGAGGGGTGTAAGCCTTGGTTTGTGAGGTACTCACGTCAGCGTGACACATGTTGTTGTCGCTACCATGTTGAGTTCAATCTTTTTTATGATGTGTTCCGTTCTCTTAGTGGGCATAGAGAGTTGCCTCGTAGTCCACGTGATTTCATCCACTCTCTTTTGTGTGCACGCACGGAGGATGCCCAGTTCCATAGGATGCCTTGTGTGGAGAGCAATTGCACATCATGTGGTTCACTTGCACATCTACAGATGGTAGATCTTGATGCAAGTGACCAAGAGATAGTGGCATGGCAACGTTATGAGTATGTGACACACCAGCTCCAGAGTGGTGGACAGTCCAGGAAGTTGCAGCTCGTGGACAAACATACACCACGTTGTCACTTCACAGCCACATTTAGGGAGCAGATCTACCCCTACATACGGCACAGTCATTGTGCCAAGTGGCAGGATCGTCAGTTCCGAGCATGCCTAGCAGAGTTTCCTATTGGTGTGGTCGTCTCTGTGATTGATTTTGCAGAGAACTACACTTTCACACCTTTTCAGGAGATACAATCTGAGTATTACTTCTCAGAGCAGGTAATGGTTATATTTTGTACTATTTGTTTTATGTTTGAGCTTCATTACTTAATTGATTTTTTGTGTCCTAAACGTATGTATTGCTTCCCTCACCAGGTTGCTATTTTGGTCCACATTAGCTATCGACATGCAGAGGCTCATGTAGATGGGATAGCGAGTACCCCCGAGACCCGTGTCATTATTCGAGAGTATCATTTCTATATCAGTGATGATCGTTCACATGATGCACATTTTGTGCAACACTGCTTTCGTCTCCATGACGATTTTTTAGGAGATTGTGGGATCAGACATGTCCAGCGATGGGTTTGGTCGGATGGTTGTGGCGCACAGTTCAAGTCATCACGTCAATTCTATTGGCTCTACAGGTTGTACTTATGGCTTTCTTACATTTTCAATTAAACTAAATTCACTAGAACATCTTAAAGAAAACAATAACTAAGACTATCTTTTATGGATTTATAGGTGGCATGTGCAGTCTAGTATCCCAGTGATTTGGTCATTCTTTGAGACTGGTCACGGGAAGGGTGAGCATGATGGTGCAGGCGCGTGTGTGAAACGTGCCTTGAGGCGTCATCAGCTGCGACAGGATGCTCAGCGGTTCAGAGATGCGGGCCACGTAGTCGAGTGGTGCTCCCAACATTTGTGTGGGAGTGCAGCATCATCGTACCCCAGACGTGATGCTCGGATTGTCAGGAGATTTTTTTGGCATGTGGATGGTGGCACGATTGACCGCAGAGCCTCCCATGATTGTGACACAGTACCTGGCACCTTGGGCTTACATTCCATCAGGAGCACGTGCATGGCGGCCCCCACGATTTACACACGACGGTTTGCATGCTTCTGTGGAGCATGTATGGATGGCGATTGGTCACATTGTGCCTCGAGAGGATGGGCAGATGCATGGATACAGACATTCCTCTCCCCCGAGCATCCTTCACATCCAGTGGTGTCTGTTGAGCACACAGGTCCTGCGTTCATGGTCAGTTATGATGACCTGACAGATTTGCTACAGGAGGGTGATGTATTTGCTGTTATTGCCAGTGAGGGAAACAGCGAGGGAGTAGACTACTATCTGATGAGTTGCACTAGGCCAAAGTGCATGCTTGACCAGGATACAGTGGATGATCATGGGTTTTCTTATGACGCCCATAGCATGATTGTGGCAGGCCGGTTCTACCAGCAGATTCGACTTCATCGGGGGAGTCTTGAGTTCCAGCAGTGGAAGTGGGAGTTAGAGGCATTTCAGTTCTCTCATCTAGTGGTTGCTACCAGGCTCACTCTTGTTCGAGTACAGAGCCGAAAACACAGTTCTCACCCTCGTTTTCGGCTTCGAGTGGATGACCATGAGAGCATTCTAGAGCAGTTGAGAGCTAGAGAGGGTGCTGCTGACTAGATCTCTATCTTGATAGTGACTAAACTCAGACTAGCTGGGTTAGCTCACTTACATTGTACTTAGATTTTTGGGCAGTGACTAACCTCAGACTAGCTGGGGTAGCTCATTTTCATTCTGATGTACTTATTTGATGTTTATATCATTATGAGTTTTCTCATTATTGAGTATCATTACATTTTAGTTGATGTTCTTGATTTTATTATATTTTTTAACACTTTGGCTATCATATTGTTTGTTGAAAATCTCCATGTGGGGGGGGCCCACCCCCACACGCTTGCAAAGTTTGGTCCCCATCGGAGCATGTTTGGATTGGCAATGGGCGCCCAGTGCGGGTTTTTCAAGTCTCTTGGTGCTTAAGAGGCCATGGAAAATCCGGGCCTTCCCCATACCATCGTACCCAAACATGCTCCGATGGGGACCAAACTTTGCAAGCGTGTGGGGGTGGGCCCCCCCCACATGCTTGCAAAGTTTGGTCCCCATCGGAGCATGTTTGGGTTGGCAATGGGCGCCCAGTGCGGGTTTTTCAAGTCTCTTGGTGCTTAAGAGGCCATGGAAAATCCGGGCCTTCCCCATACCATCGTACCCAAACATGCTCTGATGGGGACCAAACTTTGCAAGAATGTGGGGGGGGCCCACCCCCACACGCTTGCAAAGTTTGGTCCCCATCGGAGCATGTTTGGGTACGATGGTATGGGGAAGGCCCGGATTTTCCATGGCCTCTTAAGCACCAAGAGACTTGAAAAAACCGCACTGGGCGCCCATTGCCAACCCAAACATGCTCCGATGGGGACCAAACTTTGCAAGCATGTGGGGGGGGCCCACCCCCACACGCTTGCAAAGTTTGGTCCCCATCGGAGCATGTTTGAGTACGATGGTATGGGGAAGGCCCGGATTTTCCATGGCCTCTTAAGCACCAAGAGACTTGAAAAACCCGCACTGGGCGCCCATTGCCAACCCAAACATGCTCCGATGGGGACCAAACTTTGCAAGCATGTGGGGGGGGCCCACCCCCACATGCTTGCAAAGTTTGGTCCCCATCGGAGCATGTTTGGGTACGATGGTATGGGGAAGGCCCGGATTTTCCATGGCCTCTTAAGCACCAAGAGACTTGAAAAACCCGCACTGGGCGCCCATTGCCAACCCAAACATGCTCCGATGGGGACCAAACTTTGCAAGCATGTGGGGGGGGCCCACCCCCACACGCTTGCAAAGTTTGGTCCCCATCGGAGCATGTTTGGGTACGATGGTATGGGGAAGGCCCGGATTTTCCATGGCCTCTTAAGCACCAAGAGACTTGAAAAAACCGCACTGGGCGCCCATTGCCAACCCAAACATGCTCCGATGCGGACCAAACTTTGCAAGCATGTGGGGGGGGCCCACCCCCACACGCTTGCAAAGTTTGGTCCCCATCGGAGCATGTTTGGGTACGATGGTATGGGGAAGGCCCGGATTTTCCATGGCCTCTTAAGCACCAAGAGACTTGAAAAAACCGCACTGGGCGCCCATTGCCAATCCAAACATGCTCCGATGCGGACCAAACTTTGAAAGCGTGTGGGGGTGGGCCCCCCCCACATGCTTGCAAAGTTTGGTCCCCATCGGAGCATGTTTGGGTACGATGGTATGGGGAAGGCCCGGATTTTCCATGGCCTCTTAAGCACCAAGAGACTTGAAAAAACCGCACTGGGCGCCCATTGCCAACCCAAACATGCTCCGATGGGGACCAAACTTTGCAAGCATGTGGGGGGGGCCCACCCCCACACGCTTGCAAAGTTTGGTCCCCATCGGAGCATGTTTGGGTACGATGGTATGGGGAAGGCTTCATTTTCCATGGCCTCTTAAGCACCAAGAGACTTGAAAAACCCGCACTGGGCGCCGATTGCCAATCCAAACATGCTCCGATGGGGACCAAACTTTGCAAGCGTGTGGGGGTGGGCCCCCCCCACACGCTTGCAAAGTTTGGTCCCCATCGGAGCATGTTTGGGTACGATGGTATGGGGAAGGCCCGGATTTTCCATGGCCTCTTAAGCACCAAGAGACTTGAAAAAACCGCACTGGGCGCCCATTGCCAATCCAAACATGCTCCGATGGGGACCAAACTTTGCAAGCGTGTGGGGGTGGGCCCCCCCCACATGCTTGCAAAGTTTGGTCCCCATCGGAGCATGTTTGGGTACGATGGTATGGGGAAGGCCCGGATTTTCCATGGCCTCTTAAGCACCAAGAGACTTGAAAAACCCGCACTGGGCGCCCATTGCCAATCCAAACATGCTCCGATGGGGACCAAACTTTGCAAGCATGTGGGGGGGGCCCACCCCCACATGCTTGCAAAGTTTGGTCCCCATCGGAGCATGTTTGGGTACGATGGTATGGGGAAGGCCCGGATTTTCCATGGCCTCTTAAGCACCAAGAGACTTGAAAAACCCGCACTGGGCGCCCATTGCCAATCCAAACATGCTCCGATGGGGACCAAACTTTGCAAGCATGTGGGGGGGGCCCACCCCCACATGCTTGCAAAGTTTGGTCCCCATCGGAGCATGTTTGGGTACGATGGTATGGGGAAGGCCCGGATTTTCCATGGCCTCTTAAGCACCAAGAGACTTGAAAAACCCGCACTGGGCGCCCATTGCCAATCCAAACATGCTCCGATGGGGACCAAACTTTGCAAGCATGTGGGGGGGGCCCACCCCCACATGCTTGCAAAGTTTGGTCCCCATCGGAGCATGTTTGGGTACGACGGTATGGGGAAGGCCCGGATTTTCCATGGCCTCTTAAGCACCAAGAGACTTGAAAAACCCGCACTGGGCGCCGATTGCCAACCCAAACATGCTTTGATTGTGACCAAACTTTGCAAGCATGTGGGGGGGGCCCACCCCCACACGCTTGCAAAGTTTGGTCCCCATCGGAGCATGTTTGGGTACGATGGTATGGGGAAGGCCCGGATTTTCCATGGCCTCTTAAGCACCAAGAGACTTGAAAAAACCACACTGGGCGCCCATTGCCAACCCAAACATGCTCCGATGGGGACCAAACTTTGCAAGCATGTGGGGGGGGCCCACCCCCACATGCTTGCAAAGTTTGGTCCCCATCGGAGCATGTTTGGGTACGATGGCATGGAGATTTTCAACAAACAATATGATAGCAAAAGTGTTAAGAAATATAATAAAATCAAGAACATCAACTAAAATGTAATGATACTCAATAATGAGAAAACTCATAATGATATAAACATCAAATAAGTACATCAGAATGAAAATGAGCTACCCCAGCTAGCCTGAGGTTAGTCACTGCCCAAAAATCTAAGTACAATGTAAGTGAGCTAACCCAGCTAGTCTGAGTTTAGTCACTATCAACAGCAACCCAATCAAAATCGTCATCTCTAACTGCCGGTCGACGTGCGCGTCGAGGCTGCTGTGCACGTCGAGGCGGCTGTGCCGGCTGCGGGGGTCGTCGAATGTCTGCGGGGAGGTCTGCCTCAAAGGAAGGATCGTGAGCTGGTGCCGGTATACTCGGGAGCTCACGAGTCCCAAAAGCTGCTATGGCCCTCTCTCTCTCTCTGCGTCGTGCTAATGCAAGACGCCTCTGTCTGTACACCCAAAATCTATAATCTGCAATGGTGCGTGTCTGCCACTCTGCTCGTGTAAGCTCCTCTGCTGTAAGGACACGCTGCTCATGAGAAGCAGCACTGCTGCTAGCACCATCACCCGCTGTGCCACTAGGGCCAGCACCACCCACGCGCTCAAATGCTGTCACCTGGCTCTCATGTAGCACTCTCTGGTAAGCGTCGAACTCATGTGAGCTCCACTCTATCTCAGGAGGCACCTCAGGCTCCTGGGCTCTATCGTCGAAGGCGTCGAGTCCCAAGTCCATAGCTGATGTAAAGTCGACAGGCCTCCCAGTCCTGGCATCTACTCGTACAAGGCCTGGGTGAAGATCATCGATGCCCAATACCCTGTACGTCGCTAAGTCGACGCGTGCACGGCAGGATGGGCATGCTGAGAACCGGACGAGCTCCTGGGTGATGCAAGACAAGTGGAAAATATGTCCACATCCTAGGGCATATCCTCCTGTACTGTCAATGTCCTCGATGCATAAACAGCAGCATGCATCCCGTAGGAAGGGAGGTGCATCCTGAGGGAGAGGTCGTCGAAAAACCTCTGTGATAGGCCGTGGATATAACGGTAGGTAAGGCACTGTCACATCGGATGATCTACGATACTCTCGAACATGCAGCATCAGCTGCTCTGCCCTGTGCTGGGCAATCTGCTCCATGATCTGATGATGCTGTGCCTCAGCTCTGGAGCTCTCTACCTCGGTCCGAGCCTACGCAAAAAAGTAAAGCATTAAAATATTTGGTTAGTCTCTCATTAGGTATTACTTAAAGAAATTTGTAACTTAAACGTGCAAGAGAAACCTACCTGCTGGATGTCGGACTCTCTCAGATGCTGTGCCTCTGCAGTAGCTGCCTCTGCCATCTGTAATGCAGCTCGGAGGCGGTCTATCTCCGCTCTCGCCTCTACCAACTCCTGAGTGAGCCTCTGAGTGGCAGGTGTGGGAACCTGCGTGACACAATCAACCATGCTGCTCATGTAAAAATATAGAAAAGTACATATAAACATGAAGATAAATGACCAAAAAAACTTAAGACGTAATCTATATGTAAATACCTCCACATCTGTCGTCGGTATAGCTCGTGAGAATAGGCGCACCACGTGCTGGATGCTCTCCGTGGTACTCCGTACGTCAATGCCGACCTGCGTGCCAAGAGCCTCTACTGTCGACAATGGCACAAAGGAAGGATCTGTGGCGGCAGGTGCTACACGAAGTGCTGGTGGAGGCCGCCTACCCTGGTCCTGGAGACGGCCTCGGCCAGCACCACCACCCGGACGATGGCTGGTGTAATCGACCTCCTCCCCTAAGACAAACTCCGCATATAACTGCTTTGCGAAGTATATGGGGATCTGGCGGTTGTTCGGCATCCTCCCATATGCGGCAACATATCGACTATAGATATGTGCCGCCATACGAGGATGCGAACACCGCGAAATAGTGAGGGGCTTCCCCGCCCCGGGCCTCATCCCACGACTATCGAGGAAAAGATCTAGGAAAGCCCCATCCCTAATAGGAGCAAGATCACAGACCTGACGATATGTCAGGCCATGTGACACCGGAGCAGCGCGATGGTGGGCTATCCACTCATCTACATAAACAATATCGTGAAGGCTACGAAGGGACGCAAGCATCGCCTCCAAGTCTGCCACGATATGTAATGTAGACGGAGTGTCTCTAGCACTCCTACGGATAGCCGCTAGCTCACGGTCTATCTCCGCGATGAGGTCCGCAATAGATGAGCGGCCCTCCTCGTGGCCCTCCTCGTGGCCCTCCATGCTAAAACCTAAGCCCAATGTGAAGGGTCCAATGTGAAGGGTCTAATGTGAAAGGTCTAATGTGAAAGGTCTAATGCTTAGTGCTAAGTAGCACTAATGAAGCTAAAAACAAAGCTAATGGGCTCACTAACACTAATCCAAATCAAGAGAGAGCAAGGGAGTGAAAACGACTTGTGAAAATGAGCCAAAAAAAAAAGTTTTCCGGTTTTATAACCTCGATCGAGGTTCGGTAACATCATGCAATTTAGGGTTTGCAAGATTAACGCTCTGGATATTAGGGTTAGTGCAACATACGGCCAAGATACACACCTAATTCTAGGGTTGGGGAAGGATCGACGGCTGAGATTTGATATTAATATCTCGATCGAGGTAATTGGACGGCCACGATTTAGAGGCATTACCACGAAAAGGTATCTCGACGGTCAAGATTCATTATATACCTCGATCGAGATATTTAAACGGCCGAGATCGCATCTTCCAGCGTACGTAAATGGACGGTATAGATTGCGTTTCCTTATCTCGATCGAGATAATTGGACGGTGGATATTGCATCTACGTATCTCGATCGAGATATTCGGACGGTGCAGATTGAATCTCTATATCACGATCGAGATATTTGGACGGCTGAGATTTGAACTCAGTATCTCGATCGAGATATGGGGACGGTGGAGATTGTATCCGATTACCTCGAACAATGAATGGTCGCGATTGGATGTATATTTCTCGTTCGAGATACGTGGACGATGGAGATGTGCTAGTCAAATATGCCTACGGGGATACAGCGTGGCCCTGATGTGGATCCGAGTGGCATAGATATCTCGATCGAGATATTGTGGTGGCGGTGACATGTATTGGTGACATGGATGACGCCTGGAAAGCCGGACCTGCTAGCGTGGCATTAGTTGGCATCTCGATCGAGATATGTCGATTTAGGCTCGGGAGCCACGTGTCGTCTTTTGATTGGCGGCACTATCACGATCGAGGTACTCCGCCCGAGATGGATGGATGTCCCAATTTTGGAGAGAGTGAACGAAAGTGAGTACCCTCATCTTGCAACCACCCACCATCGTACCCAAACATGCTCCGATGGGGACCAAACTTTGCAAGCATGTGGGGGTGGGTCCCCCGCACATGCTTGCAAAGTTTGGTGCCCATCAGAGCATGTTTGGATTGGCAATTGGCGCCCAGTGCGGGTTTTTCAAGTCTCTTGGTGCTTATGAGGCCATGGAAAATCCGGGCCTTCCCCATACCATCGTACCCAAACATGCTCCGATGGGGACCAAACTTTGCAAGCATGTGGGGGTGGGTCCCCCCCACATGCTTGCAAAGTTTGGTCACAATCAGAGCATGTTTGGATTGGCAATTGGTGCCCAGTGCGGGTTTTTCAAGTCTCTTGGTGCTTAAGAGGCCATGGAAAATCCGGGCCTTCCCCATACCATCGTACCCAAACATGCTCCGATGGGGACCAAACTTTGCAAGCATGTGGGGGGGACCCCCCCCCACATGCTTGCAAAGTTTGGTCCCCATCGGAGCATGTTTGGGTACGATGGATCCGGGCCTTCCCCATACCATCGTACCCAAACATGCTCCGAAACTTTGCAAGCATGTGGGGGGACCCCCCCCCCACATGCTTGCAAAGTTTCGGAGCATGTTTGGGTACGATGGTATGGGGAAGGCCCGGATTTTCCATGGCCTCTTAAGCACCAAGAGACTTGAAAAACCCGCACTGGGTGCCAATTGCCAATCTAAACATGCTCTGATGGGGACCAAACTTTGTAAGCATGTGGGGGGGACCCACCCCCACATGCTTGCAAAGTTTGGTCCCCATCGGAGCATGTTTGGGTACGATGGTATGGGGAAGGCCCGGATTTTCCATGGCCTCTTAAGCACCAAGAGACTTGAAAAACCCTCACTGGGCGCCAATTGCCAATCCAAACATGCTCTGATGGGGACCAAACTTTGCAAGCATGTGGGGGGGACCCACCCCCACATGCTTGCAAAGTTTGGTCCCCATCGGAGCATGTTTGGGTACGATGGTATGGGGAAGGCCCGGATTTTCCATGGCCTCTTAAGCACCAAGAGACTTGAAAAACCCGCACTGGGCGCTAATTGCCAATCCAAACATGCTCTTATTGTGACCAAACTTTGCAAGCATGTGGGGGGGACCCACCCCCACATGCTTGCAAAGTTTGGTCCCCATCGGAGCATGTTTGGGTACGATGGTATGGGGAAGGCTCGGATTTTCCATGGCCTCTTAAGCACCAAGAGACTTGAAAAACCCGCACTGGGCGCCAATTACCAATCCAAACATGCTCTGATTGTGACCAAACTTTGCAAGCATGTGGGGGTGGGTCCCCTCCCCATGCTTGCAAAGTTTGGTCACCATCAGAGCATGTTTGGGTACGATGGCATGGAGATTTTCAACGAACAATATGATAGCCAAAGTGTTAAAAAATATAATAAAATCAAGAACATCAACTAAAATGTAATGATACTCAATAATGAGAAAACTCATAATGATATAAACATCAAATAAGTACATTAGAATGAAAATGAGCTACCCCAGCTAGTCTGAGGTTAGTCACTGCCCAAAAATCTAAGTACAATGTAAGTGAGCTAACCCAGCTAGTCTGAGTTTAGTCACTATCAAGATAGAGATCTAGTCAACAGCACCCTCTCTAGCTCTCAACTGCTCTAGAATTCTCTCATGGTCATCCACTCGAAGCCGAAAACGAGGGTGAGAACTGTGTTTTCGGCTCTGTACTCGAACAAGAGTGAGCCTGGTAGCAACCACTAGATGAGAGAACTGAAATGCCTCTAACTCCCACTTCCACTGCTGGAACTCAAGACTCCCTGATGAAGTCGAATCTGCTGGTAGAACCGGCCTGCCACAATCATGCTATGGGCGTCATAAGAAAACCCATGATCATCCACTGTATCCTGGTCAAGCATGCACTTTGGCCTAGTGCAACTCATCAGATAGTATTCTACTCCCTCGCTATTTCCCTCACTGGCAATAACAGCAAATACATCACCCTCCTGTAGCAAATTTGTCAGGTCATCATAACTGACCATGAACGCAGGACCTGTGTGCTCATCAGACACCACTGGATGTGAAGGATGCTCGGGGGAGAGGAATGTCTGTATCCATGCATCTGCCCATCCTCTCGAGGCACAATGTGACCAATCGCCATCCATACATGCTCCACAGAAGCATGCAAACCGTCGTGTGTAAATCGTGGGGGCCGCCATGCACGTGCTCCTGATGGAATGTAAGCCCAAGGTGCGAGGTACTGTGTCACAATCATGGGAGGCTCTACGGTCAATCGTGCCACCATCCACATGCCAAAAAAATCTCCTGACAATCCGAGCATCACGTTTGGGGTACGATGATGCTGCACTCCCACACAAATGTTGGGAGCACCACTCGACTACGTGGCCCGCATCTCTGAACCGCTGAGCATCCTGTCGCAGCTGATGACGCCTCAAGGCACGTTTCACACACGCGCCTGCACCATCATGCTCACCCTTCCCGTGACCAGTCTCAAAGAATGACCAAATCACTGGGATACTAGACTGCACATGCCACCTATAAATCCATAAAAGATAGTCTTAGTTATTGTTTTCTTTAAGATGTTCTAGTGAATTTAGTTTAATTGTAAATGTAAGAAAGCCATAAGTACAACCTGTAGAGCCAATAGAATTGACGTGATGACTTGAACTGTGCGCCACAACCATCCGACCAAACCCATCGCTGGACATGTCTGATCCCACAATCTCCTAAAAAATCGTCATGGAGACGAAAACAGTGTTGCACAAAATGTGCATCATGTGAACGATCATCACTGATATAGAAATGATACTCTCGAATAATGACACGGGTCTCGGGGGTACTCGCTATCCCATCTACATGAGCCTCTGCATGATGTCGATAGCTAATGGACCAAAATAGCAACCTGGTGAGGTAAGCAATACATACGTTTAGGACACAAAAAATCAATTAAGTAATGTAGCTCAAACATAAAACAAATATTACAAAATATAACCATTACCTGCACTGAGAAGTAATACTCAGATTGTATCTCCTGAAAAGGTGTGAAAGTGTAGTTCTCTGCAAAATCAATCACAGAGACGACCACACCAATAGGAAACTCTGCTAGGCATGCTCGGAACTGACGATCCTGCCACTTGGCACAATGACTGTGCCGTATGTAAGAAAGCAAGCACCGTGCTCAATGAACACTCCTCTTGTCACTCTCTTACGCAAAGCTTTCTTGAAAACTGGCGATGCACGACAATTCTCCTCCCAAAAACTTTCTATCAAGGTTCTAGTGGTTTCATCTAGTAGGCGATCATGCCTAGCTACACGACCACTACTCGCCCACATAGCACCAACCTCATTGGCATCTAAACTTTGTTGCCTAATAGACCCAACTCTAAGTGCGTGTGGTGCTATGGAAAGGATGCGAGATGTGGCACTAACCTTACCCTTCATTTGGGAGCTACTTATGGCTGCCACAATTGTTCTCTCTCTTCGACCTCCAATGTCGGAAAGCGCCCTGCAGTTGGCCATGTTGGGCAGATCAATCAAAGCATCAAGCACACATGCCTGTGATGAAGACGTGAGGTCTTTGAAATAGGATTGGAAGATTGCATGGGCACGACGATGTGCCCCTGACTTTGATAGTTCTTTCCTATCCACACGAAGGGCGCCCAAAGGAGGGGGGGTGGATTCTTGTAGAAGAGAGGACTCAAGAAGGGCGGGTTCATGTGGATTATCTAAACTAAGGGGTAGTGGGGGGGAAGAGGGCGAAGGGAGAGGAAGTGGAAGAGGAGGAGCAAGGCTTGGATCATCGCCCAACGGAAGGTGTTGCTCGTTGACGTGCTCTCCACTCTCTCTTTCTCTCACGAGCTACCCTTCTCCTCTCCTCCTCTTGAACTTGGTGGATGGGGGGGAGTCTAGTCCTATCACGTTTCCGACTCCTACGACTTTGAGAACCCATTCTCAAGGAAGCTAAGAGAGAAAATATTATAAAGGCTCAATGATGGGATAGTACTACAGATAAGTGTGGGATAGTACTAGAGATGTGTGATTATATAGGAAAAATAGGTTATCCACTTCAAATCTCACTGGATTTCCTATCTAAGATTGATTGGATAACTAAGATAAACATAAAGATAATTAAAGATAAACTATTATCCACTTAAAAATTAATATTATTTATAATATTTATTAACAAGTCTAAATATTTATCATTACCAGATATATAAATATATCTTTAAAGAAATTTTTTATTTTATAATTATATAACTGCTTTTTTTAAATAAAGTAATTTTTTCATATTTTATTCAAAGGTTTATTCTACATAAAATTTTTTTTAAGAAATATAAAAATAAAAAATTTATTTTTTTAAAATTAATAATATGATCTTTAATAATATTTTTATTGATCTAATCCCAAAATATAATCCTTTAAAATTAGTGATTTTAAATTCTTTTATTTAATAAGTTACATATATTTTATTATTTAAATTTCTATATTCTATTTCTCTAAATTACTAAATTAACTTTTCTAAAAATATGTTTTTGAAAAAAGAGGGGAGGTGGGAAGGAGATACCACGTGTCACAAGCGTGCATGACACGTGGCATTCTCTTGACATGTGGCACTATTATGGTTGATGTGGCAATTCCATGATGTGGCATGCCATGTCACCATGTGCGAGGTGGCATGCAAAGGTGGCAAGATGATGTGGCATTAATGATGACTAGGATGATGAGGTGGGGAGTCAACTAGGTTGACCATGTTGACATGGAGGGTGGAGGTGGCAAGCTGCTTATGTGGATCCTCTCGATGCTCACGTGGACATAAAGTGGCATGCATATATAAGGTTTGGGCCTACCCAAGCCTCACACATGGAATGAAACCTAAGCTGTGAAGTTTACCAAGCCTAGATTTCCAAACCTAACTAGGATTGGTTTTAGACTTGAAAAGGGGAGAGTGGACACAATATGGGAATTTTCACTTGGGAGGATTGAAAATGGACCTTCCCATACTTAAATCAAGCCAAATTTTTTTTGATAAATTCATGGCAACAAGAGTATTGATCCCTTGAGTTTTTAGATTGAAAGATTCAATATTTAATTTTCTAGAATTAAATTACTATTGATTTAATGGACCTCTGACAGTCATAATAAATTTTCCAAAGTAAATCTACAAAAATCAAACCGTTAGATTTGTAATTTTATCTTATACCCACATTATACTAATCTTTCCCAATCTAATCATCACTAGATCCATACAATTTGAGCATTTTAAATGGTAGATGTGGTGGGAGGATAAAATAGTATGTTTTTTAACAATTCTAATATCTTTTAAATAATATAGAAAATAGTAGAACACATCAAAAATTACTCCATAAATCAAGTTAAGCTCTATGTTATTTGTATTTGTGATATGCAAAGTGGGAACATCGTATGAGTAATAATGTAAAAGTTATAGGCAATTTACTCACATTCACTATACCTGTCTAAACCTAGGACAGGGTCTGTATACAAACTTGGTTCCCAAAGAAAAAGGGATTTGCAATTATTGGATATTCAATCAGATTATAGTTTTAGGTGCCCAACTTTGCATATGATGTTTCATTAGAAGACCTTGAAGTGAAACTCCTTGGCTAACTATGAGAGATTGGCTATTCTTCTTGAAAAAATGCCTGTTTTTCAGCTAAAGCCAAGGGCGCCCACGACATGAAACTAGATAACCTCATCTTGCAACCACCCAATGCTCAACCCAAGATGGGGGCAGGTGTAGCCACCACCAGTGTGCAGGTGATAAAGTTAGAATCTCACTTGGGAAGTGCATCATCCTTGACTTGCCATAGCCTGGTCTTCCGCTTCGGAGTTTATTATTGTCACCAACTGAACCACACTAAAGCCTACAAAGCTTGGGTTAGATCGCCCACCAACAACAATCAGAAGGACTACCTTACCCCAGTGCTTTGCCATACGTTGGTGAATCATGATGGTAAAGAGACAAACACTGCATGCCATCTCCTTTATGGTAGCCAATTTGCATGGATACGCAATCAATATTGATTGGGAGGTTTCACTTCCAATTATCCCCAACAGATTCCTAGCTGTTGCTATTCTATAACGCCTTTGAATGATATTAACGAATTATACTAGAGCAAATTGTTTCTTATGTTTTCATAATTGTGTCCTTGCATGTGTGTGTGCATGCACACACATGTTTTCATAATTGCAATGTGTGTACTAGTAGTTTAGGATTAATTTTTCTTAACCATATACGCTTTAGATGCTCTTCCCATAACATCATTGATCCCTCTTTCGATCACTTGTTTTGTGTGCTAATCAACTTATTTGAAATACTTCAAGATGTTTTATAAGATCTTTGATTATCAATTATTGAGAACAAAAACAAGTGGGAGTGACAATGTCACTGAAACATCACCTTGGTTTACTTTGTAATCAAAGATAACATCCATATAATTAGGTCCATTAAAAAAAAAGCACAACATTTTAATATGCAATAAACGAGAGTACACACTAATACTTCTTAGCATTTTTTGGACCCATAAAGTGAAAGTGAGTATCTAAACTTAAGAGGTCTTTGGTTCACATCCTAGGGGCACCTTACCCTTTCCTTGAGGGAGTGATCATGAACTAGACTACACACTAATACTTCTTAGCATTTTCTGGGTCCATAAATGAAAGTAAGCATCTAAACTTAGGACTCCTGAAAGGGAGGCCTCCTAGGGACACTTTACTCACACTTTACCCTCTCCTTGAGGGAGGGAGCAAGGGAGGGAGGAATCATATGCTTGGTGTGTGTTTCATGCTTATTTCATGTAAGAGGGTTGCCACACCCATACACTACAACAAACGAAGAGTCCAGCCACGTGAAGAGCCACGAAAATTACAGAGGATCCATATACGTAAAAAAAAACATTCACGTGGCTATTAGCACGCGACTATAGCGGCACATATAACTGTGTTTACAGTAGTGCATTTAGTCGTGTTTACAACAGCGCATACAATTGCGTCCATAGCAACGCGTACAACTGTGTCCATAACAGCGCTATAGCCGTGCGCGGCTATAGCCACGTACTATTTGCAAAAAAAAAGGAACATAATGGGTGAGATATGTGGGGAACACATCCCTGGTTCATTAATTAGTGTCTGTGAGCAAGAAACAGGCTAAGGTTTAACACTTAGGGGCGATTATTTTTTAATTACAATAATTTTTTTAATTCATCTCCAACGGAGGGTAATTTGTCTCTCTTCCTCACTGTCTCTCGCAAGCATTAAGGGATCCTTCTTCCTCTCTCTCATTATGCAGCTCTCTCTCTCTCTCATGGGGGCTTTGCCCCAGCTTGAATACGAGGCACACCTCGCTTTTAAACCCTTCAGTGATCACTTCGCATTTCCTGGTGGGAATGGCAGATAACTTTGTGTGCAGTTGCGCCCATTATATTGGGCGCTGATGTGCCAAATAATTACGACGTGCAGGATTTTGAAAGCTTCTGGAGGGAGAGACTTTCTGGTGTGAAAATGCCGGAGTTTCTGAAGCAGAAGGTGTCGCCTCTGGGCGTCGAGGCCACGCAGGTCTTTACAAAGCAACTAGCTGCCGCAGCGACAAGAGCTGGTCCAAATTACAATCTGGATGCTCGAGAGTTATGCACATCAGCGAAACTTCTTTGTAACCAAGAAGTGCCCATCACCGCCGCCATTGGATCCAGGTAATTATACTAATTAACAGTACAGATCAGTATGCTAATTAAATTTATGTTTACAAGGATCCAGGCAATTTATTATTAACACAGAGTACGTTGATTAATAGATTTATTTTTACAGTATGTCATGACGTGATGCTCTCATGCAGCATATTCTCGTTTTTTGTAGAGCTTTGATCGGTTGCAGCAGCAGCAATCAATTGTAAGACAAAAAGGATTAGGCAGTAGAAACCAATCCGATCCTAACTAAAGCCTTCTTTTTTCTTTTTTTCTTTTGTTCCTTTTTGTAGTTAGATGGATCGACTAACCTAAACCACGCTATGGTGGCTGGCCTCCTGTTCTTTTCGGCGACAGAACTTCGAGCTGGAGGCCATGTCACTTCCAACATGTGATGATCCCACATCATCCTATACAATGCTGCCGCGTGGCTTATCCAGCAAGATACCCTCCTCAAGCAGGAGCTTGCCACAGCTTAAAAAAATGTTTGACATCGCTCCAAGCTCCAACATGTCCCTCACGATGGACATGACCATGGCATGGTGCAAGTCCGCCCACCAAGACGATGTGGGGCAATGCTTCACTTCATTAGAGGATATTGTGGATACTGTAGCATCAAAACTCGGTCCTAATGTTAGCATCCTTAATGCTCAACCCAAGATGGCGGCAGGTGTATAGCCAGTGTACAGGTGATGAAGTTAGAATCTCAATTGGGAAGTGCATCATCCTTGACTTGCCATAGCCTGGTCTTCCCCTTCGGAGTTTATTATTGTCACCAACTGAATCATACTAAAGCCTACAAAGCTTGGGTTAGATCGCCCACCATCAACAATCAAAAGGACTTCCTTAGTGCTTTGCCATCCCTTGGTGAATCATGATGGTAAAGGCACAAACACTGCATGCCATCTCCTTTACGGTAGCCAATTTGCATGGATACGCAATCAATATTGATTTTTAATCACTTCCAATCATCCCCAACAGATTCCCAGCTGTTGCTATTCTATAGCATCGAGAAGCTCCACTTTATTTGGATGCCTTTGAATATTAGATTAGAGCAAATCGTTTCTTTTGTTTTAAAAAATAATTGTGTCCTTGCGTGGGGAATGAGACATGAATTTAAAACATGTAAAAAGCCTTGCCGCTTCCAACCAATGTGTGTGCTAATTTAGGATTAATTTTTCCTAACCATATATGCTTTAGATGCTCTTCCGGCCATAACATCAGTGATCCCTGTTTGGATCACTTGTTTTGTAAACTAATCAACTTATTTGAAATACTTTTAAGATCTTTAATTATTGATTATAGAGAACAAAAACAAGTGGGAGTGCAATGTCAGCGAACATCACCTTGGTTTACTTTTGTAATCGAAGATAAAATCCATATGATCTAAGTGGCAGCTCATCAAAGGAGGGTGTATAAAGCCCCATTGGGCTCCTTTTACGATGGAATTTAATGGCTAGATTGGGGGACCCTCAAGGAGCTTCTTTTACTCTTTGCCTAAGCCTAGTCTTTGGGCATGTTGGCCGTTGTTGGGCTACAAAATTTATGACATGGCTTCTTCCTCTCATGATGAGCCTCCATATCAAATTTTGCTCGATCAGAGCATTTTTTGAAATTAAGGTTTCTTGGAACGCCTTATGCTAGATCCTCCTCTCAACGGCTATGTGTTCAGAGTGCCTTTGAGAATTTCAAGTCATTCTGGGTTGTACTGACCTCTTTTCTATCTTTTGACTCCTCCACCAATTAGATTTTGGTTCTTGTTAATTTGATTTTTCTTTGTGGGTCATCCCCCCACCATCAACTATTGGAGACCCTTCCTAGAAAAAAATTCCAAGTGTGAGGGAGGGTGTTAGGTGTATGGATAATTAGGGCGTGGGGTATGCATAAGAGTGTACAAAAAAACTCCAACCACCTCCAAAAAAATTGGTAGTTATTGCGCGCGTCACCACATTGTGAAACGAACATGTGGAGAGAGTGTAGAAGTGATAAAGCTAATATCTTAATTGGGAAGTACACTACAACACATCAGGGGCACAACAGCTTTTTTTTAGCAGCGTTCTCGCAAAGAAAATGTCGAGGCTTTTAACGCTGCTGAGCATTGAAAAAAACATTGCTAAAAGTGCTGATTAGCAGTGAAAAAATGTTTATTAGCACCGCCTTTTCGTTACTTAGCAGTGTTTCTAGCAGAGAAAAAAAGCTAGCACACATTAAAAAACAAAACGCCGCTCAACGGTGTGGACTGAAAAAAGCAATCCTGCTTCTTTTGCTGTCGCACGGATTTTATCTTTTAAATTTCTTAAACTTAATACTTTGGGATTTTTGTAGGTTTATGTCTAATCTATCACTTCTACCTCTCCTGCCCTATCCTCCTAAAGTTCAAACAAGGTATGTCTTGCCTTTTCCTTCATCTCCTATGCAAACAAGCTTTGCATGAAAGCTTTCTTGTGAGTATTTTCATTCACTTTCCTCATTTAAGTTTTTTCTTCTTCTTTTTCTCTTCTCATTGACTCAACCCTAACCCTAGATTCTACATAGAAACCCTAATAAAGAGCTTCGATGGAGAGCTCTCCATCGAAGCTCTTTATTAGGGTTTCTATGTAGAATCTAGGGTTACGAGAGTAAGCTCAGGGATTTTATATTCACGTGATCACAAGATTTTTTTTGTTAATAACACTTGTGAACATGTTATTCACATGTTCACATGTTTTCATGTTCTCAAAATAGCAGGTTACCAGTGACCTGGTAACCTGCTGAAGCCCGCCGGGCTTTTTGTTTTCCCGGCGGGCCCGTCGAGAAAATCCATTTTCCCGACGAGAAAAAAAGTTAAAAAAAAAGGTCAAAATATATTCATGTTCACAGTCATTCCTACCATTTTTGGGCCTTCTGGACTCATTTATGATGTCAAAAGTTCAAAATTCTTTGTACAAAAAAAGTTATCTCTAAATTTATCACCTTAAGCTCGATTACCATCAATTAGATCTTATTATACTTCCAATTGAGTCTAATTGACATCAATTAATATCCAATTGAGTCCAATTGGTATCAATTAAGTCTAATTGGGTGTCAATTGATCGATTGGGCTCAATTGACATCAATTGACACCCCATTGGACTCAATTGGGCTTAATTGGACTTAATTGGATTCAATCAATTGACACCCAATTGGACACAACTGGGCTTAATTGGACTCAATTGACATCGATTAACACCCAATTGATGTCAATTGAGCTCAATTGAGTGCAATTGGTGTCAATTCGGCTCAATTAGTAGCATCAATTGAGCTCAATTGACATCAATCCTAGTCAATTGATATCCAATTGATGCTAATTGAGCCGAATTGACACCAATTGCACTCAATTGGTACCCAATTGATGTCAATTGAGTCCTCAATTAACATCAATTAACACCCAATTGAGTCCAATTGACATCAACTAATACCCAATTGAGTCAAATTGATATCAATTAAGTATAATTGGCTGTCAATTAATCAATTCGACTCAATTGATATCAATTGACATCCAATTGGACTCAATTGACATCAATTGGGTGCCAATTGAGTCCAAGTGACACCCAATTGATATCAATTGCTTCCAATTGGGCTTAATTGACATCAATTCACGCCTAATTGATGTCAATTGAGTTCAATCCGATTCAATTCACACCCAATTGATGTCAATTGGGCTCAATTGACATCCAATTGATGTTAATTGGACTCAATTGACATCAATTAACACCCAATTGATGTCAATTGAGCTCAATTGACATCAATCGTAGTCAATTGACACCCAATTGATGCCAATTGAGCCGAATTGAGCTTAATTGATAATAATTGCACTCAATTGACATCCAATTGATATCAATTGAGTCCGATTAGACTCAATTAACATCAATTAACACCTAATTAAGTCTAATTGATATCAATTAAGTCTAATTGGGTGTCAATTGATCAATTGGGCTCAATTAGACTTAATTGATATCAATTAACATCAATTAACATCAATTAATACCTAATTGAGTCAAATTGATATCAATTAAGTCTAATTGGATGTCAATTGATCAATTGGGCTCAATTGATACCAATTGACATCCAATTGGACTCAATTGACATCAATTGGGTGCCAATTGAGTCCAAGTGACACCCAATTGATATCCATTGCATCCAATTGGGCTCAATTGACATCAATTCACACCTAATTAATGTCAATTGAGTCCAATCACGTTCAATTCACACCCAATTGATGTCAATTGGGCTCAATTGACACCCAATTAACTCAGCCCAATTGATATCAATTGAGTCTAATTACATCTAATTGGACCCAATTGATATCAATTGAGTCTAATTACATCTAATTGGACTCAAGTGACATCAATTAACACCCAATTGATGTCAATTAAACTCAATTAACATCAATTAACACCCAATTGATGTCAATTCAGCTCAATTGACATCAATCGTAGTTAATTGACACCCAATTGATGTCAATTCAGCTCAATTGACATCAATCGTAGTTAATTGACACCCAATTGATATTAATTGAGCCAAATTGGGCTTAATTAACATCAATTGTACTCAATTGGCACCCAATTGATGTCAATTGAGACTCAATTAACATCAATTAACATCTAATTGAGTTCAATTGACATCAATTAATACCCAATTGAGTCAAATTGATATCAATTAAGTCTAATTGGATGTCAATTGATCAATTGGGCTCAATTGATATCAATTGACATCCAAGTGGACTCAATTGACATCAATTGGGTGCCAATTGAGTCCAATTGATACCCAATTGATATCCATTGCATCCAATTGGGCTCAATTGACATCAATTCACACCTAATTAATGTCAATTGAGTCCAATCACGTTCAATTCACACCCAATTGATGTCAATTGGGCTCAATTGACACCCAATTAACTCAGTCCAATTGATATCAATTGAGTCTAATTCAAACCCAATTGAGTCTAATTACATCTAATTGGACTCAAGTGACATCAATTAACACCCAATTGATGTCAATTAAACTCAATTAACATCAATTAACACCCAATTGATATCAATTCAGCTCAATTGACATTAATCGTAGTTAATTGACACCCAATTGATGTTAATTGAGCCAAATTGGGCTTAATTAACATCAATTGTACTCAATTGGCACCCAATTGAGTCTCAATTGATGTCAATTGAGACTCAATTAACATCAATTAACATCCAATTGAGTTTAATTGACATCAATTAATACCCAATTGAGTCAAATTGATATCAATTAAGTCTAATTGGGTGTCAATTGATCAATTGGACTCAATTGATATCAATTGACATCCAAGTGGACTCAATTGACATCAATTGGGTGCCAATTGAGTCCAATTGACACCCAATTGATATCCATTGCATCGAATTGGGCTCAATTGACATCAATTCACACCTAATTAATGTCAATTGAGTCCAATCACGTTCAATTCACACCCAATTGATGTCAATTGGGCTCAATTGACACCCAATTGATATCAATTTGGCTTAATTGATACTTAGTTGATATTAATTAGACTCGATTGACATCAATTAACACCCAATTGATGTCAATTGACATTAATTGTAGTCAATTGACATTAATTAACACCCAATTGAGCTCAATTGACATCAATTGTAGTCAATTGATACCCAATTGATGTCAATTAAGCCAAATTGGACTTAATGGACATCAATTACACTCAATTAGCACCTAATTGATGTCAATTGAGTCTAATTGAGCTCAATTAATATCAATTAGCATCCAATTGAGTCTAATTGATATCAATTAACACTTAATTGAGTCAAATTGATATCAATTAAGTCTAATTGGGTGTCAATTGATCAATTGGGCTCAATTGATATCAATTGACATCCACTTGGACTGAATTGACATCAGTTGGGTGCCAATTGAGTCTAATTGACACCCAAGTGATATCAATTGCATCGAATTAGGCTCAATTGACATCAATTCACACCTAATTGATATCAATTGAGCCCAATTGATATTAATTGAGTCTAATTCACAATTGAGTCCAATTGCATCTAATTGGACTCAATTGACATCAATAAACACCCAATTGATGTCAATTAAACTCAATTAACATCAATAAACACCCAATTGATGTCAATTAAACTCAATTAATATCAATAAACACCCAATTGATATCAATTGACTCCAATTGGGTTTAATTGATGTCAATTAAGTCCAAATAGATACAATTAGGCTCAATTGACACCTAACTGATGTCAATTGAGTCCAATTGGGTTAAATTGAGTCCAATTGGGTTAAATTGAGTCCAATTGGATTCAATTGAGTCCAATTGGGTTAAATTGAGTCCAATTGGGTTAAATTGGATGCAATTAGGCTTAATTGATGTCAATTGAATTAAATTGGATGCAATTTGTCCAATTGATGTCCATTGAGTTCAATTGGATGCAATTAGGCTCAATTGACACCTAATTGATGTCAATTGAGTTCAATTCATACCCAATTATTGTTAATTGTGTCCAATTGAGCTCAATTAACACCCAATTGATGTCAATTGGGCTCAATTAACATCAGTTAACACCCTATTGAGTCCAATTGATGTCAATTGAGTCCAATTGGGTGTCAATTGATATCAATTGAGCCCAATTGATCAATTAATACCCAATTAGACTTAATTGATGTCAATTGGACTCAATTCATTCAATTTAGCGTCAATTATAATCAATTGACACCCAATTGATATTAATTGACATCAATTAGGTATTAATTGATGTCAATTGAGCCCATGTGACATCAATTATGTGTCAATTGAATCCAATTGATGTCAATTGAGCCCAATTGACATCAATTATGTGTCAATTGATACACAATTAGCTTCAATTGGGCTCAATTGACATCAATTGACACCCAATTGATGTCAATTAGGCTCCATTGACACCCAATTAGACTCAATTTGGCTCAATTGACATCAATTGACACCCAATTAGACTCAATTTAGCTTAATTAAGTCCAATTAAGCTCAATTAGACTCAATTTGGCTCAATTGATATCAATTGACACCCAATTAGACTCAATTTGACTCAATTGACACCCAATTAGACTCAATTTTACTCAATTGACATCAATTGACACCCAATTGATGTAAACTGATGTGAATTGAGCTCAATTGCATCGAATTAGGCTCAATTGACATCAATTGACACCTAATTAATATCAATTGAGAGCAATTGATATTAATTGATGTCAATTGAGCTCAATTGCATGGAATTAGGTTTAATTGACATCCAATTAATATCAATTGAGTGCAATTGAGCCCAATTCAGCTCAGTTGTAATCAATTGACACCCAATTGATGTCAGTTGCATCCAATTTGGCTCAATTGAAACCCAACTGATGAATTGAGTCCAATTGATGTTAATTGGCACCCAATTGATGTCAATAAGGTTCAATTGATGTTAATTGACACCCAATTGATGTCAT
The DNA here is from genome assembly GCF_041138505.1 of Cibotium barometz. NCBI lineage: Eukaryota > Viridiplantae > Streptophyta > Polypodiopsida > Cyatheales > Cibotiaceae > Cibotium > Cibotium barometz. The sequence continues at coordinate 21,336,084 of NC_141053.1, read as the reverse complement.
TTACGTCCAATTGAGCTCAATTGACACCCAAATTATCCAATTGAAGTCAATTAGACTTAATTAACTTCAATTGTGTTAATTGGATATTAATTGATATCAATTAACACCCAATTGCTATCAATTGAGTCTAATTCGACTTAATTGACCCAAATTATCCAATTGAAGTCAATTAGACTTAATTAACTTCAATTGTGTTAATTGGATATTAATTGATATCAATTAACACCCAATTGCTATCAATTAACACCCAATTGCTATCAATTAACACCCAATTGCTATCAATTGAGTCTAATTCGACTCAATTGACACTCAATTTACATCCAATTGGGTGTGAATTGAGCTCAATTGTATCATATTAGGCTCAATTGACATCACAATCGATCACACAATTGAGTGCAATTGAGCCCAATTGATATCAATTGTGATCAATTGACACCCGATTGATGTTAATTGCATCCTATTGGGCTTAATTGAGCACAATAGGATACAATTAACACCCAATTGAGTGTCAATTGAGTGCAATTGAGCCCAATTGATCAATTGACACATTGATGTCAACTGAGCTCAATTGAGCTTAATTAACATTAATTATAATAAATTAACACCCAATTGAAGTCAATTGGGCTTAATTAATATCAATTAACATCCAATTATTATCAATTGAGTCCAATTCGACTCAATTGATACTTAGTTTACACCCACCAATTTATGCAAATTGGGTGTAAATTGGGCTCAATTGCGTCGAATTAGGCACAATTGACATCAATTGACACCCAATTAATATCAATTGAGTGTAAATCAAGTGTAATTGAGTGTAAATCAAGTGTAATTGAGTCCAATTGGGCTCAATTGAGTGCAATGATGTCATGGACAATTGAGTCAATTGATGTAAGTATAGTTAGATTTAATTGGTGTGTCAATTGAACTTAAGGCCAGCAAATTATACAAAACTTTTTTTGTGCCAAGAATTTTGAACTTTTGACATCATAAATGAGTCCAGAAGGCCCAAAAATGGTAAGAATGACTGTGAACATGATTTTTTATTTTTTTATTTTTTTATTTTTTATTTTTTTATTTTTTTATTTTCCGCCGGGAAAATGGGTTTTCCCGACGGGCCCGCCGGGAAATGACATTTTCCCGGCGGGATTACTGGCAGAGAAGGTTTTTGCAGGTCATAAAAAATGCCCGTGAATATACATTGTGATCACAAGAATTTTTATGTTAACAGGTTTTGTTAACGTGATCACGAAATTGTGAAGACGTTAATGAAATCCCTGGTTAAGCTTCAGTGACAAGGGAAAAAAAATTTCAATAAGTTTTCTATGTTATGCAAAAGCTTTCATTAAGATTTTTATTAAGATTAAGGTTTTGTATATGCTTTCTATTAGGGTTAGGATGATTGGGTTTACTAGTACTTTTTTCTTTATTTGGTTTGATTTTGTAGGTTATCAACACATACAAGCCTCATAAGGTAAGATATCTCTTTGTTTTATGTTTCCTCTCTTATGCTTTTACATGTTATATGGTTTGTAAGTTTTAGGGCTTTTCAAAATAGGGTTTGTTGTTTTTTCTTCCCTTTATGGATAGCATATTGAGAGCTATGCTTCTCTCAAGAGGTGACCATATGCCTTAGCCTCATGCATGAGGCTAGGGCAGAAAGCTTATGCATGAGGCTAGTGCATAATCCTCATATTGCATGAGACTTATGCATTAGCCATATGCATAAGCCTCATGCATAAGGCTTATACATAAGGTTTATGAATAAGCTACATGCATGAGACTTGTGCAAAAAGCTTCATGCATAAGCCCTCCATAAGCCTTATGTATAAAGCTTATGCATGAGGCTTATGCATTAGCTATAAGCCTCTATGCATTAGCCACAAGCCTCTATGCATAGCCTTTAGAGAGCTATGCATCTCTCAAGAGGTGGCCATATGCCTCATGCATTTACATTTATACAAGGCTAATGCCTAAATCTTATGAATGCATAAAGCTTATACATTAGCCATATGAATAAGCCTCATGTATGTAACTTATGCATAAGGTCTGTGCAAAAGCCTCATGCATGAGGCTTATGTATAAAGCTTATGCATTAGCCATATGCATAAGCCTCATGTATAAATCCATATGCATAAGCCTCATGCATAAACCTTATGTATAAGCCACATACATTCGGCTTATGTATAAGCTCATGCATAAACCTTACGCTTAAGCCGTATACATGAGACATGCTGGTAGCCTACCAACATGCATCTGGAGATCCCAATGTATATTGGGTGCTACCTAGGCATGCCGATAGCTACCGGAATGTACCGGGAGCTCCCAATGCATGCCAGTACTACTGACGTACACTAAGAGCTACCGACATGCCGGGTGCTACCTAAGCATACCGGTAGCTACCTAGGTACATGCCGGTAGATACCGACATGCACCCAGAGCTCCCAATGCATGTCAGGTGCTACTGGCATCCACTAGGAGCTTCTAATGCATGCCGATAGTTTCCAATGTATGTCGATGACTTCCAATGTATGGTAGGTAGCGAGTGCTACCTAGGCACGTCGGTAGTTGCCGACATCTTTCACCGGGAGCTCCCAATGCATGTTGGGTACTACCGGCGCGCACTAGGAGCTTCCAATGCATGCTGGTAGCTTCCAATGCATGCCGGGTGCCACCTAGGCATGTCAAGTGCTCCCAATGCATACCAGGTACTACGGTATGCACTAGGAGCTTCCAATGCATGCCAGGTGTTTCCAAAGCATGCTAGTAGCTTCTAATGCATGCCGATATCTTCTAATGCATGTTGGGTTCTACCTATGCATGATAGTAGCTAATCGACATGCAGCATCGGGAGCTCCCATTACTACATGTCGGGTGCTACTGGGAGCTACCTAGGCATGCTGGTAGATATCGACATGCACTGGGAGCTCCCATTGCATGTTGGGTGCTACCTAAGCATACATATATATGCTTTATGTATGCATAAGAGTTTAAATATTTATGTTTATACATGGCAAACAACTTGTAGCGCAATGTTATACGTGAAGGAGGAGTAGATATCCCAACAATCTTTGTAACTATATTGCCTCGAACTGTATCTTATCTTTTAAGAAAAAAAAGTTACCTTAAATAACAATATAAAATCAATGTTCATTTGTTTGTATGTCTACAGCTTGAAGCAGTGGACCGCCTTCCAGATGAATATGATTTTGCATTATATAAACAAGGTTTGGAAGCTCTCTTTGAAAGGGTGCAAGTCGAAGGATGGATTATTATTTCTAGAGGCCGTGCTTGGCAAACATAGTAAGTACACTCCTAAAATCATAACCTCTTTGTTTTTTCAAAACTGATTTTTGCTTGTGTTAGTTTTATTGTATTTTAGGATCCTGTTTGTAGGAGTTTTATTGTGTTTTAGGATCCTGTTACTACAAACAGTGGTGCAAATGTGCAAGCAAGAAGTAATGGAAATGTGAGAGAAGTGTGTGGAGCTGCAAGGGACAGTACTAATCGAAATGCATAAGATATGGACCCCTCAATGCAGTCCCTAATTCCATAGATTTTCATTATGCTTTATTTTGTATATGACCTTCTTGGACTCATACACTTATGTAATTTTGCCAAGTATTGAAGTAGAATTATGACATTTTCCAAGTATGAATTGCAATTGTCTTTTTTTTTATTTGTAAAGTTTTACATTATATATGTCGATGACGATAAGTATGACTTGAACTTGATGTATTAAAGAAGATTTATTGTATATGTATCAAAAACAAAAAAGCTAGGGTAGACTAGGGAGTCCTTTGATGACTCCCCAATCTATCCTAGCCTTTTTTTAATAGGCTACGGGATTGTTGCTGAGCAACAAAAATAGTAGTGAAATTTCGTTGGTATTTTTGCCCGAGCAGGAATATCGTTGCAGTGAAAATAGCAGTGTTTCTAGCAGCAAAATAGGGACGACATCTGTGTTCCCTTGTAGTTATAAAAGTGATGCTATTTTTGCTACTAGACCCTTATTTGGTTGTAGTGGTATACATGCTTGACATGCCATAGCTCCATGTTTCCCTTCGGAGTATATTATTTTCACTAATTTTGAATAGTTGTGTGCATGCCCTATATATATGTGTGACTTTATTGGTATTTCAAGTTTAATAAATTCTAGAGAAATTTTGGTTTTTGAATAGTTGTGTGCATGTAGACAATGTGCATTGCCTATGTGTTTGTATGGTGGGAATGAAATAACCCTAAGACATGTAAAATTCTTGTAGTCTAACCAATACGTTGTGACAAAAGAATCTAGTTAAAGGCATATGAACATGGAAGAAAATCATCTCCCATTGCTTTGTAAGCTTTACTAATTATGTTTATTAGCATAAAATGAACAAACAAGTTTTTTTTATTATGTTTTGTAAGCTTTACTAATTATGTTTATTAGCATAAAATGAACAAACAAGTTTTTTTTATTATGTTCATTAGCATGTAGTTTCTCAAAAAAGAAAATGAAGAAACTTAGATTAGCAATGTTGTAATATCAACAATGTTAAGTATAATACAATATAACCGTTCAGGTTTCTGTGTGTGTGTGTGTGTACATATATGTATATATAATATGTGTGTGTGTGTGTATACTCTTCTACTATATTTGTAAGCTCTATGTCACCAATAATCTGTCAATTGATACTTTCCTTTCCTAAATCATTCAACACTATTTCTTTAGCTATACACATTTGAACTTTCCTTGGATCAATTCCCCTATCGTATCTAACAACCTTTTCAACCATAGTCTTGATCTAACATAGACAATACTCAAGATTGGATCCAATTTTCCCCCACACATGAGTGAGTGCATGCTTCCTCATGGTGTATTTTTGGTGGATGGCCTTTACAATGTGTATCCATTAGGTCGTCTTCCATCGTGATCAATAATCCTAGACATGGTGATATGGTATTCAAGTTACTCCAAATAGCAAACAAATATTTCAAGACATCAAAGATAAGGATCCTATATATATGCTATATAGGCAAATGGTTGCTATGGATCATAAGGACATCAGCATGGAAGAAGTTAACATTAGCTAGGCAAACTATGAATGTGAAAATTCAAGATAAAGCCATTGAATAGCAATCAACAATGTGTGTTGGAATGGAAATTGAAAAATGAGGTTAACTATGAGAATAATTTGTGTGAAATAGTAATATCCACTACAACAAAAGCAAGCAATAGCAGTGCTTATTTGCAGCGTTTTACATTACGCCACTATAAGTGTCACTATTAGCACTGCTATAAGCGTCGTTGAGCATCATTTATATATAAGCGATGCCCAGTAGCGCTTAGCGACACTTATAGTGGGACTAGATAAATAACTTTTCAAACCCGCACGATATCGCTAACGCATTTCTTTTCCCCCCCAAAATATTTCCTCCACTCCTTTCTTTGAAGGACTGCACTGGCTCCATCTACTCTATCAATCTACCTCTATCCCATGGATTTGTACTTCCTCCCTCTTCCTCTTCCTCTTTCTCTTCTACTTTCTCTATTCATCACTACATGGTTATGGTGTGACCTAATGAAGGTATTCTTCTTTTATGCTTAATCCTAATGATTAATAGAGTACATAATGAGATTAGGATTAAAGTTTAAATTACTAACCTTCTTTTAGCTTCTTCTCCTTCTCTTCTTTGTGAGCATGCTTAATATGTGTTGATCTTTTCTGTGTCTCTTATTTTTTGTAGGTAGAGTTCATTAGATGTGTGACTAATTACTTTTTTTAATTTGATATTTTGTAGGTCTTGCACTAATCCTCTCCTTCGGTTTGACATTAAGGAGGTAAGCCCTCTTTTTTTTTTGTATTTTCTAATGCAATCTCTATGTTTATTTCACCCTTGGGTAGCGGGTTTAGGTTTAGCTTAGTACATAAAGCTTATACACTAAGCTTATGCATAAAGCTTTATGCATAGAGCTTAAAGCATTAATAGAGCACTATGCATAAGGCTTAACGCAAGCTTAAAGCTTATGCATGCTTTAATTTCATGCTTAATCTAGGATTTGAGACTTACTGGTTGTTTCTCTTATATGCTTACTTGTATGCTCTTTTAAATGCTTAACTAGTTATATTAATAGTTTTTTATAAATAGAAACTTTTCTTATCTTAATGCTTTTTTTGTGGCTAGGTTCAGGGTTTCTTCTCCAAAGAAGATCAACCACGTACAAGCCCTTCTCTCACAAGCATAAGAGGTAAGCCCCTTCACCCTTGTTGTCTTGCATGCTTGTTTGCTCTCTTGAATGCTTAAGTAGTTGTATGTATTAATAGTCTTTTTATAAATAAAAAAATTACTTATCTTAGTGCTTTTTGTGACTAGGTTTAGGGTTCCTTCTCCAAAGAATCCCTCACACATAAGAGGTAAGCCTCTTGACCTTAATCTTTGTTATTTTTGCACCTTCCGGTACCAGGGATTATTTTTCTTGCATATGTTTTACCTCTAGGCCTTATGCATGCATGAGACTCTATGCATGAGGCTTATGCATGAGCCTTATGTATGATGCTCTATACATAATAAGGCTCTATGCATGAGGCTTCATGCATGACACTCTATACGTAAGCTCTATGAATAAAGCTTAATGCATATACGGCTCTATGCATGAGGCTTCATGCATGAGACTCTATGCATAAAGCTTAATGCATATGACTCTATGCATGAGGCTTCAACATTTGGGACTCTATGCATGAGGCTTATGTATTAAGCTCGATGCATGAGGCTTCAACATTTGGCTTATGACTCTATGCATGAGGCTTATGCAAAAGCCTTATGTATGCATAAATGCTCTATGCATGAGCCTTATGTATTAAGCTCGATGCATGAGGCTTCATGCATGACACTCTATAACATAAGCTCTATGAATAAAGCTTAATGCATATACGGCTCTATGCATAAAGCTTAATGCATATACGGCTCTATGCATGAGGCTTCATGCATGAGACTCTATGCATAAAGCTTAATGCATATGACTCTATGCAATGAGGCTTCAACATTTGGGACTCTATGCATGAGCCTTATACATTAAGCTCTATGCATAAAGCTTAATGCAAAAGGATTTATGCATAAAGAATTATGCATACACCTTATGCATAAAAGTTTATGCATAAGCTTTATGCATGACCTTATTGCATAAAGCTTAATCCATATCTTAAAACTTTGCTTTTTATGGGCTAGTTTTGGGGTTTCTTCCCCAAGAAGATCAACCATGTACAAGGCTTATCACAAGCATGAGAGGAAAGCCTCTTGATCTTGCTCTTTGTTATTTTTGCACCTTCGGGTGCCGGGGATTATTTTTCTTGCATGTGTTTTGCCTCTAGGCCTTATGCATGCATGAGGCTTATGCATGAGGCCTTATGCATGCATGAGCCTTATGCATTAAGGCTCTATGCATGAGGCTTATGCATTAAGGCTCTTTGCATGAGGCTCTATGTATGAGCCTTATGCATTAAGGCTCTATGTATGAGGCTCTATGCCTAAGCTTCATGTAAAAGATTTATGCATGCCTAAGCTTATGCATAGAGCATAGAGCTAATGCATGAATAAAACTTTAAGCTTATGCATAAAGATTTATGCATGCCTAAGCTTATACATAAAGCATAGAGCTAATGCATGCATAAATCTTTAAGGCTAAAGCTCTATGCATAAAGCATTATGCATAAGCTTCATTAAGCTTTATGCATGACCTTATGCATAAAGCTTAATGCATAGCTAGAAAGTTTGCTTTTTGTGGCTAGTTTTAGGGTTTCTTATCCCCAAGAAGATCAACTGCATACAAGCCTTCTCCATAAGCATAGGAGGTACGCCTCTTGACCTTTCTCTTTTTTATTTTTATTTACCTTCGAGTGCCGGCGGAGATTATTTTTCTTGCATATGTTTTGCCTCCAGGCCTTATGCACGTATGAGCCTTATGCATTAAGGCTCTATGCATGAGGCTTATACATGATGCTTATATATTAAGGATCTTTGCATGAGGCTTTATATTGTATGAGCCTTATGAATTAAGACTCTATGCATGAGGCTCTATGCCCAAGCTTAGTGCGCATAAAGCTTATGCCTAGGCTTCATGTAAAAGCTTTATGCATGCCTAAGCTTATGCATAAAGCATAGAGCTAATGCATGCATAAAACTTTAAGCTTATGCATTAAGATTTATGCATTCCTAAGCTTATGCATTAAAGCTCAATGCATTTAAGAATTATGCAAGTTTTAATTTATGCATTAAAGCTCAATGCATAAATTTATACATAAAGCTCTATGCATGCATAGATTATGTACATAATAGATATGTTTTTAAACTCCTCTAATAGATACACACAATAGGTTTCATACACATAATGGGATAGATTGGGGATAATATCCCAATTTGTCCCAAATATTTTATTTTATTTTAGCGTTGCTAGCGACGCTTATAGCGTCAAAAAAAATAGCAGTGTTTACAGAGCGATGCTTACACCCCGACACTTTTCCAGTTCCCTTTATAAAAGCTACACTATAAGTGCCGCTAGCCTCTCTTTCTGTTGTAGTGATCAACATTTGTAAAATCCACTACACGCCGATCTATGGCTATAGATTTGGATATAGGCATTAAAACAACTGTCTCAACATCTAGCGTAGATGTCGAGGATGATATTGTATTTTGTTTATGTCTATTTAGTTTCAATGGCACCTTATTATATGTGTAAAATTAAGTAAGATTCTTTGAACCAACCTGACAATCATATGTAGATAAAAAAAGAACTTCAATAAACTAGAAAGCACTATTTTTCACTCTTTGGAAAAATCCTGAGTAGGCCTTAGAGGAGTCATAATAAGTCTCGTTGTATCTCACAAAAACCCTCATTTTGAGACATCTCAATAAAAAGCCTAGCTATGGTCCTCATTGTAACCCTTGCAAATTGAGAGGGTTATACCAACAAATGTGCTTAAGGTTTTGGTTATCTTGCGAAAAAACCTTTCAACACACCCTCGTAATGTATAATTGTACTGTCGTATAGTGAGAGTCAGATTGCAACCCTACCAAAGGCGCACATGTTCCTTTGACAAGCTCTCTGAGATACACATGGTGTGGTTTGTTTTCGTGGTCTTATTGCTTGGGAAGATTCACTATGTGAATTAAACCCCATATAGATATCATGTGCATTCAAGTGATAATCCAAAACCCCCTATATATGGATGGATTTATGCAATTAACTAGATACACTTCTTTGGAAGTTTTAAGATGACAATGGAACTCCTTTTTTTCACTTTTAAGTTTCAAGAATTCTTTATATATTATGTATATTTTGTGTAAATTGATTTTAAAAAAGGACCCTCTTGGTTGTAAAGTGTGTAGTGGTCTGGGGAAAGACCACATGAGGACCAAGAGCCAAGACTACATGATTTTTTTTATTTGTGTTGAAGACGAAGAGCCAAGAGCCCAAGACCACATGATGGTGGCACAGCCATGTCTGGATGAACTACGCGACGATAAATGATTGCGGTGCAGGCCTAGAATTTGAAAGGTACCCTTATTTTTTCTTTTGAAAGGTTTTTTCTTTAACTAGCTTTTCTTTATGAAAAGGGCATACAACTAAAATGCGTTAGTGACAAAAGAATATAGTTAAAAGTATATGAAACATGGAGCAAATCATCTCCAATTACTTTGCAAGCTTTACTGATTATGTTTAGTAGCGTAAAATGAACAAACTTTCACGAACAAATTACAAGCTTTACTAATTAAATTCATTAGCATATAGTTTCTCATAAGAAAACGAACAAACTTATATTGGCAATGTGGTAATATCAACAAATATTAAGTATAATACAAGCCACTAGCCATTGAGGTTTAGCTTACAAAATGATCTCTAAGTGAATAAATCCTTAAAGATGCAACATAAATAGGAGTTCTTATAATTTTCTGAAGACTAACCTCTTGGAGAATCATGAATATGCTCATTCGTCTATCCACATCAAGATACAGTTGATGTTTGAGAAACTCACTTAGGTTTCTACCATATTTATGTTTGAGAAACTCACTTAGGTTTCTACCATATTTATGTTTTCCACTAATCAGTGCAAATGTTATGCATAAGTTTTTCCCCACTATAATTCACTCATGTTAATAAATTTTTTTAATTATTTATGCTTAAACACTAGTTTGGCAGGACACTTTTTATGCCCTATTAACTAGCACACTTTATGGATTTTTCTAATTAAGTTCATATTATAATATGGATTTTTTTTCTTTTGTCACATTTTTATTGCATGCTGGAAAAAACTTGAATTTTTTTTGGAGCATATTATACCCCTCTAAGGTTTGAACTTCAATAACAAATTTATTCATTGAAGACTTTTTTGGCTTCCTAAACAAGCACCAAATATAACCAAATTTTGTACATAAATTTAATAGGATGTTATAAATCATTGTAACCATATCTACATCTTTATTTTGAAATATATATTTTTAGGGTGGACTAAGTAAAACATGCATTACTTTGCAGTTTAGAGCATTAGGCACTATTTTTGGACATATGAAAACATGCTAGTGTGATTATGTGTTTTCAAGAAATAAAGGGATTGTTTCAATGATAATTAGAGGGATTCACAAGAGGATGCCATTGGGAGCTCCAAAAATATACAAGCAAATTTTGACCTAGTTTTATTATATGGGCAATTTTGGAAAACTTGAGGCTATTGCCTTATTTATTCTTTACAGTTTGATGTTTTGTGAACTACGATTATGGTGGAGATGATTTGAAGTATATATTAAGAATTACCTTCTATAAAAGAATCCTCTAATGCCTTTCTTAATGATTTAATATTCTAATGCATAGACTTTTATTGCATGTGCACTATTTATCCCATGCTTTATATAATATTGAAGCTTCGTACAAAAATATTTGCATATCAAAAACATTTTATCTTGTGTAGGACAAAAAAAAACCTACAAAATCTAATCATGTCATACCCATAATACTATACAAACCTCTATTTGGGTTGGTCTCACCATCATGTATGCGCTCAATTTTACATTTTTTTCTAATGTTGTATTGGTTATGTAGATATACCAAATGAATTTATGAATGCACTTCTTTTCTAAGATAATTTTTTATAAAACCTATGAAAGGACACTTTTATGTCCTATAGTGCTACCAAACTAGTGTTAAATGTTCTTCCCATGGAGTGGTTCCTCCTCTTTTGCATTGTGTGTTGCTCAAATTATTTGCTCTATTGAACCCTTCAAGAAATAGTAAATACACAAAAAGGAAAAACAACACGGAATGAAATGTTAGTGAATATGAATTACTTTTACAATCAAAATAGAGCTTTAATCAAGCAAACATGAGATAGTCAAAACAACTACCACAAACTTTTAAAAAAAATAACAATCTATTATACAATAAACGAGAGCACACACTTACAAATCTTGCCACTTTTTAAGCCCAAATAGGGTCTTTACAAACTCACCCTTTGGGTAGAATTGATGAATAATACTTTTTTTTCACCTTTAATATGTTTTTATATTCATTTGAAAGTCTCCAAGGCGCAAGAAAAAAAAAAAAGATTAAGCCAAGAAGTATGTAATTACATAACTTGAGATGGAGTACACACGACTTGATGACGTCATGAGTCAATGCTTTAAAGCACTATCATGATGAACCTAGGTATTTGCATTCAAGGTTTATTTATGAAAGTTATAAATTGCAAGTCATTGGATACCTATCAAAATAACAAAGAAAAAGAAAGAAAGACATATATCAAACATATACTAAGCTCTTGTGCCTATGTGCAGAGAGAGAGGAGTGCAGTGGAACTCAAAACACAAGCACACACAAGTAGCCCTGAATCTATTGGTACATACGAGTAGCTCTATTGGTACACTGCAAAATTTTACAGGTGAATTTTAAAGTACAAAATGCTACTAAGAATGTTGCCTCTAGATCTCAGCCCCAAACACTGCTGCAGAACACCCTTACTCAGCCCCCTTACATGGATAAGATATATCAAGCTGCCGAACTATTGCTTTTTCAACATATTCGCAAAAAGATGAAAACACCCATGCCACAATTTGTTAGGTGCAGTGTATGCATGAGCGGGTTGCCGACATCTGGGTGCTGCTGTCCAGGCCTACCTGACTGCTCCAGATGCCGGTGATAGCTCCGTATACTGTCCTGCGTGACTGCCTGTGGCTGCTGCCTGGAATACACAGAGGTGTGTCACAGCATGTACGGCACTGGGTTTACAAGTTTTCGGATAGAAGCTGTGACATGGCCCTAGGAAGGGAGCCCTATGCACCCTGATCAAGCACATGCAATGTAAAAAAGCTGCTACTCCCTCATCATCAAATGGGAGCTTGCCAATTCAATGATACGAGTTCCAATCCTGACAAAGTTGGATGTCAGTGTGAGTCCCTTGCATCCGGCTTTCCTCGGCTAAAAGCCTGTGTTTTTTTTTGTTGTCTATTTGATGGGCACCTTGCAACAGCACCAATTCACTCAACGAAATTGGGTTTTGCCATGCAGGTCACATGCATGTATGTGTCCCCCACCCCCCCGGGGAAACTTGTGAACCCAGCTTGGCTTGTCAAATATAAACATTCCAACCTCCTTTGATACAACAAACACTTTCCAAAAGAAATAGGTAAAAATCAACATGAAGCAATTCAAAACGAGAACCAACCCTCATTAGCATGATCTATGCAGATGAAGGTGACAACTCACAACTCAACCAGCTTACCAAAGTGAAGTACACCAATAAAGGAATTCAAAGAAGCTAGAATAAATAATTACATTAAATGATTGTATGAAACCCCAATTTTCATGGGTGGCAACTGCTACCTATTCAGATTTTGTCTGCCCTTTTTTTCAGTGCGGCGATAGCAACCAGCCCTTGGTAAAATGTTAGTGCTGACGACAAGACCTAATGACCAGGGTTATTACATCATGCAAAGGCATTTACATACAAAGGAAGTGGTCTTCGAAGGCCTTGTTCAGAAGAGGGTCGCAGCAGGATCCCAATTCCAGCAGGAAGCTGCTTAAACTTCAAAGGATTCTTGGATGAAAGATGATGTGGATACACACTACTCTTGTCAAGCGATGTGTTTGTTCCCCCATAAAAGGTATCACTTTTATTTACTGACACACTGCCAGTTCGCCCATCTAGGGCTGGGGTTGCAAATTCAAAACTACCCTTATTGAGTGTTATACTACAGGTACCCCCATCTGCAGCCAAAGTTGCACAACTTTTATCAAATGATTCTTTGCTGGTTACCCCATCTGCTACCAAGGATACCACCTCAATGCACCTCTTATCAAAAGCTGTATAGCTGGTTCTGCCATCTCCAACCAAGGTTGCATCACTTTCCTCAAGTGGTGTACTGCAAATTTCCCCATTTTCAGCTGGGTTTGCAAATTCATCCCAACTCTTATCAAGTACTGCTGCATCACTTCTCTCTAGTGTACTGCCAATCACCCCATTTTCAGCTGGGTTTGCAAATTCATCCCAACTCTTATCAAGTACTGTACGGCTGGTTCCCCCACCACCTTCACTCAAGGTTGCAAATTCAGCACATGTCTTATCAAGTGCAATATTGCCGGTCCCCCCATCTGCTGACAAGGTTGCAAATTCAGCACAATTCTTATAAAGTAATGTATTTCTGGGTGACCCATCTGCAACTGATTCAGCACCATCATTCTCATTATCTTGCCAATCACAAGAATCATCATTTTCCCCCTGCTGTGTAATTGGATCTGGAATAATATCAGGTTCCACTAGATTGAGATGATTATATTGATTGTTTGATACTGTTGTATCTGTAAGCAAATCATCAAACCAATCATTTTGACACTGCTCTAGCATTGAACCTTCCAGCTCCACTGGACTGGCATGCATAGCCAAACTCTCTTCCAAGTTTGATGGGAAGGCTGCAAGTTCTTTGCTTATCAGATCAGCAATCATGAACAGATCAGATTCGGGATAATCCAAGGCTCGCACCATCTCTTCGGCCACACTTTCAGGAGAGTCATACCTCAAGTCGAATGGAAAATCAATGTCACAGGATTGGCTTGATTCTTGTATGCGTATCTTGAGATGTAAGGTATTTTCATCCTCCACTCTGCCCATCACACAATAGCTTCGACGTAAGGAAGGACTCTTGGTACAAACTGCCTTTCTACACACAAAGTCTGCACTTTCTGCCACCACTGGTTCAAGATCTATTTCTGCCATATCTTCAATTCTCCTCTCTGTCACACATGGCTGTGCCACCTTGGAAACACCATTATCACTGAGCATATTTTCCTCCCCTAAACTGGTAACTGCATTTCTGGGCTTTGGCATAGAGCTGGAAAGCTTCATGACCTGGACTGAATTAGGGCTCACTTCTTTGCACTGCAGGAAAGGATCAGCCAGCAGGTCACTGGCAGAGGGCCTTTTAGATGCCGGTAGCAAGCAACGATTGATGAGCCGCAATGCTTGGATGTCCTTCACTTTGTACAAAGCTTTAGGTTTCTCACCTCTAGTAACCTTCTTCTTGTAGATCTGCGCTAAACTCTTGCACTCGCTATATGGGCACTCACGGGTAAGCAGTTCCAGCATGCACATCCCAAAGGAGTACACATCAACAAGCTCATTGTAATCTTCCTGAAACATCTCCGGCGCCATGAACTCCGGGGTACCGACCAGCGTATGCATGTGATGTGTTTCATCAAGAATTGTGGCAGATCCAAAGTCCCCAATCTTGAGAGCTGTATTGGAGCTGCACTTCACAAAAATGTTCTCGCACTTGAGATCCCTGTGTATGATGGGTGGATCTTGCATATGAAGGTGAACAAGCCCTTTCAAGATCTGCCGCCCCCAGCTCTTCACTGCTTTTCTGCTGGCATGCTTGTGCTTCAACCGAAAGCCCAGTAGAGTTGAGGAGCACAGCTCAGTAATGAAATTGGTGTCACCCGTGGCCTTGTCAACCCATGCACTGTAAAGTTTGATGATGCCCTTATGGTTGAGCCCTTGTAGCAGCTTAACTTCACGCTGTACAGCAAGGGCCTGCTCTTCGGGGCACTCAAAGGGCGGCTTTGCTTTGTTCCAGGCAACTTCTTTGCAGTCCACCATATCATAGGCTCTGTAAACTGTTTTCATGGCCCCTTTGCCTAGAATTTCAGCATAGCGGCCGTAACGGCCGGTTGGATCATATTCTATGAACTCCTCATCAGGGTTATCATCTAGCACCATGTCATCATCATCCTCATTCATGTCGTACTCAGGGGGCTCGTCGGCATGCTCGTCAAATCCCTCGTTAGAGGGCATGGTGGATGGTGTGCGATGACAAAAAGGAGCCAAGAGATCAAGCGAGCTGTATCTGCAGATCGAGGGTAAGAAAGCCTTGGATCGGATCAGCACAAGCACTGTACAAGTTCTTGAATCAATTGGCCTCCTTCAACCTGTTCTGATTTCTTCTAAGCTAAGATTGAGAGGTTATAAAAGCAAAGGTAAGGGCCAAAGGCGAAGGCCTGGAAGGTACCTGGAGGCTGGACGGCAGGTAGCTATAGGCTATAGCGACTTGAGAAGAGCGGCAAAGCTCTACGCGTGTCTCCCCCACCAATCATGCATGGATGGCACTGCCTCCCTGATGTTTTAGCCAACGGCCATTTTTCGCCTCGCCATGGCCACCAGCACTAAGGGTGTGTTCACATGAGGGAGCCCCACCATCCAATCATGCCGCTTGTGAACATGTAGACAATTTGCATTTTATACGCATGGAAGACAAGTGCTGGCACCTCCCTTTTCTCCGCCTTGATGGAAAAAAAATCTAATCTCTGGGCCTTAGAAAAATTTTGCTATCGTTGATGGAGTTGGGTAGAACATGACAATGTTAAGCGTTCGATATTTATCACCACCCATGAGCATCCAACTGCCCGCTCCACTTGCTCGCACACGTGTCATTCAGATCGCATTTTTGTGGAGTAATCTTCACTAGAATGCTATACAACCCATTTTTTCTTTTTTACTTTGGAGAGAACTTGAATTGAACACACACCCTACAACTAGGTACCACATGGTTTCGTCCAAGGAGATTCGATCCCATAACCTCACGGAGGCACTCGAACACTTTCGAAAGCCCCCTTTCGAGGGGATGCAGCCGAGCTGGGAAGCTACATCACTCTCACACACAACCCTACAGTGTCAGGTCTCCAACCCACCACCTCTTGGTTAGGGTAGGTCATTATGAGCTGAGCCACTCAAGCAAGTGCTCGCTGACCTATACAACCCATTTAGAAGATGCAGAGGGAAAAATCACTCAAATTCTATACATGTTTTATGCAATTTGAAGCCCATCCTTCTCATGCTTCAAGTAAGGAGGCATGATCATAAGGGGCCCTTTTCATTTTGGAGGACTGGCATCAGCATGCATGATGCCTGGCACAATAGGTGCCTACAAGCATGCATGTGAATGTGTTATAATAATTGTGTTGCACTAGCATCCACACATGTTGCCTCTAAACATTTAGATCGGAGCCTCATGCAACACTATAACACTTTCATTTAATTTCCCCTGTAATAGTGTATGCAACACGAAAAACCCTTAATAATCCTTTATTCTAATTTTGGTATACCTTATCTTACAAGGCCTACACAAGATTTACGAGGTATAAAACCAAAGAGGAAGTCTCCTAAGTTGAGCGTGGTGTTCCGCCCATACACACTTGAGCCACCAAAAGACCAAGATTACTAAAAAATGTACTTGAATAACTAGACACATTTAGGCCAAGTGTGTAAAGAGCCCTTCTTCCCCACATCATGCATTTTGGCATGATTTCCCCCTTCTTGAGTGCCCCCATCTCCACGCACGAGGTGGTCCTTGAACCCACCCCATTATCACCCTCCTCGAGCCCTCGCACGTGCATGTTTGTCCCTTCTCACCCTCTTAGTAAAAACCAAATCTTACTATGAACTTTTGAAAAAAAATCCCCCAATCTCTCTATACTATGAAAACTTTTGATATTTATTTTAGGATAACTTGTAGAGTAGTGCTCCCTAAATTAAATATCCTATGAGAACTTTTGAGAAGACTATTTCTGGCCCTGCACCACCCCACCACCACAAGTTAGTAGAAAATTATGGAAGTCCTTGAAGGGTCACTATCTTATACTAACTTTTGACTATTATTTTTGCACTACTTGTCAACATAAAGTATCTAATCCCACCTTGCCGCATGATGCCAACCTTAAAGGTTATCATGTTTGTGCATATGAAAGAAGCGTCATACTAAAATGAAAGAAGTATCTTATTAAAATGATATGATGTCCATGTTGGCCACGCTTCAAGTGGGGTGCATGATTATAAGGGGCCCTTTTCATCTTGGAGCATCAACATCATGCACAATGCCTAGCAAGGTAGGAGGTGCCTATAGGCATGCACATGAACGTGCCATAATGTACTAGTATCCACACATGTTGCCTCCATAATTGAATGGCATAGGCAATGGAAAAGGGGGAAGATTCTCTAAAAATCTTGAGCCACTAAGACTAAGATTTCGTGAAAATGTACTTTGATCATTATGTGAAGAGCCTTTCTTCCTACCATCATGGATTTTTTCATTAGTGTCCCCATCTCCTTGCAATTGACTCACAATCTCCTTACACGAGGTAAAAGAATTTGTGGAGGTCCTTGAAGAACACCAACACCAACTCCCTCCCAAACAAATGTCACTTTCCTATGAAAACTTTTGAAGATGAATCCCCCTCCGCTAATCTCACAATCTTATGAAAACTTTTGAAGATTATTTCTCCTCCCTACGAGGTAGGAGAAATTTTTGAATATCTCTCATACTCGGGTGTTTTGCAACTCCGAACTTGTGGACTAGCACTCCCTAAACTTAATATCCTATGAGAACTTTTGAAGATTTATACCACTTCCCCCACCCCACCACAAAGAGATAGGAGAAAGTTGTGGAACACCTTGACAGGGGCCACTACCTTGTACTAATTTTGAATATTATTTCTCAAACACCACCCTCTTCCTTCTCTCCCCATCAACACAATATTTTTACCTCCACCTTGGCACACATGCTAGCCTTGAAGTTTATCAAGTTTGTGCATATGAAATAAGTGTCTATTAATGTTATATGGAATTGTGGCTCTTCTTTGCCAACTTTCCTCTTCCCACCTCTTTCTTTGAAGAGGGCTTTAAAACATGATTTTCGAATGTGGGTTTCCTTCATTTATAATCTTGCTTTGAGATCTTTATTTTTCTTATCCATTTGATTAATACAAACTCTACCACTAGTTTTTTTTTTTTTGCAAGCTTCTAAGAATATCTCGTGAGCTTTTAAATTTATAGTTTTTTTTTCAAGATATTGTCACTAGGTTATGGTGAAGTTTATAATCAATTATTTTTTCTTCTCCCCCCCCTCTCTCTCTCTCTCTCTCTCTCTCTCTCTCTCTCTCTCTCTCTCTCTCTCTAAATCACACACCATAGTACATGTTGGATTGCAATAAGTTGGAAAGCTTTGCATGGTGGGAGCTTCCATGTCTTTTATTATTCAAATCCCGCACTACACAAAGCCTTGGCCAAACCGAACGTGCTCAAAAAGATGCCAAGGGCCCTCGAAAAGATGTTTGAGACTCATAATATCCCACCCCACCCGAATCTAGGGAACCAAACCTAAAACTTGTTTATAAATATATTTATTGTATCATATCTATTATGAGTTAAATAATAGATTGTTGTTATGCACACATTAACCCATCATGAGTTAAATAACATATTGTTGTTATGCACACATTACCCATTATACATACCAAAACCACACGTCATCGCTCATGGAGATTAATTACTCTAGACTTGTAAATTGCCCTTAATCTACATAAGCACCAATGGATCAACTATTAAAATGATACCTATGTTGGCATTGTATTTCCTTGCTTTCTAAATTTAAGTAACTCTTAAATGAAATAGCATTGCAATGTGTACTAAAGATTGATCATTTACGGGTTTGAATAAATTTCACACTTTTTCCACGTCATGGTGCAGTTTATCCACTTAACTCCGTCCTTATTTACTTTGATATGAAGAGTGTTTCATGACATTCTAAACTTTGAATACATTTGCATTAAATATTTCTCCTCTATGCAACTAAGGTTGATGATTTAACTCTTTAAATAAGTTTCATAGTTTGTCTACTTTACATTAAGGATCAAGCATGATAAACTAATTGTTATGAATTTCCTAAATGTAGTTGCTATGTCATCTCTATTTTTAGATAAATACAATAACCTTTGTGAATGAGCTCTCTTTCATTCAAACTTTATCTATTTTCACACTAGTAGAACACACCATAAAAGTGATGGATGTACATTCCCTTGCGTTTTACTAGTTTCACTTCATAAGTTTTCAACTAGGCAGCCAAATGTTTTCACAACACTTAAGAGTCAAGAAATCCCATCTTCCTTCTTCAAAGTTTCCCCCTTATAAGTTCCCCTCACCGGGACACTTATAAAGGGGAAACTTTGGAAAAGGAACATGTATTATTTCTACTTTAATTAACCTTTTGAATGAGTTCTCTTTCATTTAAACTTTATCTGATTTCACACTGGTTAAACACCATGATAGTGATGGTTTTTGTTCCATTACTTTTTTAATTTCACCTCATAAGTTCAACCAAACAAGACAATGTTTCACAACACTTAAAGACACCCCATGCTCCTTTAGTTTCCCCTATATATGTGCCCCTTACCTCACCCATAGGCATATGTGTTTCACACTATCTAAAGTCACACATGACATATACCATAATCATTCATTCCAAATGACTGGTCTATAAGGCATGATACTTTTTCTACTATCTAAGTCCCTCTAAAGTAAAATATCATAGTGCTTGAATTAAGTAACATGTATAGTTCAACAAGGGTTGATTTTGAAACTTTATTTCACTGCTTTTCATGCAAAGTTTTAAATCTTTATAGTTAAAAGATATTTTCTTTTTAAATAATTAGAGTAATTTTAAAATTACTTTTTTCACTTAGTAAGGAAACTTCCCTTACATGATAATGAGAAATCAATGTTTCACCACCACATACAAAGAAAACATCATATTACCTTGACAGCTAAGATTGAAATCACTTTTTTCACTTTGTAAGGAAACTTTTCTTGCATGATAATGGCTCATGATAAATCAATGTTTCACCACCATATGCAAATAAAATGTCATATTACCTTGAGAGCTAAGATTATATGCCCCCCCCCAAGAAAGAAAATAGATCTATCTTATGCTTAATCTTTCCACAAATGAGTACTAAAAATAATATGTTTAACATCCTTTAAATAAGTTATTTCCATCTTGTATATTATTCAAATTAGTAATTAAACATTTTGATACTCTCACTAGAAGTGTGCACTAGTGAAAAGTAATTATAATGTATATGTATGTACGAGTGAAAAGTAATTATAATGTATATTCATGCATGTGTGTGAGCCTGCTAGGGACCGTCTAATGTATCACTTGTTGATGTAATGCATTATTGGTTTAAAAAAAGCATTAATGCTCTAACTGTTGATTCAAACATTTTGAAAAACACTTTATGCTCAAGAATTAACTATAATGTATATGTGTGCATGTGTGTGAGCCTTTACTAGAGACCCTCTAGTGTATATGTACGCATGTGCATGAGCCTTCCTAGAGACACTCTAGTGTATCACTTTGTGTAATCTATTATTTGTAAAAAAGTGTTAATGCATTAAGCTTTTGATTCAAAAATTTATGCTCAAGATTTTTTGGATAAAAAGTATTAATACACTGAGATTTTGATTCAAACAAGCAGTCGACTGGAAACGAAAGATGAGAATGAAGTGTTGCCACTTAGTGCTTGTCTCACAGACAATTGCCTTTGTATACAAGTATCACAAGTGAAACTAGAGATTTGGTGACCGCTTTTTGGAAATCTGAGACGAGAGTTTCACCAAACAAAAAGGATATTTGTAAGCAGAGGATCGAGGCAAAATGTGTCATCAGACATCCAATTCATCTTCTAGATGACTCTCAGGTAATATGTTTTTGCTATAATGTAATCCATGGTGGCCTTGATTTCTGTTGGAATAGTTCAAAATTTGTAGTCTTTGGGCAGCACTGAAAGCTTGGCTGTTCAATACCAAACTGGTAGTTTTTTACCAGCAATCACTCTAGGCCATAAGTACCAATTTGGTACTGCAATCATTGTAGGTACCAATTCCTAGATCCAAGTACTTAACATTGTTTGAATTCCCAGCTCCATAATAGTATCATTGTAGGTACCAATTCCACCTCCATAGGACCAAATTTGGCACTTCTCTGAATTTTGCATTGTACCCAACAGGATTCACGGTACAACTTTTGGTTGCAATGTCCAAGAGTAAGGAAGCACAGTCTCAATTTAGCACTTTTGAGAAGCACTCACACTTGGTAGTGTAATACCAAATTAGGTTTTGGAGACAGATTTGGTGCTTTCAATGTATCTTGCAAAGTACCAAATGGATGCACAGTACCAATTTTGGAGCGTTTTATATCCAGAAAAGTATCCAATTTTGTACTAAGCATCCAATTATGGTACTGTAAAGTATACAGAGAAATAGCCAATTTGGTACTATGGATCAAGTTCGGTACTATGCAGGGTGCTTTAAGTGTGCCTGGTTAGTACCTAAGGTGTTCCACAGCTCCAATTTGGTTTTTTTGGCACCACTTACACTTAGTATAATACCAAAATGGGTTTTGGAAACAGATTTGGTGCTTTTGGAGGATACTGAAAAGTACCAAACTAGATGCATAGTACCAATTATGGCACTCTTTGTATCCAAAAAAGTATCCAATTTTGTACTAAGCTTCCAATTATGGTACTATGAAGTATACAGAGAAATAGCCAATTTGGTACTATGGATCAAGTTTGGTACTATGCAGGGTGCTTTAAGTGTGCCTGCATAGTACCTAAGGGGTTCCACAAATCCAATTTGGTGTTTTTGGGCACCACTCACACTTGGTAGTATTATACCAAATTGGGTTTTGGAAACAGATTGGGTGCTTTTAGTGAATACAGAAAAGTACCAAACTGGATGCATAGTACCAATTTTGACGCTTTTCTGTATCCAAAAAAGTACCCAATTTGCCACTATGGATCCATTTTGGTAATAGGCAGTATGTAAAACAGTACCAAATTGGGTACTATGGTTCCAGCTTGGTACATAGAACCAAATTTGGTGCTTTTTTGTATTCACAAAAGCACCCAATTTGTTACTATGATCCAATTTGGTACCATGCTTAATGTAGAAAAGTATCCAATTGGGTACTATGGTCCGCCGCGTGGTAATAAATAGAGCCTAATATGGTGCTTTTCTGCATCAAATTTGGCACTATAGTCTGATATCTGGCACTACAGTGCCAAATTTGGTACTTTAGAATGAGTTGGTGGTTTACAGTACCAAATTTTGTACTGTAAATAGCTTTGGTGCTTTACTCTTGTTTGATAGTATTCTGAGCTCTAACATGGATTATTTTTCGTTTAAAGGTGGAGCTCTACAAAAGATTCAAGAGCATGTATCCTGCGGTGAAGTTGTCACTCAGTGTGATGGCCGTACGGACGCGAGCCCAGTACGAGCGGACGTCCGGCACGAAACACCATGTCTTTGCCGCACGCGGCCCTTGATGGCTTATGATGGCTCCACCAGCCCATCGAGCGCGTTGCGCGCGTTTGCCTTGCGGGTCTCACCCGTTCACTTGCCCTTCATGCCCGGCTCGGCTCCGTGGGCCTCACCCGGGACTTGCCTTCCATCCATGCCCTGCCGGCCTAGGGTCCATCGCGGCCCCGTCGGCACGGCCCGGCCCGCCGGCTCGCCGGTCGGCCGTTTTTCCACCGTCCTCGGTCCCGTCGGCTCATTCGGTCCCGACTCCGTCAAGGTTGGGAGGGCATCCCCCGGGCACACGGCTCCCTAGCAACCCCACTCGCAACGCGGGAGGCCTAACGTGCCTACCCGGTGCGTGAGTGCGTCTAGAGGTGCCTACCATGGGTCCATGCTTTGCCCCTCCAAGCACTCCTTTGAGACACTCAAGCCATTTTTTGTCCGAAGATTGAAAGAGCGCTATACTTGCTGCTGTATTTACCATATCCAGATGGTATACTTCAAGGATGCTTTCAATCAAATGCGCCAGAACAAGTTTGGGCATCACGGCAAAGAACATCCATGTACATGCTCCATTTGTGGTACACATAGTGAGGCAGGCCAATGTTATGCAAACCAGCCTGTTTTTCAACACATAAGTAACTTGCTGGATTTTATATTGTGCCCTCGCCCTAAGGATCGTGAATATCATGCAAAGAGATGCTTGCTTGGAGAGTGCCCCAAATGCGGTGTACGAAAGTTGTCATTCTGCCCAGCCGAGATTGCAACAGATAGCAAGGAGGTGACTGTTAAGATATTCCAGGATGTGGGCACTGGACAGGTTAATGGTGATGGAAAAGAGAAGAAGCGAAAGGACTTGGTCGTGGAAAGGATGAAAAGTGCAACTTTCATTCATCTCTTTTCAAATCATCTGAAAAGCTTCGTTAAGCACAACTTTATGTTTAGGTGGCAGGCCCAACAATTCAAAGACTGCTTGCTTAAGTTTCCCAGAGATTTTGTGGTATCTGTTGTTGATTTTGCAGAGAATTACAGCTTTAAAGTGCAAAATGAGATCCAGTCCATGCATTGGTGGTCAACACAGGTAATAATACTGGTACACATCTCTTATATCAGAAATTCAGTAGGAGCTATTGAGAAGACTGTGCATTTTTACATATCAGATGATAAGCTCCATGACACGCTCTTTGTTCAGCATTGTTTTATGCTGCATGACAACTGGATGAAACAGCAAGGACACCGTTTGCGTTATCATTGGGTATGGTCAGATGGTGCCGCTTCACAGTTCAAGGCACAAAGACCACACTATTTTGTAGCCAGGTATTATCAATTGACAGGATTGCTTATGATGCATAACTTCTTTGCTTCAGGGCATGATAAAGGAGAGCATGATGGTGCAGGTGCTATTATCAAGAGAACCCTGACACACGAAGAGCTAAAACCCGATGGTTGGCCCATGAAGTGTGCGGCTGATGTGGTCAATTTTTTGAACGCGAGGTTTCAGCCGACAACGGAAGGTGGAAGTGCCAGCACAAGGAGGGTGTTTTGGTTGGTTTCACCGAATGATGTGCTGCGTTTTTCGTTGTGGGACTATAAACCAATTACAGGCTCTCGCTCATTCCACTGTGTTGATGGCTACTCAACGCACAATCCATGTGATGTGCGTTTTTGTACGCTGTCATGCTTCTGTGATCCATGTGTGAATGGGCAGTGGAGGAGATGCAATAATAAACAGCACATTGAAGAATGGAAATATGTCTCCATCAAGCCATTGACAGAGTCAATACAACCTACAAATAGTGACGAGGACGACGATGATGAGGAGAACTACAATGATTTGTTTTCCTCCCATGTGAGTGAGGATTTAAGCATGCCTATGTATGAAGGAGACCCTGAGGTGTTGAGCCAATTATTGTCCATTGGGGATAACTTTGCAGAAGTGAACGCAGCCGAGGAGAAGGAGGACTTCTACCTTCTTAAGTGCACAAAAACCGTTTATGTAGCACCAAGAGTACTGAAGGACCTTTGGCATAACAAGATTGTAAGAGGTGGATTGCTAGTTGAGGGCTTGTACTATGCCCAGGTTGAGGGCAAAGTTGATACCTATACCCTATTAGATCAGACACCACCGGTGATGATCTACTCGCATCTTGTTAGAGCCATACGGTTCCCCATGGAGGCTATCCCTGGCCTCCATCACCACTTTAAACTATCCTCAGAGATATATGAAAATATCTACAACAGTATGCCATATAAAGACGGAAGTGACCAGGACGGGAGCCATACAGTGTTTACCCCAAGTACAATTCTAACCACTGGCAACAGTTGTAATTCTCTTGAATAGAATCTTGCTTGTGATCAGTACTGTCTAATTCTCTTGATTAGAATCTTATTTGTGATCAGTACTATCTAATGCTATTGCTGTGTTATCAATTTGGTACTGTGCTTTATTGTTTTTAGCTCTGCTGTGTTTTTGCAGTATCAAATTTTGGTACTGTTCCTTTTTGTTTTCACCTAACTATTGTGGCACCAAATTTGATACTCTATAGTACTGCAGTACCAAAATTTGGTGCTATCTGCTACATGTACAATCATTCAGTTACTGTTGTCTTATACAGTACCAGTCTTTGGTGGTAATATGCCAGCAAATTTGTAGAACCAAAATATGGTAAGTACTGTGCTAATAGTTTTAGTGTGTACAGTTTTTTTGCAGCCGGAGTTATAAAGCCCAACAATACGGTGGTAATAAGTAGCCTTTCTGGTACTATGCAATAACTATCCACTTTCTCTCACTCTTCCTCCCCTCCCTTGCTCTCATCATCTCTCTCCCTTGCTTCCTGTCATCCTCTGCCAGCCATGAACAGGGACTACTCACCTGGCAACTCCCACTTGTCACTAACTCCAAAGTCACGCTTGTCACCAAGTAGTAACAAAAAAGTACAAAAGCAGTAGCCAAAAAAAGTACATGTACAAAAAGATAATTATCATTAAATGCCAAAGGCAATGTACAAGCATACAGAATCTTTTACACATCAGGGGGGTCAAAGCGATACGAATACCCCTCCATAGATACAAAGTAGTTGGCAACGAACGAGGAAATGTCATCCTCAACATCAAACAAGGGATTCCGGTGGCTGTAAAGCAGTGGGGAACTTATCAGCTAGCCACCCAGAGATCCACGGGAAAATGACATCCATAAGATACTTCGGCTTGTCGGGGTCATAATACTTAGGCTCATATGACCGGATGCAGCAGCACGAGTCGTAATCATTCTTCAAGGACTTGTATCTCGTGTCGTCCACAAGGAGGGTGTTCGTTTCATTGAATTGTGGATACTTGCGCCACACTTTTCTTAGGAGCTTCAGAAAAATAGGCTTGTTATCGAACTCCTTCGCAAGGACTGGCACATCTCTGAGTTTGGTAGCCCACCTCTCACAATGAGACTGGTCAAAAATATCTGTAAACAGGTAAACCAAGCAATTAGAATAGTAGCACAAATAAGAGTACCAAAGCTAACAAACAGTACATAACAGTGAAAAGGTACCAAACTTGGTACAACACAGTACCAAAGTACCAAATAACCAAATTACCAAATATTATAAAATTGTGTACACAAATGTTACCAAGCACAGAACCAAGTACCATAGTATCAAAGCACCAAACAGTACCAAATTGTGTACAAAGTAAAAAACAGTTTCAAACTACCATAGCATCAGAGTACCAAAGTACCAAAGATAACCAAAGAGTACCAAATTATGTACAAAACAGTGCCAAATTGTGTATACATGAAATAGTCCAAAGCAGCATAGCACCAGAGTACCAAAGTTCCAAAAAGTACCAAATTGTGTTAGCAGTGCCAAAAGTACCAAACTACCAAATAGTACCAGATTGTGTACAGAACAGTAGCAAAGCTAGCCAAACAGTATCAAAATAAATAAAACCAGTTGTGAAAGTTAAGGGATAAATACCTAAAAAGAGGCCTTTCATCTTCATCAACTGAGGGAAGCAAGCATTCATTCCCCTGCCGCTTTGGCCTCCTCATTGCTTTTAGCCTTCTCAGTGTCTTTGGGCTCCTCTGCACCTGCAGCCTCCTGTGCACTTTGAGTAGCTTCCGCTGCCCTCTTTCCGTTCTTCCTCCTCTTTCTACCTGCCTTGTCCTTTGCAGATGTGATGCCGTAGCCAAAACCTCTGCCTCTGAGAGAACTTCAACTGTCACCTCCTCAACAGCCAACATCTCTTCATTGTTCTTCTCGCCTTGGTCAGTCTCTTGCTCAGCAACCTCCTCAATTAGATCACTTCCCCCCTATTCTTTCTCCTCCGGTCCCTTTTCGTCTTTGTCTCTCTCCTGCACTTTCGCTTTTAGTCGATCTTCCCCCATGCTTGAGTCTACAGTAGGCTCAGCCCCTTTCCCTTCCCTTGTGTTGGCATCAAGGTCTTGCAGTATTTTTTGCACTGACTTGTAAGAATCTTCTTTAAACATGTAAGTGGCATCTGACTTACTGTGACCAGGGAGATCCTTCCTATCCATTGGGGTGTTGTCATGGGTGTCCGCACCGAAAGATTCTCTACCGACATATGCACAAAGATGAAAGACAAGATTAGATCATCAGTTCAAACAATATAAACATACAGTGTCCAACACAAACACCCCACTTACTCTTCAATAATGACCTCCCTGACACCCAGGCCTTTGCCTCTGAAGGGCTTGCGGTGTTGCAATGTGCCTTCACGCACATATCTCTTGTTCTCAACACAGCTGCAAAACACAATGGATGGTACTGATGCCTGCAGGGAAGCATGAAGGTACCAACCACGTAAGAAGCCTCCAAAGCCTCCCCAAAGGCAACACAAGTACCAAACACATGAATTGTGTTGGCAGGGTCCACAACATGAGGCCTTGGAGTCAATGTATATTTCATCCCCCTCTTCACATCAGCACACAACTTATGTACAAATTCTTGATGGTCTTGGGTCTCCAAGCATTCATTTTGGAGCTTCACATACTCCATCTGCAAAACAGACATACTCTATCCACTTATCCACCAAAACAAACAATTAGCAAGGAAGTACACAAGCAGTACAAAAATTGAACCAGAATAGGTACCAAAACAGGTAAATTGTACCATAATAGTTCTAAACAGCACTAAATGGGTACAATGAAGTTTCAACAACTCCCAAGCCAAACCCAAGCAGAATAAAAACAGTACTAAAAAGGGTCGGATTGTACCAAAATAGTTTTAAACAACACCAAATTGGTACATGAAGTACCAAAAACTACCAAAACAGTACTAAAAAAGGTTGGATTGTAACCAAATAGTTTTAAACAACACAAAAATGGTACATGAAGTACCAAAAACTACTAAAACAATACCAAAAATGTAGCAAAGCAGTACCAAAATAATATCAAATAGTAGCAAAATAGTACCAAATAGTACTAAAATAGTACCAAATAGGTTACAGACAGTGCTAAAAATGTAGCAAATCAGTACCAAAATAGTAGCAAATAGTAGCAAAATAGCACCAAATAGGAAACAAAACAGTACCAAAACAAAACCAAATAGTAGCAAAATAGTACCAAAATAGGTAACAAAACAGTACCAAGACAAACCAATGACAAACCAAAACAGTACCAAAAGGTTAACAAATCAGTATCAAAATAGTACCAAAAGGTAACTAAACAGTACCAAAACATGTAAATTATGCCAAAACAGTTGTAAACAGCAATAATTTGATACAACTAAGTACCAAAAACACACAAGACTCCCAAAAATACCCAAAAGACCCAAAAACTTGTCACAGTGAAATTCCAAACTAGTACCAAAATAGTGCAAAAAGTACCAAACGAATCAAAGAAAACAAAAAATACTTAGATAGCACCCAAGACATATTTAGCACTACCATATAAGACCAAATAAAAGCTCAACTTCAATACCAAAACACTTCAAAAGAGTACCACATGAAGCAAAGAAGCACAAAAAGTACCAAAGTTAGTGCCAACATTGAACCCAAGATGTACCTGCAATACCTTAAAGACTCTAAAACTTGTAGCTAGAAAGTACCAAAGCAGTATCATAATAGGTCAAAAGAGTTTCAAATGAACAGCAAAGCACCAAAAGTACTAGTCATGGGTGCAACCAATTATCCAAGACAACCAAAGGTGCCCTATTAGACTAAACTCAGTAACCTAAAAGTACTAAAACAGCACAAAAATAGTTCAATAGAGTACCAACTGAAATAAAGAAGCACCATTAAGTACCAAGAAAGGCACCAGCACAACACCAAGTGTTATAAAAAATACCAAAACAAGTAAAGAAAGTACCAAAACAGTTCAAGAAGTTTCAAAACCACCAAAAATATCAGCAGATAAACCAATCAAGAAGTGAAACATGCCAAATTGCCAAACCATGTGCAAATTAAACACTATCAACAGTCAAACACAATGCAATAGGCCAGAAATACAATACCTCCTGGTGTTCAACCTCCGCTTGGAGCTTTTGGATATTTTCGAAAACCCCGTGTCGTCGCAACAAGCGCCGACTTGCTCCCAGCTCTCCCAGCTCAGCCTCCACCTATCTCTTCATCCGGAACAGGGATTTGTTGCTAAAGCTGAACAATGCGTGCTTCCAGGGTATTGATGTCTTCCATCTCAAACTCTTCGCCACGTCCTTTAGCTGGTCCTTGTTTGCTTGAATAGAGGCCTTCAGGCTTCTGAGGTTTGACCATCCTGGATGTGACACTGGGTGTGCCAGTCTTTGCAGCAATGCCTCTAAATCAGGTAGGTGGTCAGCAATTACCCCTCTGCCAGCATTCTCTGGTTCTGTGCAGATATTACTACCACTTTGAGTCATCCGGGCCTTCTTATCTGAATGCAGGACACTGCCAGCGGAGGAAGCATTTTGCCTCCTCCATGCCTCAATTTTACGCTCAAGCCCGCCACTCCTAGATGATATCATCTGAAACACTCCTTCCCCAAACCGGGCCCATGCTACTTTATGCCCTGCTGGGTCTTTTTTCGCTACATGGCATTTCTCAAAAGCGTAGCACGTAGCAAATTTGTTGGTCAATTCACCACATGAAGGGGGCCCCTGATAAACTTTGGAGAATAGAAGTTTGCAGTCTTCCACCAGTTGTGGCTGCAAATGGTTTAAATAGATCTTGCTGTTTTTTGGGTACTTGAACTTGAATACGGTTAACCATTGCTCGGGTGGCATGTCCTCATCAGTCAAGTCCTTGAAGAGTTTGCCCTTAAGAGACTGAGACCGTACTCTTCATGCAGGTCCTGTGCCGTGTAACAGAACCTGGTTTGTTGAGGGTACTCCTCCATTTTGTTCTTACCTAAAATGTGTTCAAAACAAATCAGAGAATTGCTGACTCCTATAGATTAAATGTGGTGCCCGACATTGTGTCTAATGTGAGGTGATGCCCTACAGAACCAATTGTGGTACTCAAAGAGTACCAAATTTGCTACTGCAAAGTACCAAATATAGTACTGTTCATTTAACTGCAAATGTCAGTGCAGGGAGTGAACATGCACCATTTACTTAGCACATGCATATGCCAATCAGAGAATTGCTGACTCCTACAGATTAAATGCCCGACATTGTGTCTAATGTGAGGTGATGCCCTACAGTACCAATTGTGGTACTCAAAGAGTACCAAATTTGCTACTACAAAGTACCAAATATAGTACTGTTCATTTAACTTCAAATGTCAGTGCAGGGAGTGAACATGCACCATTTACTTAGCACATGCATATGCCAATGAATAGCGTACCACGTCTTGACTTATTGGTATATTTTGATTCATCGCCGTCGAAGAGGAGTGAGGTCCGCGACCTTGCACTATTTTGCACTTGCCCTTGTGTTGGGACTGGCTATGTGCTCCGGCTTTGTTTGTTGGGGGGGTGTGGTGGAAGCACCCTTCTTGTTGCTGCTGCCAGGAGGCACCATTCCCTCCTTTGCCTTCGCTTTCGGTTTGCATGTTGAAGGTGACACTCTGCTGGCAGCAGCTCCCTTGGCCTTTGGGCTCCTCATGGCTAGACGACAATTGAATGCGGGGAGAGAGAGAGAGAGAGAGAGAGCAGAGCAGCTCTGCTACAATTGAATGCGGGGAGAGAGAGAGAGAGAGAGAGAATAATTTGAATCTCAGTTAATTGTGATAAGTAATACACTTGGAATATCTTGATGATGAGCACGTGACAGGTGGATTAGTGCGAGGTTATTAACCGAGGTATCTTTCAATTGAGGATTGGTCAAATGGCCCATGATGAAGAGTCGTTGAGTGTCTAGTATAACACCCCATTTTGTCTTATACAAATAAATGGCCATACATTATTGTGTTACATATGTATGGACACTTATATTTATTTTGTGCAAGGTAGTAATGTGATTTCTAAGACTATGGTCAAAAATATTATATTTAGATCAAATTTGGAGAAGAATCTAAATATGGCTACAAGGATCTATCTTTGGTTTAATCGATTTAACTACCCATGTGGAGCCACTCACGCTTGGGATGGGTGGGGGGGCGAGGGCAGGGAGGAGGGGAGGGGGGGGGATTTTACCCAATCCTTATCTTGTGATTTTCCTTACTTTGTGTTAATTTAGGATTTGTCTATGGATGATTTTGTGGTGATTTCCAATGCTTAAAATTTCCTCACAAGTTTCATGGTTCTCCTTATGAAACTTGAAGAGAACAATTCTCATCTCTCCAAATATTCTTTTTTTTTAATGTTAACTTTACTAATTTATAGGTTTAAGTGAAGCCTTCTTTCCTCCCTTAAAGAAGACTTTTCATCAGTATAAAAAGAGATTATATCATAACATAATGGAATTTGTGAAGAATCAATACAATTTTTTATGAGTAGATTTCAACTTAGATACACTCATTTTTACGTCATAAATGACGATTAGATACACTACATAATTATAACAAAATACTTAGTTAGTGATAAACAATCAATTGATTCAAATTGATTACATACATTACATAATTACTCCATAATTATAACAAAAAACTAAAGCTAGTGATTAACACCCAATTAATTTATTTAGACTTTTTATTCGATACTACATCGACTTCATAAATAAAAATTATTTATTTATTACATAAGGATTTTGGATCACATTACCATCTAAAACATATGCCAATATTGATACATATTATACAAGCCTCTAGGTTGCGATTGTGCCTCATGGACCACACTAATCACAAGACAGAGAGTGTTTTTTTGTGAGATTCTGCATGCAAGCTTTTTTCCAACTCTCAAGGCCATCACACCAAGTGAATAGCATTAAGATCAACACCATAACAACAATATATGTACCTATCACTCAAGATGTTTACACATAGCCTGCATTATTTGAGGGGCTACACTATTTCAGAGAAAAGGGGACTCTAAGGTGCTTAAAAACATACATTAGATTCAAAACTTTTTTTTTTGGCTGTATAATTTGGCTCTTTTGTCATCTCGTAAATGAGCTCAAAAGGTGCTAGAATGGTAGAATCGACTATAAACATGTCTATGTTTTTTGAAGCTTCAAGCCGAGGCGCAATGCAACTCCCTGATGTGGGTGCACTAGATTGTCTGTCATGTCCTCATTCCAATGTCACACCAAAATGCTCCTTTTCTAAGGGAGTGAAGTTAGATCTCTAAATACCAAGATGGAGGAAAAAAGATAATGTCCATTTGGTGGCTCTCTCTCACAAAACGTGGAGGAAGAAGAAGAATGAGAGTTCTGTTGCTATGAATATGGCGGATCAATATAGAGTCCAGCCCCTGAGGGGAACACATTCAGATTGTTGTATATGAATTCCCAATAATATTTCTCGTTCTGGCACATGGAGCAAATCACAATCAGAAAAGAAAAAAAGGAAGGTAAAATATCCACAAAATCTAAGAGGAAAGTGAATCCCTTTGTTAGGCAGCTGTATGTAGAAGGATTGAACATGATGGAAGGGATTGAAGAGGATGAGGAGGAAAGAATCTCATATCCTTATTCTCAGAGAAAACCCACATCTCATATCCTTATTCCAGCTAGACATAGAAAAGATTATGTCCAAGTACTTAGCAGAAGTACTGAATGTTCAATCTGCGGAAGAATTTGCAACAACTGACATAGAAGTAGTGTCAGAGAAGCAGATAGAAGAAGCCAAACCCTTAGGGAAAGAAACTGCAACTAACACACAAGCAGTGTCAGAGGAGCAGACATAAGAAGCCGAACCCTCAGGAAAAGGAGAAGAAGACTTGTCAGCCACCAAAGGGCTAAAATAATGGATGGAGGCAATGCACTAAGACAAGGAGTAGCAGCAATCCATCCGAGTACAAGAAGAGGAGCACTTGCAGAAGATAAAAAATCAACGCAAAACTGGAGGAAGCAATGCAAAATGAACTCCAATAATTGCTGACCCAGTATAAAGATGTCTTTGCCTGGAGCTACACAGATATGCTTTGGCATTAACCTAAGCTTCTACCAACACAAAATAAACGTGAAGGAAGATGCAGTTCCCATCAGGAAACAAAGGTATAGGATGAATCCCAATTACGCTAAGCAAGTCAAGGAGAAAATCGACAAATTGTTGGTAGTAGGATTCATCCAACCAATAGAAAAAGATTATGATCGTGCCCAAAAATAATGGCAAGCTTAGAGTGTGTGGACTGTAGGAAGCTAAATGTAGCCACCATACCAGACCCATTTCCATTACCTTTCACATACTTGATGTTGGATTTTGTAGATGTATTCCTTCTTGGATGGATTCAGTCAATACAACCAGGTTAGAATGGCACCCGAAGACATGGAGAAGACTGCATTCATCATCATAGAATGGGGAGCATTCATGTCTTTGGTTCGAACAAAGTCTGAAAAAAATGCTTGCTAGTGCACCGATAATCCAACCATCGGAATGGGACAAGATGTTCCACGTATTCGTGGATGCATTAGGCACAGAAATTGGAAGTGTGCTGATATAACAAACAGAAGAAGGGTGGTATTTATTTATTTATTTATTTATTATGCTAGTCGAATGTTGCTACTCAATCAATAAATTTTGTCATTATCTATGGGGTAATCACTTTGTGTTTCATGTAGATCATCAAGCCCTATACCAACAACACAATCAGTTGTTGCTCAGGACTTGCTAAGGCAATACCAGGCAGCAAGACACCATTGCAAGACTGGAGGAGGAAGTAGCAACACTGTGGAGAAGAGGGGATGAGCTAGAAATGGTGGTCTAAGCTTCGAACAATGAACAATGACATCCAAAACAAGCTGCAAACAAGTAGATTAGGCAACCAAGTGAGCACCGAAAAAACAGCCTACATTGTGAACCATGGAACTAGCAGCAAGAAAAGATTGTAAGGAGTTACTCCTTATAAAAGGGAAGCTGAAAATATAGGAGGCCATGGAGGCTAAGGAAGAACTCCCCATAGTCTAAATGCCAGTGGAACTGATGGACAAGTGTGAAGAGGAGCTGAGAGCCTCTCAAAAATCATGTTGGGAGGACAAATTACAACTACTGAAAGAATGCATCATACTACCAACTCCCACATGCCTCTTGCTCCTACCACCAATTCCACCTCAAGACAAAGATGGAGCTGGAGGCAAAACTAGACGGTCAACTTCTACACAGCCATGATGAGGAAGCTCAGCTGTGGCAACCACCACCATCTCCACAATCACCAGCTCTCTGGAGGAAATACACGATCAGGTCAACATGTGAAGGAGCTTCGGAATAAAATACACAAGCTGACAGAGAAGCTGGAGGGGAAAAAAGAATTGGAGATCAGGCTAGAACTCCTCTAGAAACAAACATCAGTGAAAGACCCCATAGGAGAAGGCTCCACGGATCGTCTAGGCCAAACCACTCAAAAGATAGCTAGAGAATGAACAACAGAAGACGAAGAGCTGGTGTGCTGGCCAAGGGAAAAGAACCAATATAGTAATTGGAGCCCATAAAGAAAATAACAATTGGAAGCCCACATGCCATCGATCAGATGACACCATCTCAATTAAAAGAACAAATGTGGTTGATACATAGGCCAGGGTGACATGTGGGTGTGTGAATTAAAGTTGAAGTAGAGGGTGCTTATACATAGGGTAGGGTGAGGTGTGGGTGTGTGAAATTAAAGTCGAAGTAGAGGGTGCTTACATTGAAGCTCTTGGAGGATGCTTCTCTAGGCAATGGTTCGTGGACCAAGCTTGCGCACCTACCAGGGTACCCCTATCTAGAGATGTATCTAGAGGGTTGGTGGTGTCAAGGTTAATTGTAAGTACATAATGTGGTTGTTTGCACTGTGAGGTGTGATGTGGAAAAAATTGTGATGCCGAGGTGATGTGTATAGGCAATGGTCGGAAGATATGCCTTAGGTGTGGGCCCATATTTTATTCGCATGTACCTTGGGTTGATGTAGACTTCTCGAGGTGTAGCCATGTACTCTCCCCACATTTGTGGAGATATGGCGTGCACCACTCACTCCTATGTGACATGTGTCTAGGTATTGGGCAGGTATGTGAGTTGTTTTCACATCGACGTGCAAGGACACCCCTAGGTCCTTCCCATCATCTTGCACTGGCTTCTTTCTAAGAAGTTGGTAGTGGCACCTCATTGAGATCCATCCCTGCATGAAATGATTCGATGGTAGGGGGCTCATGGATGCAGTTTGAAGAGTTGGTTAAGTTGGGGTAGGTTTGGGGGTCGAGTTGTGGATGAAGTATCTAATCTTGTGAAAATGATGTGAATGGATTGACAGGAAGGTTATGGGTGGGGTGTAGAGTTGTACTGGTTGGAGGGGTGGGTGGGATGGCTTTCGGATCACTCATGGGGCCAAGGTAGGGATTCGCACTTAGGTCTTTTTTGTAAGTATACATAATAGTAGAAGTAGGATCACAACACAATACAAAGCACTGAATTGTAGAAAAAATTGGAGAGTAAACAATACTATTGCTTGTAAACTTTGATTACAAATTGGTGGCTGTCCACCCACCACCCTTGTGCCTGGAGGTAAGGAGCTTTGATGGCAATCTAGACATAATCTCCTCATTAAGTGGGGGAACGCTATTCTTCAACAAAGAAGTAGCATAATAGACACATCCACCACCGGTAACAATACCAACTCCATAAGAGGTGGGATTCATCACAAATGATGAATCCACCTTAGATGATGAACAAGAAAAGCATGTAGTACTACTACAAAGGGGGCCATATCCTAAATGGGTGAAGAAACTCTTGGATGGGAAAGCTCCACCAACAATCAGAAGAGCCAAGAGATGTTCGCACATCCAAGAGAATAAAGGAGCACAAGAGGGCCTCTACTCACATTGTCAATATGGCGGCTAATGAAAGTACACAAAAGTGAGTTAGTTTGGAGGAAGCATTAGCAAATTCAGATTAGAGGGGGGCCATGCAATTAGAATATGACACAATTATGAGAAACCACACTAAGCATCTTATGGATCATCCTACAAAATGGAAGGTTATTGGCACCAAGTGCATTTAGATGGCCAAGTACAAGTCTCTAATGTATATTGGATAAGTACAAAAAGGCAAGGCTTGTGGTGAAGGTTTTTGCACAAGTCAAAGAGTTTGACTTTTAGGATAAATTCAACCCCATATCTAGATTGACCACACCATTAGTACAATATTATTCTTGGCCACTCATGGTAAGTGGCCGGTAACGCAAAGGAATGTGAAGTCATCATTTGTGAATGGCCATCTCAAGGAAGAGGTTTAAGTGGCACATCCACCTAGGCTTGAGATACCCGGTTCAGAGAAAAACGTGTGCAAACTTTGGAAAGCATTATATGGGCTAAAAAACAAGCTCCTCGATCATGGAACCATAAGAGGGAAACAAGAAGTTCAGGCTAATTAGTGATGGTAATGATTTTAATAACTAGGGTTGTCCTAGAATGCATAGATTATCAAGAGATGATCAAGGATGGTGGTTGGCTCTGATAGCAAGTTGAATTTCATGCCTAGAGAGGATTAGGGTGTTCTAGGATGCATAGATGATCAAGGGATGGTGGTTAGCTCTGATAACAAGTTTAATTTCATACTTATATAGGATTAGGGTGTGTAGAAATGGATTAGTATCAACATCTTGACATAATAAGAATGCAAGAAGATGATTAAGACTAATGACAAAACTAGATCATAATGATAAGACAAGAGATTTAGCAAAAAAGGTCATATGATATTCCATTAAATAGATGACCTTTATATAGGCTTAAGTAGATCTACATTAGCCACTAAATGTGACTCCTAACATTGATTAGGCCATCCCTTAATCTTGCCTAGATTTAAGAACCACCTCACTTTAAGTGAGCACTCACTTGGGCCTTTTCTCACCTTCTTCTAGGCACCTTTTTTGGCTTGCATTTGGGTTCGACATCTTTACATTTGGGCTTCTTTTGAGCCTTTGAACCTTACTCGATGACTAATACAACTCATACATCATTTGAGGGTCACATAGCAATTCCCCTTGCTCCTAACATTCACCCAACATCACATGCTATTTTCAACTCTATATACGTATGACCTTATGATGGGAACCATGAAGAGAAGATCTCGTAGATAAAGAAGATGAGTTCAGATTTTGAAATGATAGAACTCGGGCTTATCGTTTCTATTTGGGGATCGAGGTCTAGAAAGAGAGCTAGAATCTTCATTTCTGAGCAAAAGGATGTAGGATAAATTGTAAAGGCATTTGGCCATAGTTGAGTGCAAGTTAGTGCTATCTATGGAAGATTCTTAATATGAAGGAGTACATGAAATTGGTGGGGATTATGAACTTCCTATGTAATAAACGGCCTATTGACATCAACTTTGCAGTTGGTGTCCTTATCTGGTTCTCAAATTAGTCCTGATAGAACCACTTGCAAGGATATAGGTGTTAAAGTACATCAAAGGTTCCATTGGGTATGGCATCACATACATATTGGGCGATACTTTGACTCAATTTTGTGATGGACATTGAGAGGGGGTGTTGGAAAAAATTGCTTAATGCTCCACCCTTGTGTTATTACTATGGGTGATAAATATGTTGTATTTTGTACGGCCCTCTATATGAGGAGTAGCCATTGTGCTAAGCACCTATGGTAGTTCCAATTTAGATACTGGATGGTGGCCAATTATGGAGAGATGATTAGGAGATGGCTTATGTAGGCTTGGTACTTTGCTAAGACAAATGCATGCTTGTGTGGACTATGTAATAGCAGTTGTGGGCATTGGTGTAACAATAAACCGATGACGCTCATAAGACCTATTTGAGGATTAAGGTCTCAAATGGCTACAGAACTATCTTATAGCCTAATATGGTCCCATTTGCATGATATGGTTGGTTGGTTAGCCGACATGGCCGACCTATGTCCATTGTGACCCTACGCAATATATATAGACTAGTTTGAAACTTTTGTTCGTCATGGAGTTCATTGTGTTCAAGCACTTTTGTAAGCAAGATAGCCTTCATCCAAAGTCTGTCTAGATCACCATTCAAAGCTCCTTTTACTGAGAGCACGCAGGTTGGGTGAATAGCCTTCAATTTTTAATCAAAGTTTGCAAGCAATAATATTGTTTACTCTCCATTCTTTTTGCACTTTATGGCTTTGTATTGTGAAGATTCTACTTCCACTATTCTATTTTCTTACAATATCAAGAAGACTACGAGTCATTACCATTCATGCATATGATGAAAAAAAAACATCTGCATCCTTACCATTCTTCTTCAATCATGAGGTATTGAGTGATGGTTCATTGACACTTCGTTCACACTTCTTGATTGCTTACTCAATGGAATCCGTTTGTAAGATAGTTTTGGCTTAGCAATCTCTTGTCTAATTTACGATGACATTGGTTACACAATGACACTTCATCATGCCAACAACACACCGAAATTTTTTTGTGGTAAGAGTTTGAGAAGATTTATAGGTAGCTTGGTTTTGTATGTACAAGATTGATTTTTAAATCCAATTTTTAAAGCTCATTTTTAATGTGATTACGGCAAAATAGTCATAGGTCGATCAAAAACTAGGTCTGCCTCTTTCTCATGTCACTAAGTAGAGGAACTTTACTTTTTATCTATGCAAATGATGAGAATGATGAGGGTGATAATATAAACCTCTCATCCTCCACTATGAACCCTAGAAACTTTAGTTTTCTTTCATAGGTTAGTTTGAGTACTTTTTTTGACATATTATTCCTTTCATTCGTCAGTACATGTACTCTTTTTTCAAGAATGGCCATGCCCCCTTTAAAACATCAATAGATGTACTCTTTATATGGATCGATACAATGTATTCTTCTTTTTCAGTAGATCGATATGCATACTCTTTATTCTTGAACACATGTATCCTTCCTTTGAAATGTAGGCTAAACAAACATACCCTTCCTTTGATAAGAGGTCATATGTGCTCTTTCTTCTGGGACAGCCGTACCCTTTCTTTTATAGGCCAGTCCACCTACTAATCTCCTAAATCGATAAAACATAGGTAGATATTCACATATTCATTCTCTAAATTACTAGGTTGAGCTTGTACATTTTTACCTTTGTATGTGTACACTTCTTCTTCTACAACACACATACCCTCTTTGATAGGTCAATGCCCGTACTCTATCGAAATACACACTACCCTCCTTTGATGAATCGATACATGAACTCTTTCGTCTAAAGTAGACATAACCCTCCTTTGTTAGGTCGATACACATGCTTTTTTTATACACATGGATGTGAAATAATTGATACGCATGTACACTTTTTATTGTATTGTTTCTTAAGATAAGACATACCCTTCCTTACTTTGTTTGGGAGAAATCTACCCTTTCATGAAATAGGTCGATATAGGTACTATTCTCATCTATTCCTTGCAAAAGTCATATACTCTAAATAAGTTCCATTGGATTGATCAATACACACAAACATCAAATACAATACAAGTACTATTCTCATCCCTTCCTTGCAGAGCAGAACTCTACTTCAGCTTTTTATCTTTACCATAGATGAGAAAAATGTTAGAACACAACACAAAGCATATCAATATCACAAATCAAACCTTAACTTGTCAAAGAATCAATATTTTGTGCCCTCCTCAGCACATCAATAAGGCCCTAATCCTTTCAAAACAGGTCACCAATGTTCAGAGCATAAGCAGCAAATACAAGCCCATACAC
The DNA here is from genome assembly GCF_041138505.1 of Cibotium barometz. NCBI lineage: Eukaryota > Viridiplantae > Streptophyta > Polypodiopsida > Cyatheales > Cibotiaceae > Cibotium > Cibotium barometz. Next base: position 21,296,275 of record NC_141053.1, on the reverse strand, counting down.
ATGGGCCAGCCCCTTTCTACCGAAGCTTTTTATCACATCCGTTTACAGCCATCATCAACCAAGGTCGTCACGTCTATTGGCATAGTACTCGGTTGTAGTGCCACATGTGAACAGGGCATAACTAGGGTCATTTTTTTCCCTTTGGGTTTTTCCCCTAACGCACTAAAAACCAACTATTGCTTTGCATCTCTATCCATCACCATCTCTGTGTACTGTGTACTTGCTCGCTTCTATGTGTAACCCTAGCTCCCTTGGGCCAACAGTGGTATCAGAGTCTCCTATGCATGTATGCTTGCGGTACCCGCTCTCTACCCCAGTGCACTGTATCTCCCAGTCATCTTCAGAGGCAAGACCCCACGGTCACGTATATTCCAGTCGATCAGCATCAGCAACTGGTGCAGAATGGCTTGGTTCTGACTGTCAGCCATCCATCACACAACAGAGGGCTTCCCTCCGAGGGGCAAAAAGGCTAATGGTACCGCCTGTCGTGGACAGAGCTCGGGCAGCACCCCATGGCCGAGAATGCATCCTTGTATTTGGGGCAAAAAGTTTGCTCAAGAACTTGTGATTGCCTGACATAGCACTCTGGTGCCTTGGGATTTTGCCTGTAAGTGTTTTTTACAGCACATTTGGTTGCAAGTGTTTGCATATCTCTTAGCACAAAGATTTCACCATTATGGCTGGGAATGCAACTGATATATTCAGGGTTTTGTCCCAAGAGGACAAATTGGATGGCAATAATTACTCCCTATGAGTTTCATGGTCCAAAACCTTCTTGTGGCCAAAGGTTTATATGGGGTTCCGTATCAGGTGATGATGTACGCCCTATAAACAGCACCAAGTTGTGGTGGTTCTCAGCAAGCTACAGCACTTGCTCCTGCATATCAAGTCTTGCAGGACCTCATAGCGAACCTGGCATATATTGAAGACATGTACCAGGCTAAGAATGAGGCCAAAGTTTCTCAAAGGGGAGTTGGAAAATGTGTCCATGGAAGATGGGGACATCATGATTGATCGTCTTATGAATGTCCAAGATCTTCGGGAGCAGTTGCTTAACATTGATGAGGTTATTCTCGAAAAGGAGTTGGTCTCCAGGACACTATCATCACTACCAGAGACTTACCTAAATTTCCACACATCACTCAGATTTAATTATTTTGTCAGTAAAGTGATCAATTATATTGCATATCACGTCTTGCAAGACCTCATGGCGAGCTTGGCATATATTAGAGACCATGTACCGGGCTAAGAATGAGGCCAAAGTGGCCTTTCTTAAATGGGAGTTGAAAAATGTGTCCATGGAAGATGGGGACAGCATGGATGATCGTCTTATGAAGGTCCAAGATTTTCGGGAGCAGTTGTTTAACATTGATGAGATCATTCCTAAAAAGGAATTGGTCTCTAGGACACTATCATCACTTATAGTCGCATGGAACGCGAAATGGGGACGGGGAATGGGGACATAAAAGATTGAGAATGGCCATTCCCTATGACTATAGAGTGACATGGGATGGGAATGGGAACGGGAAGATGCTGCCATCCCCAACATTCCCGAGTCTAAAAATGCCCATTCCCTGTGACTATGTCATCACTACCAAAGACTTACATGAATTGCCACACGTCGCTCACTTTGTCTGTGCAAACTCTGTCTGTGCACGAAAACCTAGAACCAATCTTATTTGAAGAGCTGGTTGGTTTGTTGCTATAGGAGGAGCAAATTGGAAGAACAAATCTTCTGTCATACATGGCAATAATGGGGTTTTTGTTGCCCAAGGCAAGGGCAAAGGAAAAGCCAAAAGCAATTTTCAGCCAAGGGCTGATTTGGGACAACCTTCACAAAAGACTAAGAATGCTGCAGGCAAGCCCAAGAAAAAGGGCAAGTGTCACTACTACAAAAAGCCAGGGTCACTATGTAAATGTGTGCAGAAAGCGGCTTGTAAAGGAAAAAAAGAAGGAAAGTGACATGGCTATAGATTCTTCTTCATCACCTACAGCGAAAGATGATGCGTCAATAAATCTTCTGCAGGATGAGTGGACTTTTCTTGAGTGTAGTTATGATGCATCATTAGAGCATATGTCTCTCAGTGTCGATGAAAGACTTGACACATGGTACTTTGAAAATGGTGCTTCTAAACACATAACCTCACAAAAGAATTTGTTTAAGAAGCTTATGGCTGCCCCTGAGGGCAAAAGGGTAATATGTGCAAACAATTCTTCTTATCCAGTAAAGGGAGTTAGTGAGGTGATCGTCACAACAGCAGATGTGGTAGACTTATGTCTTCTAGACGTATTATATTTGCCTGGGGTTAAGAAGAATTTAATAACCATCGCCTCTTTTGCTAAAAGAGGATATGTACTGAACTTTGAGTACGACAAGTGCACACTGTGAGACCACATCCAGCACATTGTTACCATGGGTTATACCACCTTGATAGGTATGACAAGAGAGCATGAAGCTCATGTGGTTTCAACTCTATAACACCTACCATGCAAGAGGCATAATTGTGGCATGTCGGGTTTGGGCATGTGAACTATGGTAGTCAGATGCTATTGCAAAAGCATCAAATGGTGTAGAACATGCCTCATGTAGAGCTACCACCAAAACATGTATGTGAAGGGTGCATATTGGGTAAGATGCACAGAAATGCATTTCCAAAAGATGGATCAACAAGGGCTGTCCAGATATTACAACTTGTGCACAGCGATGTGTGTGGTCCTATGTGGACACCATTGATTGGGAAGCATGCATACTTTGTAACATTTATTGATGATGACTACAAATTTTATTGGGTACATCCCCTGAAGGCAAAATCTAATATATTTGCAGCATTATGTGGCATAGCATGAAAATCAAACAAGTTACAAAGTGCAAACCCTTCGTACAAATCGAGGGGGGGAATACATGTCTATTGCTTTCAAAGCTTTTTTGGTAGAAAAGGGCACAATGCCATACTCTCCTCAGCAAATTGGTGTTGCTGAGAGAAAGAATAGGTCATTGATGGATATGGCTAGATGCGTGGTCAAATGGAAAAGCTTGCCTCACAAATTCTGAATCAAGGCAATCATGTGTGCTGCAATGTTTTGAACAGATGCCCTACAAAAGCATTGAAACCCATAATGCCATATGAGACCTGGCATGAGAGAAAACCTAAACTTGATCACTATAGAGTTTTTGGATGTATTGCTTATACACATGTACCTCAACAACTGTGAGGTAAGCTTGATGACAAAGCTACTAAGTACATATTTGTCCACACAGAAAAGAAAGTCTGACGGTACCATTGACAAGCACAAGGCTAGGCTTGTGGCCAAAGGATATGCCTAGAAACAGGACATTGATTATAACGAGACTTTCGCAGCTACTTCTTGTATGGCCACAATTAGATGTGTTGTCGCATTGGCTACCCAATCATGCATGAAAAGTGCATCAGTTAGACATTAAATTAGCTTTTCTCAATGGAGATTTGCAAGGAGAGGCTTATGTAAATCAGCCCATTGGTTTTGAGATGCCTAGTCATGAAAGTAAAGTATGCAAGCTTTGAAAAGCACTCAAACAAGATCCCCGAGCTTGGTATGAAAAGATACATACTTTTTTGACCAACCAAGGATTTTGGAATAGTCCAACAAATAGCACTCTATACATGAAAGAGGATCATGGCACTTTGATAATGCTCATTCTGTATGTGGATGGCATGTTGCTAATTTGGAATGATGAGGAACAGATTTCAAAAGCTGAATTGAAAACCTCATTTGAGATGACGAATTTGGGGATGTTGCATTACTATTTGGGCAATTTGTGCAGACAGATGTTGGGGTATATGTATAGCAATCAAACTACATTTAGAAGCTGTTGCACAAGTTTGGGTTTCAAGATTGTAAGCTCATCTCTACTCCAATGGAGCCAAGGCTCAAATTGAGCATGTATGCAACCAGGCAATAGGCTGTCTCATATACTTATGCAACACACGCCCAGATATTCAATTTGGTGTTTCCAAGTGTAGCAAATTTATGCACGGTCCAAGTACAAAGCATTGACAAGCAATGAAGCAAATCTTTTGTTATCTTCGGTGCACCCCTAAATCTTGCTTTGGTATATCCCATAGTTGTCGCAGTACAAAAAAACAATATCATACCGGAATTTTTGGTACGATATGAAATTTTTGGATACCGTACGATAAAATACGGTTTCTTTTTTTACACTTCCAACCTATGGAGCTTCAAGCTTGAATGTGAGGGAAGGTTAGGAGGGGAGGAGTCTACAGTGCTTAAGGAACCAAAACATGGATATGTGTCTCTCCTAGTTGGATCTCCCGGTTGTCTCCAAAAAAGAACTTGGATGGGTAATGCAATACCAAAAGTCTCCTAGTGTAGCATTTATGACTAAGGGACTGTCCTTGCACAAATACGAGCAATGCCTCTAGGGTGATAGGTTTAGGGACTTCTCTCTAGATCAAAATGGCCATGTCCAAGTCTTCTCCCTCGTACATAACTTGAGAATCTAACTGTCTAGCCTACCTATACCAGGGATCTCCAAGTGATGTAGCAAGATTCTCTCATCCTACCAATCAAGTGTACACTACCAGTCTACCTTGCCAGATTTTTTATGTCTCTCAACAACCCTATATGGAATATTGAGTGGACACGAAAGTTGCGAAGTATTGCGAGCATTAGGGATCTTCATTAAGCAAGGTTTTTATATTTTTTAAGCATTTGAAAAAAAATTTAAAAAAATATTTTGGGAGGGGAAAAAAAAACTTGTACTGTATGGTATCGCGTACCATACAAACTGTACATACGAATGGGTTCGTACCGGTACGAGAAACAACTATGGTATATCCCAAGGGAGAAATCTTGCAGTTACATGCTTACAGTGATTCAAACCATAGTTCATAACATTTGCATTTGCTTCATGAAGAAAACGTTTGCAACAAAGGCGTTTGAAACTCGTCTTTCATACTTGCTTTTTTTTTAAATGCTTTTCTAAGGTTTTACGTTTTTTGAAAGTTGCTATGTTTTTTTAATTGAAAATCAGTTCAAGCAATGAGCATTTATGTAACTTGTAAGTGATAACTTTGTAAGTTTTTATAATGGAACTTGGAGAGCTTGAGTTTACAATGTATATTTGTATCTATTTGTCTAAATCTCGTCCTTTCTATGAGGTATTATATTGGTCACGTATGTTACTCGGCCTGGGACTGAAACATACTCGAAACATTGTTACATACCCAAATGCGTATGTGTATGCGTTTGCTAAACGTATGTTATGAACTATGATTCAAACTGGATTGGTGACTATGCAATTGTTTCTTTTTGGGAAATTCTTGCATATCATGGTTCAACAAAAAACAACCCACTACTGCCACATCTACTTGTGAGACTAAGTACAAGGCAGCCTTTACAGCCACAGTAGATTGTGTATGGCTGAGGAGATGAATGGCTGATCTTCGTGAGAGTCAATAAACACCACTACCATACTCACTGACAATCAGAGTGCTATAGCAGTGGCACGAAACCTAGTGGAATGTCACCATTTGGTCACCCAATTGGTCCACCTGTTCTTTCTCATTATGTATGTACATTGGACTGAGCACCCATCTCTTAGATTGGGACATGTGGCAAGAAAGTGGATCAAAGTGAGACAAGTGGCCTGACACATATTAGAAAGTGGATCAAAGTGAGAAGTGGCCTCACACTTGTCACTTCAGCTATTGTGTGGCTCTCCACTTATCATTATAGCCTTCTCTTGCCATTTTAACTCATGGGAGGCCCAAATCTATAAATTGGAGTCCTTTCTCTTCATTAAAGGAGGCTCTCTTGCTACATACTAGCCTCTACCACCGTTATAGGCTGCCCTAATGATGGCTACTCTCTCTCTCTCTCTCTCTCTCTCTCTCTCTCTCTCTCTCTCTCTCTCTCTCTCTGCCCATGAAGTATACCGACTGTTTTGGAGGCTTTCATCGTCGCGAAGAAATACTTAAGGCAACTTGCAAGGGTATTTAATCATTTATTATGATTTCTAGCCATTGTACTTGTACCTATCCTTGTACCTGTTGTACCAACCACTGTACTTGCTTGTACCAACCACTATACCAACATTTATACTTGTTGTACTTACTGTACCAACCACTATGCCAATTGTACCTGTTGTACCGACTATAGCAACCATTGTACTTCTTGTACCGGCTCTATTGCATGAAGACCCGTGGTTTTTGGAGAACAATCAGTAGCCACACGGAGGTATATGGATTATATATTGTTGGCTCGGCATTTCTACAGCCTGTGTTCTGGCTTGGTAGCCTCGTGTTGGGCTATGTTATGGCATTTGTATATGGATAATCCGACATCTCTCGTGGGGAGAATAAGGCCCTCAAAGCTTGTACATGATATTATTCTCCTTGGGTAATAAAATACTCCAAAGGGGGGGGGACGCGGGGGTCGGTCCATTCCGGCTTCTATGCAGTGTCACATGTGCAGGCTCCATTTTCAGCATTTGTGAATGTTTTGTCCAGCTTTTATATTTTATGCAAAGTATGGATATGTGTTAAGGCCGTGGCCATGTTTTAATGTTTTAATATGCATTGATGGTATCAACAAGTGTGTCGTCCCCCGGGCACCACCGCGAGTTACACATACAGTGAATGTTCGAGAGGCTAACACGAGGCAGGGACAATGAAAGCTTTACAGGATGAGCAAACTCATGCGATGCACATCAGGGAATAGGAAGATGTGGGGCAGTTGTCCCATGATAAAGAGAAAATGCAAGAAGAAGAGTCCAAAGCCTTAAGGACTGAACTTACTCGCATGCAAGCTCTTCTCTATGCACAACAAGAAGAATTGAAGCTCTACCGCTACGAGGATCCATTGGTACATGATCGTTTGAAGGCCAAGAAAGCATCAACCTGCTTTGTTCATGTTTGATGATTGTGCAACTGAGAACTTCATATCTACACAGATAGCAGCTACTTTGGGTATTGAAGTGGAGGACATGGGTCCTCAAATTGAAGCAAGGGCTAACTTTGAAGGCAGAGAAGTGCAGGTTATGCCTATTATTGGCAAGTTGCGTATAAACATTCAAGGCTATGTGGATTATGAGGACTTTCTTGTAGCGCCTTTGAATGGTCGTGATGTATTGCTTGGAAAAGCCTTGGCATACACGCATTAATCCGTGCAAGGCTTACAAGACTAACATGATCACCTTCATGCATAAAGGCCGAGAGCATGTGATTGATGCTGGTGAAGAGGGTGATACCATTCCCTTTTATCTCATGTACAAATTAAGAAAGTAATGAAAAAAAGTATTTTTTTGTACTTGATTTTTGTATGAGATCATATAATAGGCTGAAATTCTTGCAAGAGTACAATGATTGTTTTACTGATGAGTTACCTAATGAGTTGCCACTTGTACAACAGGAAGATCATTGCATTGATCTTGTGCCGGGTAGCTCACCACCTAATAGGCCAACCTATCATGTAAGTACATCCCGAAAAGAGATCATTAAGCAAGTAAATGAGCTTCTTGAGAAGGATTTGGTTCTGCCATGCTCTTGGTTAAAAAGAAAGATGGACCCTTTCGTATGTACGTGGATATTAGAGCTTTGAATAAGCTCACAATCAAGAATCGATTTTCGATTCCACGCATAGACGACATCCTTGACAAGTTGGATGGATCGATATGTTTTAGTCGAATTGATATCAAGAGCGCGTATCATCAAGTGCGTGTGGTGCCTAAGGATATACATAAAACTGCTTTCATGATAACATTTGGGCTTTATGAGTATCTTGTTATGCCTTTTGTTCTTCCAAATGCCCCAGCTATATTCAATAAAATGATGGATCGTATATTCCGTGGGTACAAGAAATTTACTAGTATCTTCTTTGATGATATCCTAGTTTTCTTGAAGACTGTAAAAGAGCATAGAGCTCATCTGGCTATTATTTTTGAAAAACTAAGTATAAACTCTTCATAAATGCAAAGAAGAGTGAGTTATTCTTGTCGGACATACATTATCTTAGGCATACTATGTCCAAAGATGGAGTGCGGATGGATCCTGCAAAGATTATTGCAATTTGGAATTGGCCCGAATTGAGATCAATGCATGAGATCCATAGTTTTCTTGGATTATGCTCTTACTACCACGGGTTCATTCGACACTTTGCATGGATTACTTCTCCTTTGCATGACTTGACAAAGAAGAAAGCTACATTTAAATGGATTGATGTAGAGAGGGATGCATTTCTCAAATTGAAAGATGGAACTACACATGGTCTAGTATCGATCATTCCAGATTTACAAAAGCCATTCAATGAATCTGAAAATTGCATAGGAGTTGTCCTAAATCACTACGTGCATGTATCACTTGTCAAAAGGTGAGATTTAATAGGCAAAAGTCACCAAGTTTGCTTTAGTCATTGCCTATTCCCACACAGCCATGAGAAAGTATTAGAATGGATTTCATTATGGACTTGCCAAGGATCCAACAAGATAATGATGCTATTTGGACAATTGTGGACAGCTTTAGTAAGCAAGCTCACTTCTTGCCGATCATCAAAGCTGAGCATATGGTTAAAATATACCTTGCACAAGTGTTCAAGCATCATCAAATGCCGAAGTCCATTGTGGGGAATAGAGATCCTAAGACTACAAGTCTCTTTTGGCGGGTCTTATTTGATAATATGGACACCAAATTGGACTTCTCATCAACTTATCACCCTTAAACGGATGAGCAAATTGAGGCTACAAATTCAACCGTGTTGGATCTCTTAAAATGTTGTGGCGAATTAGAAGTCTTCTTGGGAGAAGTACTTACCGCTTGTGAAATTTGCATACAACAAGACGATGCATGCATCTACGAGAAACCCGTTTGAGATTATTTATGGTAAAGTGATTTTGCCACCCATCCTTCCCACAAAGGATAAGATATTTGTGTGGCTGATGAGTATGTAAGAGACTTGGATATTGCTTTTTCTCAGATGTGGACAACCATTGCAAGGTCACAAGACAAGCATGCCAACAAGAATAGAAGGCAATTTGATGTCAAAGAGAATGATTAGGTATTGTTGATATTTGAAAAAGCAAGACTTGCAAGAGGCCTGGCAAAGAGAGTGCATACCCTAAGCTTGCAACGAGATACTGTGGGCCTTTTCGACTGATCGAGAAGATCAATGAAGGGGCTTTCAGGTTGGCATTGCCTAGTCATTAGCATGTACACAATGCTTTTCATGTGAGTCTCCTTCGCAAATATGTAGGACCGGAGCCCGGTGAACCGATCATTGAAGATCCACCACAAGTGCATGAGCTTGGGGAGATTTTGCAGCCAAAATAGATTATCACAAGGAACGTAAACTTCCTGCTGGCAAAGTTGTCAGGCGCTACCTTATGAAGTTTAAGAATTATCTTTTCATTGATACTAAATGGGCAGATAAAGAGTTCTTTAGAGATTGCTCGCATTTGCTTCAAACACATTTGAATGCTTTTCAGCTGCGGACATCTGTTTAGAAGCCGGAGGATGTCACCATTTGGCCACCCAATTGGTCCACCCGGGCTTTCTCATTATGTATGTATATTAGACTGGCATCCATGGCATTTGCATATGCCGGGAATTGATGCCACTCATGTGATACTGTGGACTTGGCTTTTCGCTAGAACTTGTGCCTATGTACATGCCCGAAAATGCTTGGAGGATTGGAAGGTCTGATACCTCGTGTACTTGCCTAGAACACGTCTATTTTAGTATAGTTTCATGAGCGAAGATTGTCCATACACCAATGCTGCATTGCATAGCATCTTTATGTGCTTACTTACAATTAAAATTACAAGTTATTTTCATGCTTGCCTGAGTGTCGTTCCAAGGAAGGGGACGCCCGTCCCTAAACTGTGCATGTGAAACTGTCTGCTAATATGGTTATGTGGCATGTAGTAACAGGTAGTAAGTATTGGTCATAAACTTAGTCGTAGAAATTAGAACTAATTTATAAGTCAGTGTTTACACACTTCATTAAGTTTTGGGCGACCAAAACTCACTTATAAGTTATGACCAGCCCTATGTTCGCACACACTAATGATTCGAGGTGAACAAAATCCAATGCCAACTGCCCAGACCTTATCCCCTTGCTACAAAGGAAGTAACCAGCCATGTGTCCATTCTAGCTTGCACGACAATGCACTTGTCCTCTCTACCTAACACCTAGAGTGGACAACTCACCATCTCTCCTCTCTCTAAAAGTAGATGCCTCTTCATGAAGCCTTTTTGGCTGTATTTTTTGCACATTCTCCTTTCCAATTCCATATCCAAGCTTGCTAATGTGTTTTCCAAGCTTCCAAGAGTGTTTCCTCATGGTGTTTACTCTCCCACACACTCCCAATGTACTGAAATTCAAAAAACTCTTATTTTTGCTGTAATTTCTAATCTTTTTATTGAAAACTCTAATTATAGTCTTCCTTTCTCAAGTTGAACCATAGGGGAAGCTTTCCCAAGATTCCCTTCAACCTCTTGAAGACTTTTGTCTCTAAAGATTGAGACAAATCGAAGATTTCAACACTCTAAACACTTCAATCGCGAAGACTTCCGCTGTCATCAACTCTACTTGCAATTGGTAAGATTTGACGCTTAAATATGGAAGCAAGCAACAAGAGGGAGGAGAACAATAGAGAGCAGATGGTAGGGAACATGGACACTTAAGAAAGTAGTGTGAGTTACAAGTCTACACCTATTTGCAATAATGTATTCATATGCATTGGTACGAAAATCTAATAAAAAATGCCCATGATACTATGTACTTGATTCTCCCAAGATCAGTATACTTTATTCGAGAGAGGAGCCAACCGTTCCGACTCATTGTCCGTCTCTTGTCAATTCAACAAATTACTTCTTGTATTGAGCATGCTGTCCATTAAATCTTGGTGTATTTAAGTGTATTGATTAGCATTGTGTTCATACATTTAAAGTACTTGGAAACCAAGCACATGTAAGAATCCAATTTTTCTAATTTTTTTCAAGTATAGCTTTGTGTAGTAGCAGTTTGAGAGCCCATCCGAAGGCGGCTTGGTCTAGTTACAATTATGACCACAAATAGCCCGGATGCGCTAAGAAGCCTACGGGGATTTCAACTCACAGCCAACCAGAATAGCAAAGGACATGTTTTCCATGAAGAGCCAAAGCAAAGAGCACTTGACCGTACCTTACAGAAACGTATTCGCAAACTCCTCTATGCAGGATGTTTAGAAACCTATCAAACACATACCCAAGTTCTTTAAGTTGCCTTGCAAACTCTCAAACTGCAATAATCTGCAGACACACACTGCTTTTGCAATGCAGATAAACCTTCTCTCCTAGTCTCTGTTCGACATACCCTGAAGAATGGGGTGCACCTTTTTTTGAAACATGCTCTCCTAAGAGACAACCCTGACCTGTGTCGATTCTTTGCTGCTCTAAGCAATAATTGCACCTCCATGGAAGGAGAGATCATGATTGGCAGTCCAAAAGAAAACAAAGATAATTACACCACCTCATAAACAGGATGATGCAGGTTAAAGATAATACCAGTGCCATAACAACAATAAAAACCCTCGTGCTATTTAGTGCTAAACAAAACTAGAAACCCCAATGGCGTAGCCAAGCTACAAAATCATTTTAAATAGGTATCCGCAGCCATTAGGATACCCTGGGGCATAACCATGTTACATAATCCACAGTCTCTTTCTAAAAATAATACATTAAGGCTTGACTCAGAACATGACTCAGAACAACAGTAAAAGCACTAACTTAGAAGAAGACAAAGACAGGATACATGCATATCTGTTCCTGTTCACGCAGTTAGCAGGGTACATACTTCACCTTAAAAAACAAAGCAGTACAATAAACAGCCTGGATGCAACCAGAGCTTAATCCACACCATCAAACCTAGTCTAATGCGGCCACGGCCAGACTAATTACAGTGTAAAGGCCAAATTAGGACCAAATCCGAATGAGTACGATGGCCATAGCCACGGTACATAATCAGTGTTTTATGTTTCAGGGAAAGAAAGACAAACCACGCCTGGATGCTACCATAGCCAGGTTACTCACAGATATTTTAGTTGTAGTAGAGCTCGAGGCCCATACCGTCATGGATCTCGTAGTCCTTGAGGGTGATGTGGTCCTTGTAGATGTTGTACCACTTCTGGATGCGGATCTTCTCTGGGCGAGTGCCCGTCTGAGCGGCCACCAGCTTCTTAAGGTCGCCGATGGTGTCGTCCTCGTTGCATTTCACCCGCACCTTCTTGCCCAGCCGATCGTTCAACACCACCTCGATCATACTGGCTACGGCGAAGTCGAACTTTAGGGTTAGGGTTTTGAAGAGCCTGTCGTTCGATTCACCCTGCAACACAATAATAAATACCCTTTGGTGGTCGTGCGGCTCACGCTTGATTTTTGACGGAGTCAAATCTAAAAAGTATAGAAAATAAAAAATGGACTTCCGGCAATCTCGTTTTTTTTTCTATGCCTAATGCCTCTACAATTTCTATGGAATTTTTTCTTTGTTTGCCTTTTTGATTTTCTTGAAGTCCTCCTCTACTCCTTTTGATTGGTGCATTGCATAACCTGTCCAACTTCTCCCCTCGTCAAGCCTCCAAGTCACACAAATCAAACCACGAAAGCCACACAAATCAGAACCATGAAAACTAGGGCAAGAGAGAGATGAAAACCTTCTGCTATTGGATGCCTCTTTTATGATGGTAGTCATGAAGGGGGAGAGCGAGAGAGATGAACACTCTCTTGCTACCCCACACACACACACACACACACGTACACACACACACACACACAATGGGTTGAGAGAGAGATACAAATATGGAAATTGCACCTTCAGCGATTTTGCCCAAAAAAAATTTAATATGAAAGGTTACTAAGGTCCTTTAATACCTTTATAAAGGTTTTCTATCTAACTAATTAATGAATCTCAATATCCACAAACTGCAGGTCTCTATTACATGGGGAGTTGGGTTTTTGGTCCGGTGTAAGGGAATGGTGATCTTCAATCTAAGAATCCAACTCTCTAGATTTTTTGGTTCGGTGTAAGGGAATGGTGGTCTTCAATCTGAGAATCCAACTCTCTAGATTTTTTTAAAAAAATCTAGTTCAAAGAAAAATTTAAAAATAGCTCATTTCGTGGAGATATACATGCATTAGAATATACTATAGTTGTTGGTGAATTTGTTAAAAAAATTTGCCACCTTTTAAGTGGTGGTTGAGGTGAGTAAATACAAGAACAGTGGAGATGTGAATATGTGGCCCGCCCACAAGCTTGTAAGATGATATTTCTATGCCATTATGGGTGATTAGTGGGCTATCAAAAATGCTCAAAGGTACCATTAAAGTCGTTGACGTGTGCCTTACTTTGAGTTTTTATAGGTAGAATTGTGGAGTTGGTGTGCGAGGACTACCATTTTTATTTACAACTTACTTAAATTTTGATAAATATCTTTTGATGAAAATTTGCTAAGTGGCATTCAATTGGCCACAAGTTGCACAGAGTGCCTATGCCACTAAGATTCTAATAGAGGACACAAAAAAAAAGAGTAAAAGGAATTGTAAATGGATAGTGTGAACATATAGGGCATTTTTGGGTGAGGGTGTCATATGCACCTCACATCAGTGGTGGTGACAACATGGGGTTCTCAGTCCAGCAAAGTGTAAAGACTCAAACGCCTCATCGACGTTTGTGTAATCCATCAGTGTTTTTTAATTTGAGTGTTTTTAGACTTTTGGGTTGCATGTGCATGACAATAGGGTTTCCTTCAAGGTCACTCTTACTTCAGATCGAAAGTTATCAATCTCTTTGATCAATTATGAGGACACAAAAAAAGAGAGTAAAAGGAATTGTAAATGGATAGTGTGAACATATAGGGCATTTTTGGGTGAGGGTGTCATATGCACCTCACAAGTTAATCATATCAGTGGTGACAACATGGGGTTCTCAGTCCAGCAAAGTGTAAAGACTCAAACGCCTCATCGACATTTGTGTAATCCATCAGTGTTTTTTCATTTGAGTGTTTTTAGTAGTATCAATCTCTTTGATCAATTATGTAATATGTGATTTTGGATATTCCCAAGTTGCCTTCATGATGGTGTACATTTTGTAGACATGGGCCTTTTGACATCATATGATTCCATGAAAGTTCTTCCTTCTTCGATAAGGAAGGAAGCATTAATTACACAAACACAGTGTTGAGGTTGAGCATCATTGTAGCAAGCCTTAAGTGTTTACAATGACCAGCAACAAGTGGCATACTTTAATTTTATTATAGAAGTATGTAACATAGTTTGTAACATTGGATGATAAATAGCATTATTTCATTGCATTTTTTGATGGATGTTGTCTCAAAGCACTTTGAAAATTAAACATGTGATTTGGTTAATAAAATTGAACAAGTATATGTAGGCATTTACAGTTATTTCTCTTGAACATAAGATATAGGTTAGGTAAACTGGTCTCTTTTCTTTATATTTGGATGGCTTTAAAGAGATTTTAGAGTAGATTCATAATGTGTATTTTGATAGTTGTAGTTTTTCTAGTTGACTATCATTAAAATTTATATTTTTGGGTTTCTTTCTAGTCCATATTTGACTGCATAAATATATAGAGTAATAGTACAAAGCAAGACATCTTTGCAAAGGAAAATTATATCTTGTTTGATTTTCTTTTCTTAATTTTGAAAAAAAAATCTACAAAATTTAATCTAGCTCAAAAATATGAAAGTTCAAAATTTAATCTAGCTCAAAAATATGAAAGTTCTTAATAAAAACCTTCAAATTTTGAAGCTTAATTTTCTTAATAAAAACCCTCAAATTTTGAAGCTTAATTTTTCTAATTTATTAAGAAAAAAAATTTCTATGAATATTAAATTAGCATTTTTTACTTGGGGGTTACCAACATTGTTGCAAAAAAGTGTGGCTTCTTAGTGAGCCACATGGCATATTATAATTGGCTCAAAAGAGTAAAAAAATGCAAAACATGCGCCCTTAACTTGAGTTTAATTAAGTAGCACTTGCTCAAATCAAAATAACAAAAACACAAAAGGCTAAATCAAAGTAACATCATTGAGATAGCACACATCATGAACTCCAACAAGCACATAGAGGCACTCATTCTAGTATGCTAGGATGTAAAAGTATTTGTGAGGACAAGCACCTAAAGTTACACATAGATGTATATGTGTGAGAACAAGCACCTCGAGTTACATGCACTCGTTCTAGGTAGGATGCATAAGCATCTAAGGTATTTCGATTTTTCCTTCCTTCTCTCTTTCTTCTCTCTTTGGTCAGTGTTATGCACACGTGCTAAGAATAGGAGATGGCTAGGATTTGGTCCACAATGGTTATAAAGGGTTTCAGGGGCAAGGGGAGCCTTATGGGTGGATAGCAATTTTCTCTTCATTTTTTTCCAACATATAGTGGAGACGTATGGGTTCAAGGCTTATTATCATTGATTCAATACACTTGGGAATGTCTTATAGCATTGGATATGCATGTTCATGAATGTTTTATATATAGCATGGACATGCATGGTGATCAATGTTTGTCGGTTGAAATTTGGTAATGTTTGTTGAAGGATTTGATGATCCTTTTTGGAAGACATTAAATGTGGGAGTTTTTTTGTGGTTTAGTTTTTGCTCTTTAAGGAAACTAGAGTTTTTTGTAATAGCAAATATACAATAGTGGGGGCTTGGAGAAGATTGAGGCATGACAAGGAGCCACTTGTAGGGGTTGGAGAAGATTGAGGCATGACAAGGAGCCACTTGTAGGGGTTTGCAAGAATGCAAAACACAAAAATGTGTATAGTTTTTTTTTGTGGTTTAGTTTTGGCCCTTTAAGGAAGCTAGAGTTTCTACAATGGTAAACAGTACAACAGTGGGCTAGAGAAGATTGAGGGCATGACAAGGACGCACTTGCACGGGTTTGCAAGAAAGTAAAATATAAGAGTAGGTCATGGCATTCAAATCTTATAGGAGCATTGGAGGATGAACTAGATAGTGTGGAGACTTGAAAAATGTGGAGGATGAACTAGATAGTGTGGAGACTTGAAAAATGTCCTTGGCATGTTTGAGAAGTGGCTTGCTACTTCCTAACTTTCTTCAAAGATGGATTGTGCATGGATAAAAGAGTCATCATCTACAAGCATGAGCATATTGGAGACATATCCAATTGACATAAACTTTGGTGTACACATAATTCTAAGGGGGGTGTTTGTTACGATGTTTTTTAAAAGGAAAAATTCATGGCCTCGTCTTAAGTACATTGTGTCCATACTCTAGTGGAAGCGTCCAAGGGCTATGCCAAAGCCATTTTATATTTGAAATTAGATGTTCGAAGGATTATTTTAAACTAGAGAGATAGAGGTGTATATTTATATAAAAATGTTAGATAAGAATAAAATAGTTAAGAAAGTGTATGAATAAAGTGACATGTGAGCATGCATGTAATGGGTTCCCCTCACACTACTTAATGGGTTTCCCTCACACTACTTAAGCAGAATTATGGGCACCTTAGAGCATTTGTCTTTTTGTGTCTGCTTCTTACTTCTCCCTCTCTTGCCATGGATAAGCCTTAAACATTCAGGAAGAAAATGTGTTTTGCTAAAGAATTTGTAATGCTTAGAGGCTTCATTTGTATGGATTGTCTAAGGCTTTATTGAAACTATTTTGCATTTATAATTAGGTTAAGTATGTCTTTAACATATAAGATAAAGATATGGAATAATGTTAGGTAGGCTTGTGTAATGTTCAAGACATGCAAAAGTAGAAGTAAGGAGAGTCGTGCATGTTTTGACTATTCTTGGCCAAGCCCTTGTAATTAGAAAAAAAGGATGTTTACCCCAAGTTGTGGGCTTCATGGGGATTTATTTATTTATTTTTGTCTCATTCCTCTTCCTTGCTCCCCTTCCTTCAACATCTCGTCATGGCCCAAAGAACAAGCTAAGGGAATTAGTGGTCTTGGGTCTTATCGTGTGCATAAGGTTCATTTGTATGGAGCCATTTTGTTTTTAATTGCCAAAGGTGTGAAGGTCCTAAGGTTTATCTCAATCTAATAGGATAAGGATATGGAATAAATCTAGGTAGGCTATGTAATGTTCAAGACATGTAAACGCTGAAGTAAGGAGAGTCCTGCATGATTTGGCTAAAGCCTTTGTAAATTTATCCTTGGCCAAGCCTTTGTAAATTTATCAAAAGGTTGTTAACCCCACAATAATGCAAGGAAAACTTGTGGTCTTCATGGTTTTTTTTTGGGGGGGGTGGGGTGAGGGGGTGGGGGGGGCTCATTCCTCTACCTTTCTCCCCTTCCTACAACCTCTTTCCATGCCCCAAAGAACCTAGGTCTTGTCATGTGCATAAGGTTTATTTATATGGATGGGTTTAAGGATTTTTAAAACCATTTTGTGTTTTTTTAGGCCCAAATCTATGGAGGTCCTAAGGCTTATCTCGGTCTAGTAGAATAAAGATATGGAATCAATCTACATAGCCTTGTGTAATGTTTAAGACATGCAAAAGCAGAAGTAAGGAGAGTTGTGCAAGCCCTTTGTTATTTTAAAAAAGGTTATTTATCCCACCCACAATAATACAAGAAGAACTTATGGGATTCATGGAAATTTGTTTTGTTTTTGTTGCATTGCTCTTCCTTTCTCCCCTTCCTACAATCTCTTGCATTCCTCTTCCTTTCTCTCCTTCCTACAATCTCTTGCCATGCCCCAAACAACAAGCTAAGGGACTTAGAAGTCTTAGGTCTTGTCATGTGCATAACATCTTAGGTCTTGGGTCTTCTCATGTGCAAAAGCTTCATTTGTATGGATGGATCTAAGGCTTTATCAAAACCATTTTCTATGTTAAATTGGATTAAGCCCAAGGTGTGGGTTTATCTTAGTCTAATAGGATATGGAATAAAGCTAGTTGGGCTTGTGTAATGTTCAAGACATGCAAAAGTAGAAGCAAGGGGAGTCATGCATGCATTAGCTATTGTTGGCCAAGCCTTTGTAATATAAAAAAAAAGGTTATGTACCCCACAATAATGCAAGGAGAACTTGTGGACTTCATGGAATTTTGTTTTGTTTTTGTCTCATTCCTCTTCTTTGCTCCCCTTCCTGAAACCTCTTGTTATGCCCCAAATAACAAGCTAAGGGACTTAGAGCTCTTGGGTCTTATCATGTGTAAAAGTTTCATTTATATGGATGGGTCTAAGACTTTATTGAAACCATTTTTTGTTTTTATTGGGTCAAGTCCAAAGGTGTGGATTTATCTTGATTTAATAGGATAAAGATATCTTAGTGTAATATGAATAAAGGTAGGTAGGCTTGTGTACTATTCAAGACATATAGAATCAAAAGTAACAGAGTCATGTAGGTTTTGGCTATTATTGGACAAGCCTTTGTAATTTTATAAAAATGTTATTTTCCCTACAATAATGCAAGGAGAACTTGTCGGCTTCACAAAAAGTTGTTATTTTTTTGTCTCATTCCTCTTTGTTGCTTTACATCCTACAACCTCTTACCATGCCCCAAAGAACTATTGGAGTTAAGACAAAGGTAGCAACACACACACACACACACACACACACACACACACACACACATGTAGTAAATAATAAGACAAAAGTAGCAACACACACACACACACACACACACATGTAGTAAATAATAAGACAAAAGTAGCAACACACACATAGATGCAATAAATAATAAAAGATAGTTTGAATCACAACACTCAAAGTAAACTACTGAGAATGAGTGAAGTACAAGTGAAGTGACATGATAAGGTCACTTGCATATACTTAGGGGAAAAAAGCTCCTAAGGAGGGAAAAAGTACCCTAGCCCATTATTAGCCTATGTCCACATATCACCACCCTAGAAATGGCTACACTCAAAGTAGATTGATGAGAATGAATGAAGTACAAAGAAAATATTAGGGGATGTTTTTAGCCTAAGGGTTATTTTAGAGTGATCTTTGCTATTTCACCAAAAAAATTTAAAAGAAAAATTGCCCAAAATTTTATAGCTTTTAGGAGGCTTACCTACTTGCTTCTAATCCATGGATACTGCTTGTGCTTTCTACTCATTTAATCAGTTAGATAAATTTGCCAAAAGTACACTACATAACACCATATAAGATACAAAATTTCGAAGATTCACCTAAGTTTATGAAGTTTTAAGTTCATATATAAAAACATTTGCCAACCTATCTATATTTATATTATTTTACTGGTGTCTTATTTTTTTTGCCGATGAAGTATAAGTGAAGTGACATGATAAGGTCACTTACACTCATAAGAGTGTGTACATATGTTGTGAATATGTACAAGGATTATGTGGCTATTCAAACCCCAAATGTCAATAAGCCCAAAGCTTTGCAAAAGCTTAAAACTTCTTTGTGTATGTATTTACCACATTGTTATGTATAGAGATAAGCTAGGCTAATCTCTTCTATAATAAGTCGCTCCTTTGACATATAATGATTGATGTGCTTTATGTGAGCATCAAACATTGGGTTTTTGGCAATTGCCAATGCTCACTATTGTTATAGTGAAGATGGATATGGGGGACTGCGATCCACAGCACCAAGATCTCCTAAAAGGCATCTGAGCTATACACGCTCTATAGCTATAAAAGTTACCTTACACTTACCTTCATAGCTCGAAGTGGCCACTCTCACTGGCATTTGCTTCTTTTGCTGATCCATGATATGCATGAATCACCAAGATAAAAGTAAAAGACACTCATGGGCACTTGTGTGTCATAACATCCACTCAATTAGAATCACTCCAAGGGACTAAGTTCACTATAAGCATCAGAATACTCACTTGGTAGCCTGTCAAAATGCTTACTTCTACGACTATGCATAAACTTGCTCAACTGGGAGACCTCCAAACTAAATGTCTAGCCTTGTATAACATAGATACATGAGGCACCCAACAACCTACTAAAGTGATACATCAAATGGTTCACTTGCATCTTGGAGACTGAGCCTAGTACCTATTTCTACAGGTGTAATAATAGGATTATAGTCATTCAGACCAAACCATGTAAGTAGTCTCTGTATGTATTTTGATTGCAACATCACAATACCATCATCATGTTACATAAACTATATGCCCAAATAATAATGTGTAGCAATGAACCCAAGTCTGTCATCTCAAATGACACATGTAATTTAACCTTGAAGACTAAAATCTTCTCCTCATTAGGTCCTGTGAGAATCATGTTATCAATGCATAAAACGATGACCAAAAAATAATCTTTACTCCTCGTTATGTCTAGGTTACTCTCAGTTGGATTGTTAAAAACCATTTACAACCAAGTATGTGTTTATCTTCTCATACCATTTACAACCAAGTATGTGTTTATCTTCTCATACCATTTACAACCAAGCATGTATTTATCTTCTCATACCATTTGTAACCAAGCATGTATTTATCTTCTCATACCATTTACAACCAAGTATGTGTTTATCTTCTCATACCATTTGTAACCAAGCATGTATTTATCTTCCCATACCATGCTTAGGCCACATAACGCTTTTCTTAACCTACATACTTTAGACTCCTATCCCTTCTCAATAAAAACTGCAAGGCTAAGATAACCTTCTCATACAAATCATCATGCAAGAAGGCACTCTTGAGATCCAACTGATGTACATTCCATATGAGATGTGGGTGTAAAGGTCTTATCATAATCTATTCCCTTTGTCTGAGCATAACTCTTTGCAAATAAACCTTGCCTAATAGTGGTCAATGCTACCTTTAGCTTTACAGTTAAGCGTATAGACCTGCATGCACCAATGGACTTTTTAAAATAAGGTGAGTTTTCCGTGGATTGAGTCGTACTCATCGTGTATGGATCTATGGGATGAAATTCAAGCCGATTTTTAGCCGATATGGGCTGATTGTTGGAAGCACCTTGTTGAGCATTTATTTTCTCCATATATGGTTGCTCATTATTATACAAAGGTAGAAGTGTATTAAAGATGTCATGTGAGCTGAACTAAGTTCTTAATGAACATAACATCTTTACTCACCAAAATCCTCCTTTATGGGCGGGATGGTAGAGTCTATACCCTTTGCTTTTCTGAGAAGTATCCCATACAAATACATTTTACCACCTTATCATCTAGCTTATTGTGTTATTGCTCAAGCACATGAGCATAAGAAGCAAGATAACAAAAAAATACACAAATGAGCCACAGAGGGCTTCCTATCATTCCAAGCTTCACAAGGGGTAATTGTGTGAGGCAAATGTTTAGCACATAAGTGGCACATGTAATTGCCTCCAACCTAAAAACATGAGGCAAATCCTAGCTTTTAACCATGCATTTAACCATACAACAACATGCCATCTCCATGAGAGATATGTTCTTCCTCTTAGCCACACCATTTTTTTGAGGTGTGTAGTGACACCGTGCATTGATGTTTTATGACACACTGATTTCGGAAGGATAAGACATACTCATAGATGCTAGAAAAATTACACTACCCAGAGTAGAAAAGCTTACTGATAGTAGTAGAAGATTATGCAACTGAATTAAATACCTTTTCAGAGCTGCATGGACCTTGTAGATCGGCCAAATGAGGTGCTCATGGGGGAATGGTTTGTCTGTGGTTTGTAGAAGAAATTGAAGCCTACATTAGCAGGCCATTGATCTCATGGACCTTGTAGATCGGCCAAATGAGGTGCTCATGGGGGAATGGTTTGTCTGTGGTTTGTAGAAGAAATTGAAGCCTACATTAGCAGGCCATTGATCTTAATGGGTTGGTGGGAAGCTACTCAAATATCAACGCATAGTTTAAGGGAAACTTTGGAAGAAGATGAGCAAGAAAAGAGCAAGAAAATTCGGATAATGACTATGATGCAGAGTTAGGTTCAGACTAAAAGTAGAAGAATTGGAAGAATAAAAGCTAGAAGCCAAAGATGGTCGAAGAACGACTAGTGGACAACATGGGCTTCAAGGTAAAATTATACAAGGAGCTGGATTTAGATGCCTGGTGCATGACGTGTTTGAATGTGAGCTCACACCCTACCGTGTCACATGTCAGACCACCACTCATGTTCTGGTTTGCCTATAATGTCAGAGTTTAGCGTATGTAGAGTGATAAGCTGAGCAAACATAGGGTATTGTCCTAGTTTAGTAGATGGCACCACTTATGTAAACATAGGTATACCATAGGCTCAACCTTATGGTCAAGGTCATGGTGGTGTGGCAGGTGTAGCCTTTCAATGTTACTATTGCAAAGCAATTGGTCATCTTGTAAGATGGAGTGGCCAAAGTGCCAACGTCATCAATAGGAACTCCAGACAACACAATCAGAGAGGTGATAACGTCAGACTATTAATTTAGTAAAAAATGAGCCATACTAGGTGGCATTAAAACCACCAAAGGTGGTGTGGTAGAAAGGTATAAGGCCCAATGTTGTACCTAGAGAATCCGAATGGATCAAGGATGAAGGAAAAGCCCTAGAATTGGGAAGAGCAACCGTATCCACAACCAAGTAGACAAGATGGTGCACGAAGCATAGGGCATGGTCGTCCAAAATGCTCAAGAAATTCCTTAGCCACCACAAAAGGTGGTAGAAGTCAATTTGGGGTCCATTCAACTACATGAGGAAAGCAATACAGTGTGTAAATTTGCCACTCTAATATTGAAGGAACTAGAAAAGGCCTAAGGTGTAGAGAAGTGCTTGAAGCACCTAGATCAAGTAGTAGAAAAATGCCCAAGGTCAAAAGTGCTAAAAAAAGCTAGTAGGGGAAGAAAAAGGCCCAAGGTGAAAAGTGCCAGAAAGTGTCAATAGAAGCACTTGGATCAAGCACATTAGAGCTGGTAAAGCTCTAGGGGAAATAAATACCCAAGGTGCAGAGAATTAAAAAGTGTTGGAAGCACCTAGATTAAGCAATAAAGCTAGTAAAGCTAGTACAGCTCTAGGGGAGGTAAAGACCCAAGGTGCAAAAAAGAAGTGCCAGAAGAACCTAGATCAAGAAGTAGAGCTAGTAAATATCTAGGGGAAATAAAGAACCAAGGTGCAAAGAAGTTCCACAGAAAGGGCCAGAGGCACTTGGATCAAGTAGGAGAGCTAGTAAAGCTCTAGGGGAAATAAATACCCAAGGTGCATAATAGTGCTAGAAAATGCCAGAAGCACTTGAATCAAGTTGAAGAAGAGTGGTTAAGCTGTAGAAGAGATGTCTGACTCAACAAAGCAAATTGTTGATGTTAAGAAGAAAGAGGGACCCCCCAAAAAGGTAATCCTGGGGAAAGTTAGGAAATCCAAGTGCAGTGCTCTAATCAAGAAAGGGGTATACAAGTAAGGAACAACCAGTTGAAGGAGCATCCAAATAAAATCTATGGGTGGATCTATAAAAAATGATGATTGTCACATTACCTTTGGTCTTTCTAGGAAAAGTGGGAATTTGGGGGAGTGGTACTGGAATGAAAAATTCCTTTGGTCATAATTACTTCATCTTCTTGTCTCATAAGATTTGAATGCAGTGATGATCACTTGTTCTGAGGATGATTATCCTAATCACATCTTATAAGTATGGCCCCAGGTTTTGTAACGAAGTAGATTTGGTATGCACATGCACATGGGGGATGGGGCCTAGGCACTTGGGCTAAGGGTCATTTACATGTGTACTTTTGGGAGCCTTGGAATATATTAGGCATACGGCTCATGGGCATTGTACCTTTTTTATCATATTTTACTCTATAGACATCTATGTCTTCTTAGTGCTCATGCCTAAGCTTTTATGGTGACCATCACCCATGTACTGGGACTCCATGAAAATGATGTCCCGTGTTACCAACTTCACGTTAATAAGCAATCCTCTTTCTCCATTCTTTCATTTGTATCAAAGCTCATGCCTTTGATCCATTTCTAGCTTTTTTCTTATCTTGATTTTCTTGATTAAGAAGATGACTATGGTGATCTTGAATGGTGAAAGTTACTTTTCTATGGTTAATTTCTAAAGCTTTTGGGCTATGGGCTTACCAGGGACCAAATTTTGGGGGAGCCGTATCAAAATTTCAAATTTTAGGACAAAACCTAGGGAAAATTTCACTAATCTTAATTAGTATTGCTAATCAAAATTAAGGTCTCTTGCCTTGCTTAATAAGCTCTTTTACCATACCAACTCTTGATTGATGCATCTACGAATTTCCACCAATTTTACCTTGAATCATTCTTTCTTGCATCAATTTTGGGGATTTCCCTGAGGGATAAGATTTCTAATTACCTTATTCTTCAAATGATAATGCTAATGATCCATTAAACAAAGAATTACATGCATAATGATTATATACATTTCATCTTGCAAATGTTGGGATTTTCATTAAAAAATCAAGGTTTCTTGGCTTGTTTCATGCTTGAATGAGTTCTTTCATATGGCTTTTCTTCCAATGCAAACTTATTGAGCTTCACATATCCCCACTGAGTGCTAAGCTTTCTCCATTCAGGTGAGCTTTGGCTATAGCAAGGATTGGTGGTTTCAATGGTTTAGTAAGGATTCCATGGTTTTAATGGATTGGCTTGATTGAATGCATTGTGGCTTGATTGAATTCATTGTGGTGAAAAGAGGGTTGCATTGTGGCTTGATTGAATTCATTGTGGCTTGATTGAATGCATTGTGGCTTGATTGAATTCATTGTGGCTTGATTGAATTCATTGTGGTGAAAAGAGGGTTGCATTGAGCTTATTGGATACTAAATGATGGATATGGAACATGCTTATACTTTATTTGGATGCCTTCCATGTATTTCTTGAGCCCATGGTGAGGGGCTTTGTGCCCGGAACCATTTGGGAAAGCATAAGGCTATTGGATCCATGTGTTGTAATGATTTGGCATGTTCCATTGGTATGTGTCTCATGCTCTCATCCATTTCCATACCTTCCATTGATCTTGCACCATTAGAAAGCTAGTTATATAGTGAGGGTACATTGGCATTTGGTTGGAGAGGTCAAGGAGAGAGTTTGCTTGAATCTGCCTTACCGTGAGTGTCTTGGGAAAGCAGCAAGGTGGAGGATTAGGTACTTGGTGGGAAAAACATAGCCCAAACTCTTGCTCTTGGATTTTAAACTCGAGTAAGGGGATTGGAAGAGCTTGGCTGGGAGATCGGCCAGCCTCAACATGCTTCATTTGTAATCATCTTGAAGAAATGGCACATTGTTAAAACCCTAAGATCTCTCTAGATAATTGTTATGCATAAACATGCATAAATCAGGCGTAAACTTAACCACCCCCGAGCCCAAGGGATGCACACATGAATTATAAATGAAATACATCATACCTCTACCTTGATGTCTCATACCATCAAGAGGTATAACTCCAATCCAATAGCATGTAGCTATAGTGTGAAATGGTATGTGAGTAGATATGGACCTCTACACAAGAGACCATAGCCTAAGCCTCCAAGCCCCCAAGCCTCCCTTGAGTGTGCCCCATGCCCCTATTATATAGGAGGGTCCTCAAGTGACTCTTGACTTTCCATTTCCCATGCCCCATAGGAGGGCTCTCAAGTGACTCTTGACTTTCAATTTCCCATGCCCCTATTATATAGGAGGGTCCTCAAGTGACTCTTGACTTTCCATTTCCCATGCCCCTATTATATAGGAGGGCTCTCAAGTGACTCTTGACTTTCAATTTCCCATGCCCCTATTATATAGGAGGGCCCTCAAGTGACTCTTAACTTTCCATTTCCCATGTGTGACCCTTGGATGCCTGACCCTAACCTTAACCCTTAAGGTTAGTCCTAACCCATGCTCCACTAGAGCTTGTTCCCATGCTCCCATGCTCACAAGCCTGGGTTAGTCTCCTAGTATATGCACACATAATGTGCATATAACATACTTCCCCTCTCTCAAAACATTGCACTCTTGCAATGAAAAGAAGAAGAACTGCATTGAACAATATCAACCGACTCCCAAGTCCAATTCTCTATTTCCCTATCTTTCTAAATTTAACCTCAGGGATTAGTCAACTACAAAGTTTCCTTTTCCTGAATTCAAGTACCTTATTAGGTTCATGTGGAACATAGGATAATTCTTCGACTTCAACAAGTTTTTGAGGAGTAATTGTGTTATCCTCACCTCCCAGTTTCCCTTTTAATCTATTGATATGAAAGACTGGATGAACTCTAACATGTGGAGGTAGTTTTAAGTTCAAACGCAACCGTGCCAATCTGATATATAGCTCGAAAATGGACCACAATATCTAGGAGATAAATTCGAGCATTTTTCTATTGAGAAAGTCTGAGAATCTTTAGGAACATTAAAATAAACCAACGCTCGTGGTTCAAAAGACAGAGATGAGCGTCCCCTATCAGTATAAAATCGTACTCTATCCTGAGCACTCCTAATAGAATCCCGAGCTTCAATTAGCATTTCCTGCATATCTCGTAAGAATTTCCTCGATTCATCAAGCTCGACGTCCTTAAGACCAACATCAATAGGTGTCCTGGGTTAATACCTATACATAAGCATGAACGAACTAAAACCAATAGCCAAAAATTTAAAACTGTTATAGAAAAATTCCATCATTGGAAGATATTTTTTCCAATATGATGATTGTCTAGAGATATGCATGAAGCATATACTCTATAATCTGATTCATACACTATGTTTGCCCATTTAAAGTAACTTCCTCGTTGTAAACCATTCGGAATAAAGTAAGAAAACATGGCATTATAATAGCAGAATCCAGGAATTCAGCGGCGCCCCGACATACCCACATCTGCATATGGAATAATCGACGTCCCGAGTTATCCATATCAACATAAAGAGTCGTCAACGTCTTGATGAGTCACATACGTTCATCCGTAAACCTATCAGGTTGATTGTATAAATCACCTAAAGTACGAAACTAGAGAAAGAAATACCCACAAAGGAAGAATCCAAATTTCCTTATCCGAACACAACAAGATAATCTTGTTTGAACTCTAAGTTAAGAGATTTCAACAAATGAAAATGCCGAGGGGATTACCCTCATCAAAACATGCAAGCTATAGATAAAAGAAGTTTATCTAGAAAATGTCCATAACTTCTAGTGAATTTAGAAAATGAGATTGTCTTTGAATGTTGAGGTCAACATGCTAAGTGATGTAGGCAAAGCAATCTTGAGTCCAAATTATCCCATAAGATAATATATGTGAGGGATCACTAGCATCCCATAAGATAATATATGTGAGGGATCACTAGCATCCCATACCACCATGATACCACCCATACATACCTTAACAATTTGAAACTCCCTACTAGTATGCCGTCTAGGAAAATATGAATAAAATCTTGTATAAAAAGAATAAGATGGCCTTCTAGACTTTCACATACTAAAACCTTTCTCTATACCTGAGACTACATCAAGGAATAACTCTTTCCGAGTGTATCATTAGAAAAGAAATTGAATTATTGGCACCTTTCTAATGATAACTACCCAATAAACTCAATAAAGTTAAGGTAGAAAAATAACTCACCTAGATACATAAACAACTAGGTATCTAAGTTGGAATATGTATAAGAGTACAAGCAATATACTCCAAAATTATGTGCAAAAAATGAAGGCAAACGCTACCCTCTAAGTACATGAAGTTATCCAAAAGATCAAAAGATCCTTATAAAACCATGGATAAAAGCATAGAAGCTTCTCGAATCCATGAAAACCATAGTTGATCATAACAATCAATGCATTCCATCTAATGGTCATTAATCATGCCAAAAGAAGCATTAAAATTGGTGGCCAACTCATCAATTCGGAGTATATGAACATTGTGTTGTTCAAATAAAACTCCAAAGTAAAAAAGTGAAACATGTGTGTAACACTCAATAAAAAACCGTGATCTAGGTAAAACCTGATGAGTCCTTATAAAACTTGGAATACATTCAATAAAAATCCACCTAAACAAACCGATCAACTGACCCATGATAGAATTTGTCTTAGGCTTAGAAAATTAAGCATAGACCACACTTAAATAAGTACAAAATAAATGATCATGTATAAGTATCAAAGGTGAAACACACTTTGAACGCAAATTATAGTACAATCGTATTAATAATATGCGAATAACCCACATATATCTAATGTCAGCACGAGAAAACGTACTTCAACATTAAATAACCCTCAAAAATATTAAATTCTCGAGAAAAAGAATTATCATGATTTTTTTCTAATTTTCCTTTTAGGGCCTCAAAATATAATAATTTTGAATTCCACCAAACCTATCTTATGGCATTCCAAACCTATATTTTTCCATAAAATTTTTAGCAAATAAATTTGCTAAAATACCATTGATATTTTAAAAATACGAATTTCTAGGTTTTCAAAAAATAATTTCTAGAAAATTTCTAATTTTTCATGAGAATCCCATCATTCACGAAATTTCCAATTCCGCTCGACAATTCTCAAATCCAATAAAAATTTATAATTTTAATCAATTTTTTAATTTTTTGGATCAAAAAATATATTTTTAAAGGAATTTGAATGGTCATGGGTGCCTGAATGGACACACCACATGCAAACACCAACCCCACATTTTTCAGAAATTTAAAATAACCTTTGTCTAAATTTTCATTAATTTTTTAGGAATTTTTAAAAATTTTTAAATTACCCCAAACGCATTTAGAATATGAACGGTCAAAAAAATTCGGGATCCCAACGGTTTTCTTGGAATACGGAAAGCCAAAAGTTTCAAGAAAATGAAAAGACCAAAAAAATCGGAATGTGAAAGGTCAAAAGTTTACGGAATACGTAAGGTCAAAAGTTTTTTCGGAATTCGGAAAGCCAAAAGGTTTCAGGAAAACAGAAAGCCAAAGGTTATCTGGAAGATGAAAAGCCAAAAATTTTTAAGAGAAAAAAAATTCATAAATTTTCAGAGATTTTTTTCCTCAAATCCCAGAATTTCTCATATTTTTAGGCTTTTTCTCAAAGCTAAAAAACTCATTAAAAAAAAATTAAAACAAAGCTTTTATTAGCTTATGGCCTTTTGATTTTTTTTTTTGGGGGGAGGGGGGGGGCGATTTTCACCCGGCTGGCTCTGCAGCACCCTCCCCCCTGCCCCCGCGTTGCGCCTGATGGAAAATGAGAATGGGAAAATTTAATCCACTCTCCTCTCCTCTCCCCTCTCTCCTCTCCTTCTCCATCAATTACTCCTTCCTCCTCTCCCCTCTCTCCTCTGTTAACCACGGAGATTAATTTAAATCTATGGATTAAAGTTTTTAATTAAACATTACTTAATCATAATTAACATTAATTATGATTAATGTTTTAAAAAAACCTTTTTAAGTGAAATTCTCACGAAAAAAAGAAGGAAAAATAAGAATTGAGAGGTGGAGAGGACCCCATGCACACGAGAGAGCATTTCAGGCATCAACATGCTGTCCCCTACTGCATTTCACCAGAAAATTGACAGAAATTTGATCACATACCCGCGGAAAAACTCGCAAAAATGTATAAAAAATACATTTTTAATCATAAAAATGCTCAAAAAATTCCTAAAAAATTAGAAACAAATTTCTAAAAATTCTAGAAATTTAGGGAATCCATTCTACCAAAAATATTCACCATAAAATATGTGGTATTTTTGTAAAAATTTCTATTAATGCTTATTTTAAACCATAAAAAATGAGAAAAAATAGCATTAAACTCATGAAATTCCCCCGCAATGTCGATTCGTCCATTGAATTGTAGTAACACGCGTTTCAATTGCCATATTGATGATCCACGTGCAAATCATCAACACAAATAAACTAAATAATATTTTTATTAGTAAATATTAAAATTTACTTCAAAAAAAATCAACAACAATTAACTAGAGATTGCTCTGATACCACTGTTAAAATCCTAAGATCTCTCTAGATAATTGTTATGCATAAACATGCATAAATCAGGCATAAACTCAACCACTCGACCACCCCCGAGCCCAAGGGATGCCTATATGAATTATAAATGAAATACATCATACCTCTACCTTGATGTCCCATACCATCAAGAGGTATAACTCCAATCCAACAGCATGTAGCTATAGTGTGAAATGGTATGTGAGTAGATATAGACCTCTACACAAGAGACCATAGCCTAAGCCTTCAAGCCCCCAAGCCTCCCTTGAGTGTGCCCCATGCCCCTATTATATAGAAGGGCCCTCAAGTGACTCTTGACTTTCCATTTCCCATGTGTGACCCTTGGGTGCCTCACCCTAACCTTAACCCTTAAGGTTAGTCCTAACCCATGCTCCACTAGAGCTTGTTCCCATGCTCCCATGCTCATAAGCCTAATGTGGGTTAGCCTCCTAGTATATGCACACATAATGTGCATATAACATACTTCCCCTCTCTCAAAACATTGCACTCTTGCAATGAAAAGAAGAAGAACTGCATTGAACAATATCAACTGACTCCCAAGTCGAATCCTCTATTTTCCTATCTTTCCACCTAAATTTATCCTCGGGGATTAGTCAACTACAAAGTTTCCTTTTCTTGAATTCAAGTACCTTATCAGGTTCATGTGGAACATAGAATATTTCTTCAACTTCAACAAGTTCTTGAGGAGTAACTGTGTTATCCTCACCTCCCAGTTCCCCTTTCAATCTATTGATATGAAAGACTGGATGAACTCTAACATGTGGAGGTAGTTTTAAGTTCGAACGCAACCGTGCCAATCCGATGTATAACTCGAAAATGGACCACAATATCTAGAAGATAAATTCGAGCATATTGACAAAGTCTGAGAATCTTTAGGAACATGAAAATAAACCAACGCTCCTGGTTCAAAAGACCGAGATGAGTATCCCCTATCAGTATAAAATCGTACTCTATCTTGAGCACTCCTGATAGAATCCCAAGCTTTGGTTAGCGTTTCTTGCATATCTCACAAGAAATCCCTCGATGCATCAAGCTTGATGTCCTGAAGACCAACATCAATAGGTGTCCTGGGTTGATACCCATACATAAGCATGAACGGACTAAAACCAATAGCCGTATATTTAAAACTGTTATAGGAAAATTCCATCATTGGAAGATATTTTTCCCAATCTGATGATTTTCTAGAGACATATGCATGAAGCATATACTTTACAATCTGATTCATACACTCTGTTTGCCCATCAGATTATTGCGGATGATCAGAGCAATTCACATTCAAAGTAACTTCCTCGTTGTAAACCATTCTCAGAATAAAGTAGGAAAACATGGCATTATAATAGTAGAATCCAGGGATTCATCGTCGGCACCCCGACATACCCACATCTGCATATGGAATAATCGACGTCCCGAGTTATCCATATCAACGTATGTGACTCATCGTCTCGATGAGTCACATACGTTCATTCGTAAACCTATTAGGTTGATTGTATAAATCACCTAAAGTACAGAACTAGAGAAAGAAATGCCCACAAAAAGGAAGAATTCGAATTTCCTTATCCGAACATAACAAGATAAACTTGTTTAAACTCTAAAGTAAGAGATTTCAACAAGTGAAAATGCCGACGGGATTACCCTCATCAAAACATGCAGGCTATAGATAAAAGAAGTTTATCTAGAGAATGCCCACAGTATAACTTCTAGTGAATTTAGAAAATGAGATTGTCTTTGAATGTTGAGGTCAACATGCTAAGTGATGTAAGCAAAGCAACAATCTTGAGCTCAAATTATCCCATAAGATAATATATGTGAGGGATCACTAGCGTCCCATACCACCATGATACCACCCATACATACCTTAATAATTTGAAACTCCCTACTAGTATGCCGTCTAGGAAAATATGAATAAAATCCTATATAAAAGGAATAAGATGGCCTTATCTAGACTTTCACATACTAAAACCTGTCTCTATATGCCTGAGACTACATCAAGGAATAACTCTTTCCGAGTGTATCATTAGAAAAGAAATTGAATTATTGGCCCCTTTCTAATGATAACTACCCAATAAACTCAATAAAGTTAGGGTAGAAAAATAACTCATCTAGATACATAAACAAGTAGGTATCTAAGTTGGAATATGTATAAGAGTACAAGCAATATACTCCAAAATTATGTGCAAAAAATGAAGGCAAATGTTACCCTCCAAGTACATGAAATTATCCAAAAGATCAAAAGATCCTTATAAAACCATGGATAAAAGCATAAAAGCTCCTCGAATCCATGGAAACCATAGTTGATCATAACAATTAATGCATGCCATCTAATGGTCATTAATCATGCCAAAAGAAGCATTAAAATTGGTGGCCAACTCATCAATTCGGAGTATATGAACATTGTGTTGTTCAAATAAAACTCCAAAGTAATAAGAAAGTGAAACACATGTGTCTAACACTCAATAAAAAACCCCTAGATACAAGTGATCCAGGTAAAACCTGATGAGTCCTTATTATAAAACTTGGAATACATCCATAAAAATCCACCTAAACAAACCGATCAACTGACCCATGATAGAATTTGTCTTAGGCTTAGAAAATTAAGCATAGACCACACTTAAATAAGTACAAAATAAATTATCATGTATAAGTGTCAAAGGTGAAACACACTTTGAACGCAAATTGTAGCCATTAAAAGAAATCAAGGAACATGTCCAAAAAGAATTGCTAAATAATGGCAAAAAATCATGAAAACATCGTTTAGAATTAATGCAAACAGATATAACTACTAATACGAGGTACAATCCTATTAATAATATGCGAATAACCTGCATCTATCTAATGCTAGCACGAGAAAACGTACTTCAACATTAAATAACCCTCGAAAATATTAAATTCTTGAGAAAAAGAATTATCATGATTTTTTTTTCTGATTTTCTAGGGCCTTAAAATATAATAATTTTGAATTCCACCAAACCTATCTTATGGCATTCCAAACCTATATTTTTCCAAAAAATTTCTAGGAAATAAATTTGCTAAAATACCATTAATATTTTAAAAATACCAATTTCTAGGATTTCTAAAAATATTTTCTAGAAAATTCCTAATTTTTTCTGAGAATCCCATCGTTCACGAAATTTTCAATTCCGCTCGACAATTCTCAAATCCAATAAAAATTTATAATTTTAATGGATTTTTAAAATTTTTGGGGTCAAAAAATATATATTTTAAAGGAATTTGAATGGTCATGGGTGCCCGAATGGACACACCACATGCCAAACACCAACCCCACATTTTTTTGAAATTCAAAATAACCTTTGTCTAATTTTTTGCTAATTTTTAGAAAAATTTTAAAAATTTTAATTAACCCCGAACGCATTTAGAATACGAACGGTCAAAAAAATTCGGAATCCCAACGGTTTTCCCAAAATACGGAAAGCCAAAAGTTTCAGGAAAATAAAAAGACAAAAAAAATCAGAATGTGAAAGGTCAAAAGTTTCCAAAATATGGAAGGTCAAAAGTTTTTCTGGAATTCGTAAAGCCAAAAGGTTTTGGGAAAACGGAAAGCCAAAGGTTTTCCGGAAGATGAAAAGCCAAAAAATTTTAAGAGAAAAAAAGTTCAAAATTTTTTAGAGATTTTTTTCCTCAAATCCCATAATTTCTCATAATTTTTAGCCTTTTTTTCAAGCTTTTTTTGAAACATTTCCAAAAGCTAAAAAACTCATTAAAAAAAAAGCTTTTATTAGCTTATGGCCTTTTGATTTTTTTTTTTGGGGAGAAGGGGGGGCGATTTTCGCCCAGCTGGCTACAGCGCCCCCCTCCCTCCCCCGACGTTGCGCCTGATGGAAAATGAGGATGGGGAGATTTAATCCACTCTCCTCTCCCCTCTCTCCCCTCTCCCCTCTCCTCTCCTTCTCCCCATCAATTACTCCTTCTCTCCCCTCTCTCCCCTCTCCCCTCTCCTCTCCCCTCTCCTCTCCCCTCTCTCTCCTCTCCCCTCTCTCCCCTCTCTCCCCTCTCCCCTCTCCCCTCTCCTCTCCTTCTCCCCATCAATTACTCCTTCCTCCTCTCCCCTCTCTTCTCTGTTAACCAGGGAGATTAACTTTAATCTATGGATTAAAGTTTTTAATTAAACATTACTTAATTATAATTAACATTAATTATGATTAATGTTTTAAAAAAATCATTTTAAGAGAAATTCTCACAAAAAAGAAGGAAAAATCAGAATTGAGAGGTGGAGAGGACCCCACGCACACGGGAGAGCATTTCATGCATCAACATGCTGTCCCCTACTGCATTCTAGCAGAAAATTGACAGAAATTTGATCACAAACCCGCGGAAAAATGTATAAAAAATATATTTTTAATCATAAAAATGCTCAAAAAATTCCTTAAAAAATTTCAAAAAATTCTAGAAATTTAGGGAATCCATTTCACCAAAAATATCCACCATAATATATGTGGTATTTTTGTAAAAATTTCTATTAATGCTTATTTTAAACCATAAAAAATAGCATTAAACTCACGAAATTCCCCCGTAACGTCAATTCGTCCATTAAATTGTAGTAACATGTGTTCCAATTGCCATATTGATGATCCACATGCAAATCATCAACACAAATCAATAAAATAATATTTTTATTAGTAAATATTAAAATTTACTTCAAAAAAATCAAGAACAATTAACTAGAGATTGCTCTGATACCACTATTAAAACCCTAAGATCTCTCTAGATAATTGTTATATATAAACATGCATAAATAAGGCATAAACTCAACCACCTGACCACCCACGAGCCCAAGGGATGCACACATGAACTATAAATGAAATACATCATACCTTTACCTTGATGTCCCATACCATCAAGAGGTATAACTCCAATCCAATAGCATGTAGCTATAGTGTGAAATGGTATGTGAGTAGATATGGACCTCTACACAAGAGACCATAGCCTAAGCCTCCAAGCCTCCAAGCCTCCCTTAAGTGTGCCCCATGCCCCTATTATATAGGAGGGCCCTCAAGTGACTCTTGACTTTCCATTTTCCATTTCCATTTCCCATGTGTGACCCTTGGATGCCTGACCCTAACCTTAACCCTTTAGGTTAGTCCTAACCCATGCTCCACTAGAGCTTGTTCCCATGCTCCCATGCTCACAAGCCTAATGTGGGTTAGCCTCCTAGTATATGCACACATAATGTGCATATAACATACTTTCCCTCTCTCAAAACATTGCACTCTTGCAAAATGAAAAGAAGAATCACTGCATTGAACAATATCAGCTGACTCCCAAGTCGAATCCTCTATTTCCCTATCTTTCCACCTAAATTTAACCTCAGGGATTAGTCAACTACAAAGTTTCCTTTCCCTAAATTCAAGTACCTTATTAGGTTCATGTGGAACATAGGATAATTCTTTGACTTCAACAAGTTCTTGAGGAGTAATTGTGTTATCCTCACCTCCCAGTTTTCCTTTCAATCTATTGATATAAATTTAACCTCAGGGATTAGTCAACTACAAAGTTTCCTTTCCCGAACATAGGATAATTCTTTGACTTCAACAAGTTCTTGAGGAGTAATTGTGTTATCCTCACCTCCCAGTTTCCCTTTCAATCTATTGATATGAAAGGCTGGATGAACTCTAACATGTGGAGGTAGTTTTAAGTTCAAACACAACCGTGCCAATCCGATGTATAACTCGAAAATGGACCATAATATCTAGGAGATAAATTCGAGCATTTTTCTATTGACAAAGTCTGAGAATCTTTAGGAACATTAAAATAAACCAACGCTCCTGGTTCAAAAGACCGCATATCTCACAAGAAATCCCTTGATGCATCAAGCTGGACGTCCTTAAGACCAACATCAATAGGTGTCCTGGGAATGATACCCATATATAAGCATGAACAGACTAAAACCAATAGCCGTATATTTAAAATTGTTATAGGAAAATTCCATCATTGGAAGATATTTTTCCCAATATGATGATTTTCTAGAGACATATGCACGAAGCATATACTCTACAATCTGATTCATACACTCTGTTTGCCCACCATCAGACTACGGATGATCAGAGCAATTCACATTCAAACTTCCTCGTTGTAAACCATTCGGAATAAAGTAGGAAAACACGGCATTATAGTATAGCAGAATCCAGGGATTCATCGGCGCCCCGATATACCCACATCTGCATTTGGAATAATCAATGTCCCAAGTTATCCATATCAACATAAAGAGTCATCAACTTCTCGAGCGATGAGTCACATACGTTCATCTGTAAACCTATCAGGTTGATTGTATAAATCGCCTAAAGTACAAAACTAGAGAAAGAAATGCCCACAAAGGAAGAATCCAAATTTCCTTATCCGAACACAACAAGATAAACTTGTTTTAACTCTAAAGTAAGAGATTTCAACAAGTGAAAATGCCGATGGGATTACCCTCATCAAAACATGCAGGCTATAGATAAAAGAAGTTTATCTAGAGAATGCCCACTGTATAACTTCTAGTGAATTTAGAAAATGAGATTGTCTTTGAATGTTGAGGTCAACATGCTAAGTGATGTAAGCAAAGCAACAATCTTGAGCCCAAATTATCCCATAAGATAATATATGTGAGGGATCACTAGCATCCCATACCACCATGATACCACCCATACATACCTTAACAATTTGAAACTCCTTAGTATGCCGTCCCATACCACCCATACATACCTTAACAATTTGAAACTCCTTAGTATACCGTCTAGGAAAATATGAATAAAACCCTGTATAAAAGGAATAAAATGGCCTTATCCAGACTTTCACATACTAAAACCTGAGACTACATCAAGGAATAACTTTTTTCGAGTGTATCATTAGAAAAGAAATTGAATTATTAGCGCCTTTCTGATGATAACTACCCAATAAACTCAATAAAGTTAGGGTAGACAAATAACTCACCTAGATACATAAACAACTAGGTATCTAAGTTGGGAATATGTACAAAAGTACAAGCGATATACTTTAAAATTGTGTAAAAAACGAAGGCAAATGCTACCCTCCAAGTACATGAAATTATCCAAAAAGATTAAAAGATCCTTATAAAACCATGGATAAAAGCATAGAAGCTCCTCGAATCCATGAAAACCATAGTTGATCATAACAATCAATGCATGCCATTTAATGGTCATCATTAATCATGCCAAAAGAAGCCTTAAAATTGGTGCAACTCATCAATTCGGAGTATATGAACATTGTGTTGTTCAAATAAAACTCCAAAGTAAGAAAGTGAAACACATGTGTCTAACACTCAATAAAAAACCCCTAGACACAAGTGATCTAGGTAAAACCTGATGAGTCCCATATAAAACTTGGAATACATCCAATAAAAATCCACCTAAACAAACCGATCAATTGACCCATGATAGAATTTGTCTTAGGCTTAGAAATTAAGCATAGTTCACACTTAAATAATTGCAAAATAAATTATCATGTATATAAGTGTCAAAGGTGAAACACACTTTGCACGTAAATTATAGCCATTAAAAGAAATTAAGGAACATGTCCAAAAAGAATGGCTAAACAGTGGTAAAAAATCATGAAAACATCGTTTAGAATTAATCCAAACAGATATCTACTAACACGAGGTACAATCGTATTAATAATATGCGAATAATCGCATCTATCTAATGTCAGCACGAGAAAACGTACTTCAAAATTAAATAACCCTCGAAAATATTAAATTCTCGAGAAAAAGAATTATCATGATTTTTTTCTAATTTTCTAGGGCCTCAAAATAGAATAATTTTGAATTCCACCAAACCTATCTTATGGCATTCCAAACCTATATTTTTCTAGAAAATTTCTAGCAAATAAATTTGCCAAAATATCCTTGATATTTTAAAAATATTAATTTCTAGGATTTTTAAAAATAATTTCTAGAAAATTCCTAATTTTTCTTGAGAATCCCATCATTCATGAAATTTTCAATTTAGCTCAACAATTCTCAAATCCAATAAAAATTTATAATTTTAATGGATTTTTTAAATTTTTAGGTTAAAAAATATATTTTTAAAGGAGTTTGAATGGTCATGGGTGCCCGAATGGACACACCACATGCCAAACACCAATCCCATATTTTTTCAAAATTTAAAATAACCTTTGTCTAATTTTTCACTAATTTTTAGGAGTTTTTTAAAATTTTTAATTAACCCCGAACGCATTTAGAATACGAATGGTAAAAAAAAATCGCAATCCCAATGGTTTTCCCGGAATACGGAAAGCCAAAAGTTTCGGGAAAATGAAAAGACAAAAAAAATCGAAATGTGAAAGGTCAAAAGTTTTCGGAATACGGAAGGTCAAAAGTTTTTTCGGAATTCGGAAAGCCAAAAGGTTTCGGGAAAACGGAAAGCCAAAGGTTTTCCGAAAGATGAAAAGCCAAAAATTTTTAAGAGAAAAAAAATTCAAAAATTTTTAGAGATTTTTTTCCTCAAATTCCATAATTTCTCATAATTTTTAGGCTTTTTTTAAAGCTTTTTTTTGAAACATTTTCAAAAGCTAAAAAACTCAATAAAAAAAAGCTTTTATTAGCTTATGGCCTTTTGTTTTTTTTTTTGTGGGAGGGAAGGGGGGGCAATTTTCGCCTGACTGGCTGTAGCGCCCCCCTCCCCCCCACGCGGCGTTGCGCCTGATGGAAAATGAGGATGGGGAGATTTAATCCACTCTCCTCTCCCCTCTCTCCTCTCCTTCTCCATCAATTACTCCTTCCTCCTCTCCCCTCTCTCCTTTGTTAACCAGGGAGATTAACTTTAATCTATGGATTAAAGTTTTTAATTAAATATTACTGCTCAAAAAATTCCTAAAAAATTAGAAACAAATTTCTAAAATTTTTAGAAATGCATGGAATCCATTCTACCAAAAATATCCACCATAAAATATGTGTATTTTTGTAAAAATTTCTATTAATGCTTATTTTAAACCATAAAAAATAGAAAAAAATAACATTAAACTCACGAAATTTTCCCGCAACGTCGATTCGTCCATTGAATTGGAGTAACATGTGTTCCAATCGCCATATTGACGATCCACGTGTAAATCATCAACACAAATCAATAAAATAATATTTTTATTAGTAAATATTAAAATTTACTTCAAAAAAAATCAATAACAATTAGCTAGAGATTGCTTTGATACCAGTGTTAAAATCCTAAGATCTCTCTAGATAATTGTTATGCATAAATATGCATAAATCAGGCATAAACTCAACCACCCGAGCCCTCCAAGGGATGCACACATGAATTATAAATGAAATACATCATACCTCTACCTTGATGCCCCATACCATCAAGAGGTATAACTCCAATCCAATAGCATGTAGCTATAGTGTGAAATGGTATGTGAGTAGATATGGACCTCTACACAAGAGACCATAGCCTAAGCCTGCAAGCCCCCCCAAGCCTCCAAGCCCTTGAGTGTTCTCCATGTCCCTATTATATAGGAGGGCCCTCAAGTGACTCTTGACTTTCCATTTCCCATGTGTGACCCTTGGATGCATGAGCCTAACCTTAACCCATAAGGTTAGTCCTAATCCATGCTCCACTAGAGCTTGTTCCCATGCTCCCATGCTCACAAGCCTAATGTGGGTTAGTATATGCACACATAATGTGTATATAACACACATGGCACAAGTTGGTAACTACATTTGGGGAAAAGCAATGGCAAAAACAAAGTGAAAAGGATTGTAATTGTTTAGTATATGTATATTGCCCATGCTTGGGCATTGTTTATGATCACATTTTGGATTGAGATCTGGTAGCAATTGCCCAAAGGACACGCCAAAATTTCTTCAAACTGCAATGCCAAATGCTTATCTTGAGTCAATACATGTTTTTTTAACATTGGTAAGATCATTTACTTATCTTGAGTCAATACATGCTATTTGACATTGGTAAGATCATTTGTGGTCAAGCTTGATGCATTGGAGGCTAGTGGGACAATTTTGACTATGCATAGGTAGTGCAGAAAAGCTTAAATCACACACAAATGGGGTAGACTATTTTGAAGAGGTTTGGAGTGTTAGATAGCACTACTAAAGAGATTTCTAACAAGGATTAGAACTCCCGATTTGGAATTTGCAAAGGTGGTGAACTTTGACATTTTCTACCGCATTGTTTTTTGGGGGAGATTGTACAAAAACTTGGCCCAGTCATAAATTCCTTGAGCTGATGGAAAAGTGATCATATATCATGAAAGTACATATCAAGATCTTTCCAACAAGCCCAAGTATTCTTGTTTCGGAGATTGTTTGACCAGTAAACTCAAAGGAGTTGACTTTTTTGTTGGCAAGGGTAGTTGACTTTTCAAATGTATTTTCACATGTCCTTGATATAATCATCAAGAGCATTCCAATGACCTAAAGATCACGCAAATCGGGGTTCATTTGAGTGGGTAGTAGAAAATGGGCATGCGGCACAAATCTAAAAACAGAGAGGTATCGCGCACATCCAAAGTTAGATCCAGGGTGGCATATGCATTCTTCTCTCCATTTCAGACGTGGAAAACTAAAGCTCATCAAATTTAGAGTCTGTTTGAGAAATACACGGCCTATTTGATGTTTTGGCCGTTTTTAACCACATAGAGCAGAGTGCTAAACCCTAATTCAGTCAAGATGACTAGTTTAGGGCTATTTTGAAAGCAATCATTGGGATTCAATCCTCACCCCATAAGCTTCACGACAAGCTTTAAACCTTGTCAATCAGATTCCATAGTTACTAGTTGGATCGAATCTTGTACTGGTTAGACAATTTTGGGTCTAGTATACTATTTGGGAGTCATGGGTAACTATGATAGTGAGGATGATGAAAGCTATTATTGGGATGAAGATGATTATAATACCGAAGATAGTACTTGAAATGGAAGCTGTACCATGGATGAGGAAGATTGCATTGAAGAGAATACTTCCGATGGGGATAGTGACAATCGTGAAGATTCAACATGCATGGATAATGATCAATGTGATAAAGACTATGAGCATGATCTTCAAGGGCATTCGGAGTATAGAGGATGCTTACCTCTACGAGAATCAAGTCGACTATGATTCTTCCTATGATGATGATTGGATCCATGAAGGTGAAGTTCAATCAAGGTGGCTACGATTCTTCCTATGAGGTCACTTATAGCAATGGTGATTGGAACTAAGGAAGTGGAGTTGAGTCTCAACTTAACACTCTTGAGAGAGTGATGAAGAAGAGGTCTATGAGAGTCTTGATGCAATGCAAGCAAGGAGCTATGCATTGTCGATGCCTTATGGTGGTGAAGGAGAAATGAGCACTTGGATGTCCTCTAGGCAAGACTTCTTTAGAAGCAGACAAAGGTCTCAAGCTATGATAATCAAACCGCAAGCTTATGGATCTCATGTTAACACTTCATATGCAAATGAAATACATAGCCTTCAAGCTAGTTTGCAACAAGGGGATTGAAGTTGTGGTTCTATTCTTAGGAAGAAGAATTCGCTTCCACCATTGATGCATCAAGAGGGGATAAGTGCATTGAGGATGCCTATGTAACAAGGTGGGACAAAAAAGTTTGATATGGCTATGTATCAAGTTGGTGCAAAGGTGTCGAGTACACCTATGCAAGGTTTATCTTTAATGCAAGTAAGAGGCAATGGGTTTGATGTAATAAAAGCAAAAGTTGATGGTGCTCTTGCAACAAGTCAAAACACTTATGGTGAATCATTTAGTAGTCTAATGAGGTCCTATAATGCTGCTCAAGTAGAGTTGTGCAAAAAACGGAAGGTTCTATAATATACTTTATCCTTACCTAGAAATGAGGCACATAGTCAAACACTATTTTCTTCGAAGGGAGTGATTGGAAGGAGGCAATGTGCAATAATTGATGCTAAAACCTCTACAAGTGAAGTCGAGATAAAGAAGGGTAATATATGTGAATTGTTGGTACTTACACTTGGTCTTTCTCTTGCTTTGAGTGGGGATAGAAGATCTACTATGCACTCAATGTTGCAAGATTTTGGCTTGAGTAAATGCAAAAGAGGACTTCCATTCACTACTATCACATTTGGTCATTGCATAGAGTATGACTATGTGGGTCTTTATGCACACATTTTGGGTGTTGAAGGGATGAGATACTTGCTGTGATTTGTGGACAGTAAGTAAATGGGGATACCTTGATGCTGGTTCTTTCTCAAAAAGTCATCACCAATGTGTTCGTGGTGGTCAATGGGAATACACAAGTTGAAAATGGAAATGCTTGGACCACTTTCATAAGTGCTTTGCTTTATACATTTTCAGCTTATGATATGATGCCACGAGATCATGAAGATATGATCATTGATGTGCATGCAATTTTTGTTGACACAAGGGATGATGACTCATGTATTGATGATGCATGTGATGACTATGCTTCATATAATTATGGATTGGGTGATGCATCGAGTGATTCATAGAAGGTAAATGGGAATGCATTGTATAATCCATTCTTGGGTCTGGATTGGATGACATATGATGGTCTATTATTTGACTATGAGGACTTAAAGGATGTGGATCTTGATGCATATGAGAGGGCTTTCTCATAAGACTAGATTGTCTATACATGTGTTGATGATCATGCATATATGGGTGGTACACATGTTGTGCATGGAGATGATGATAGTCTTGAGGTGACATATTCTACTCTTATTAATCATGGCTATCACATGGTTTTACACATGCTATACATGTTGAAGATGAAGTATGCATTGGTAGCAAACATGCCAATCTTGAGAATGACAGCTATGTTCATGGGATTTTAGTTATGAGGCATGTGCCTTTACATTTTGTGGATGCCGATATGATTTTATGATCTATGGGAATGGATCATTCACTTTCTTATGCATCTTATGTCACTTGAGATACATGATATATGATTATATGGCATGCCATGGTACACCGCAACATGGTGTGTGTTAAAACCCTAAGATCTCTCTAGATAATTGTTATGCATAAAACATGCCTGATTTATGCATAAAACATGCATAAATCATGCATAAAACATGCATAAATCAGGCATAAACTCAACCACCCAACCACCCCCGAGCCCAAGGGATGCACACATGAATAATAATGAAATACATCATACCTCTACCTTGATGTCCCATACCATCAAGAGGTATAACTCCAATCTAATAGCATGTAGCTATAGTGTGAAATGGTAGATGAGTAGATATGGATCTCTACACAAGAGACCATAGCATAAGCCTCAAGCTTCCTAGCCTCCAAGCCCCAAGCTCCCTTCAGTGTGCCCCATGCCCCTATTATATAGGAGGGCCCTCAAGTGACTCTTGACTTTCCATTTCCCATGTGTGACCCTTGGATGCCTGACCCTAACCTTAACCCTTAAGGTTAGTCCTAACCCATGCTCCACTAGAGCTTGTTCCCATGCTCTCATGCTCACAAGCCTAATAT
The DNA here is from genome assembly GCF_041138505.1 of Cibotium barometz. NCBI lineage: Eukaryota > Viridiplantae > Streptophyta > Polypodiopsida > Cyatheales > Cibotiaceae > Cibotium > Cibotium barometz. The sequence goes on along the minus strand of NC_141053.1, from coordinate 21,252,992 downwards.
GGATTAGCCTCCTAGTATATGCACACATAATGTGTATATAACATACCACACATAATGTACATATAACATACTTCCCCTCTCTCAAAACATTGCACTCTTGCAATGAAAAGAAGGAGAACTGCGCTGAACAATCTCAACCGACTCCCAAGTCGAATCCTTTTTGGGAAAATGAAAAGACAAAAAAAATCAAAATGTGAAAGGTCAAAAGTTTCCGGAATACGGAAGGTCAAAAGTTTTTCCGAAATTCGGAAAGCCAAAAGGTTTCTGGAAAACGGAAAGCCAAAGGTTTTCCGTAAGATGAAAAGCCAAAATTTTTCAATAAGAAATTTCCAGAAAATTTTCATGGATTTTTTCCTCAAATCCCAAAATTTTAAGTAATTTTCAGGCTTTTTTCCCAAGCTTTTTTAAATATCAAAAAGCTTTTTTTTAAAATAAAAAACTTATTTTTTTTAAAAAAAAATTAAAAAAAAGCTTAATTAAGCTATTAAGCTTTTGATTTTTTTCAGGGAGGGGGGCGATTTTTTTCGCCCGGCTGTAGCAGCCCCCCCCCCCCTCCCGTCGCCTGCGCGCATGCAGAATGAGAGAGAGAGAGAGTGACTCTCTCTTCTCCCCTCTCTCCTCCCTTTCCTCTCCATTTCCATCTCTCCTTCAATCTCCTCTCTCTCTCTCTGTTAATCAGAGAGATTAGCTTGAGATTAACTTAATCTTTGATTAAGATTTTTAATTAAACTCATAATCATAATTAGACATTAATTATGATTAATGTTTAATTTAAAAAATTCCTTTTTGAGAGAAATTTCACGGAAAAATAAAGGAAATATCAGATTTGAGAGGCGGAGAGGACCGCACACGGGAGAGCAATTCATGCATCAACATGCTGTCCCCTACTAAATTTCAGTAGAAATTGACAGAAATTTGATCGCATTCCCGCGGAAAAAACCCGCAAAAAATGTATAAAAATACATTTTTAATCATAAAAATGCTCAAAAAATTCCTAAAAAAATTAGGAAAAAATTTCTAAAAATTCTAGAAATTCAAGGAATCCATTCTACAAAAATATCCACCATAAACTTTATGGTATTTTTGTAAAAACTTGATTTTAACCATAAAAAATAGAAAAAAATAGCATTAACTCACGGTACTCCCCCGCAACGTCGATTCGTCCATTGAATTGTAGTTACACACGTTCCAATCACCAAATCAATGATCCACGTGTAATTCATCAACACAAATCAATAAAAAATAACATTTTATTAGTAAATATTAAAATTTACTAAAAAAATCAACAATTAAATAGAGATTGCTCTGATACCACTGTTAAAACCCTAAGATCTCTCTAGATAATTGTTATGCATAAAACATGCATAAATCAGGCATAAACTCAACCACCCAACCACCCCCGAGCCCAAGGGATGCACACATGAATAATAATGAAATACATCATACCTCTACCTTGATGTCCCATACCATCAAGAGGTATAACTCCAATCTAATAGCATGTAGCTATAGTGTGAAATGGTAGATGAATAGATATGGATCTCTGCACAAGAGACCATAGCATAAGCCTCAAGATTCCTAGCCTCCAAGCCCCAAGCTTCCAAGCCCCCTTCAGTGTGCCCCATGCCCTTATTATATAGGAGGGCCCTCAAGTGACTCTTGACTTTCCATTCCTCATGTGTGACCCTTGGATGCCTGACCCTAACCTTAAACCTTAAGGTTAGTCCTAACCCATGCTCCACTAGAGCTTGTTCCCATGTTCCCATGCTCACAAGCCTAATGTGGGTTAGCCTCCTAGTATATGCACACATAATGTGTATATAACATAGCACACATAATGTACATATAACATACTTCCCCTCTCTCAAAACATTGCACGCTTGCAATGAAAAGAAGGAGAACTGCGCTGAACAATCTCAACCGACTCCCAAGTCGAATCCTCAATTTCCCTATCTTTCCACCTAATTTTAACCTCAAGGATAAGTCAGCTACAAAGTTTCCTTTCCCTGAATTCATGTACCTTATCAAGTTCATGTGGAACATAGGATAATTCATCGACTTCAACGAGTTCTTGAGGAGTAACTATGTCATCCTCACCTCCCAGTTTCCCTTTCAATCTATCAATATGAAAGACTAGATGAACTCTAACAATTGAAGGTAGTTTTAGTTCATACGCAATCGTGCCAATCCGATATATAACTCGAAATGGACCACAATATCTAGGAGATAAATTCGAGCATTTTCCCATTGACAAAGTCTGAGAATCTTTAGGAACATTAAAATAAACCAACGCTCCTGGTTCAAAAGACCGAGATGAGTGTCTCCTACCAGCATAAAACCGTGCCCTATCATGAGCACTCCTGATAGAATCCCGAGCTTCGGTCAGAATTTCTTGCATATCTCGCAAGAAATCCCTCGATGCATCAAGCTTGATGTCCTTAAGAGACTGACATCAATAGGTACCCTGGGTTAATACCCATACATAAGTATGCACAGACTAAAAAATAATAGGCGTAAATTTAGAACTTTTATAGGCAAATTCCATCTTTGGAAGATATTTCCCAATATGATGATTTTCTAGAGACATATGCACAAAGCATATACACTATAATCTGATTCATGCACTCTGTTCGCCCATCAGACTACTGCGGATGATCAGAACAATTCACATTCAAAGTAACTTCCTCGTTGTAAACCATTCGGAATAAAGTAGGAAAACATGGCATTATAACAGTAGAAACCAGGGATTCATCGGCACCCCGACATACCCACATCTGCATATGGAATAATCGACGTCTTGAGTTACCCATATCAACATAGAGAATCATCAACGTCTCGATGAGTCATATATGTCCATCCGTAAACCTATCAGGTTGATTGTGTAAATCACCTAAAGTACGGAACTAGAGAAAGAAATGCCAACAAAGGAAGAATCCAAATTTCCTTATCCGAACACAACAAGATAAACTTGTTTGAACTCTAAAGAAAGAGATTTCAACAAGTGAAAATGCCGATGAGATTACCCTCATCAAAACATGCAGGCTATAGATAAAAGAAATTTATCTAGAGAATGCCCACAGTATAACTTCTAGTGAATTTAGAAAATAAGATTGTCTTTGAATGTTGAGATCAACATGCTAAGTGATGTAAGCAAAGCAACAATCTTGAGCCCAAATTATCCCATAAGATAATATATGTGAGGGATCCCTAGCGTCCCATTCCACCATGATACCAACCATACATACCTTAACAATTTGAAACTCCTTAGTATGCCGTCTAGGAAAATATAAATAAAATCATGTGTAAAAGGAATAAGATGGCCTTATCCAGACTTTCACATACTAAACCTGTCTCTATATACTTGAGACTACATCAAGGAATAAATCCTTCTGAGTACATCATTTAGAAAAGAAATTGAATTATTGGCGCCTTTCTAATGATAACTACCCAAAACATAATAAAGTTAGGGTAGAAAAATAACTCACCTAGATATATAAGCAACTAGGTATCCAAGTTGGAAAATGTACAAGAGTATAAGAAATATACTCCAAAATTATGTGCAAAAAACGAAGGCAAATGCTACCTTCAAGGCACATAGAATTATCCAAAAGATCAAAAGATCCTTATAAAACCATGGATAAAAGCATAGAAGCTCCTTAAATCCATAAAAACCATAGTTGATCATAAAAATCAATGCATACCATCTAATGGACATAAATCATGCCAAAAGAAGCATTAAAATTGGTGGCCAACTCATCAATCCGGAGTATATGAACGTTGTGTTGTTCAAATAAAACTCCAAAGTAAGAAAGTGAAACACATGTGTGTAGCACTCAATAAGAAAACCCTAGACATAAGTGATCTAGGCAGAACCTGATGAGTCCATATAAAACTTGGAAAACATCCAATAGAAGTCCACCAAAATAAACCGATCAACTAATCCATGATAGAGTTGATCTTAGGCTTAAGAAAATAAGCACAATCCACACTTTAATAAGTGCCAAAATAAATTATCATGGAAAAATGTCAAAGGTGAAACACACTTTGAACGAAAATTATAGCCATCAAAAGAAATTAAGAAACATGTCCAAAAAGAATGGCTAAACAATGGTAAAAAATCATGAATACATCGTTTAGAATTAATCCAAACATAAATATCCATTAATACGAGATATAATCGTATTAATATAATATGCGGATAACCCGCATCTATCTAATGTCAGCACGAGAAAACGTACTTCAACATTAAATAACCCTTGAAAATATTAAATTCTCGAGAAAAAGAATTATCATGATTTTTTTCTAATTTTTCCAAATTTTATAGGGCCTCAAAATATAATAATTTTGAATTCCACCAAACCTATCTTATGGCATTCCAAACCTATATTTTTCTAGAAAATTTTTAGCCCAGGGCACCTATTGATGTCAGTCTTAAGGACATCGAGCTTGATGCATCGAGGGATTTCTTGCGAGATATGCAGGAAATTCTGACCGAAGCTCGGGATTCTATTAGGAGTGCTCATGATAGGGCACGGTTTTATGCTGATAGGGGACGCTCATCTCGGTCTTTTGAACCAGGAGCGTTGGTTTATTTTAATGTTCCTAAAGATTCTCAGACTTTGTCAATGGAAAAATGCTCGAATTTATCTCCTAGATATTGTGGTCCATTTCGAGTTATATATCGGATTGGCACGGTTGCGTATGAACTAAAACTACCTCCAATTGTTAGAGTTCATCCAGTCTTTCATATCGATAGATTGAAAGGGAAACTAGGAGGTGAGGATGACACAGTCACTCCTCAAGAACTCGTTGAAGTCGATGAATTATCCTATGTTCCACATGAACCTGATTGTTGAAAGAACGGTAGAGGAGGAGGAGACACACACACAGGAGCAAACCCTAATGTATATTGCAAACCCTAACCATAGAGGGAAGCCATGTCCACTCTCACACAAAGCATAATGCACTAATCCATAATCCACACAACACACAATGAGTTGTGTCCACACTCAACTAACCCTAGCTAATGTCCACACACTATGACCAGCTGGACACGTGGTCATTTATGTCTCACACATGTTCCTACCTAATCTGCCAGCACATAGCATAGCTGGCTCACACTGACATCGAGCTTGAATATCTCAATAGCCCCTCTCAAGCTCATGATGTACTGCCGATGAAGATGTAGATGAGCTTGGGATATCAAGACTCTCAAACAGCCCCTCTCAAGCTCATGATGTACTGCCGATGAAGATGTAGATGAGCTTGGGATATCAAGACTCTCAAACAGCCCCTCTCAAGCTCATGATGTACTGCCGATGAAGATGTAGATGAGCTTGGGATATCAAGACTCTCAAACAGCCCCTCTCAAGCTCATGATGTACTGCCGATGAAGATGTAGATGAGCTTGGGATATCAAGACTCTCAACACTCCCCCTCAAGCTCATCCCATGTACTCCCAACATAGTCCGGAAGTACTCAAACTGCTCCCTGCTAAGTGGCTTTGTGAAGATATCAGCCACCTGCTCATCAGTCTTCACATAGTGAAGATCAACTGTACCATCCAGCACCTTTTCTCTGACAAAGTGATAATGGACCTCTATGTGTTTGGTCCTCGCATGAAACACTGGATTCTTTGCCAGCTGTATACTACTCATGTTGTCACAATGTATGACAACTTTCCCATCAAGAGGCTCACATAAATCTGCCAAGAGACTCTTTAACCAAACAGCCTCACAAGTAGCAATGGCTGCACCCCTGTACTCAGCCTCTGTACTGGATAAAGCAACTATAGGTTGCTTTTTGCTACTCCAACTCACCACAGCACTTCCAAGTGTAAAAGCATATCCACTAGTAGACCTCCTGTCATATGCGCTACTTGCCCAATCAGCATCTGTGTAGCCATGAATGTCCAAGCTTTTACCACTCTCATAAAATAGACCATAATGTGCTGTGGTCTTCACATATCTCATGATGCGTCTCACTGCATCCAAATGTGGCTTCCTGGGGCTCTGCATAAACTGACTGACTAGCCCCACTGCATAACTCAAATCTGGGCGTGTGATAGTCATGTATATGAGACTACCAACCATCTTCCTGTACATGGAAGGATCATCCAATTCCTCGCCATAATCAGCCCTCAACTTCATATTTTGCTCCAATGGTGTACTCATAGGTTTACACCCTGTCATGCCATACTTTGCCAACATATCCAAGGCATATTGGCGCTGTACTAACCAAGTACCTGCATGATCTTTCACCACTTCAATGCCAAGGAAGTATCTCAACTCACCAAGATCTTTCATGTCAAATTTCCCACTTAAAGCTTGCTTGACATGCATCACATCTGCACTATGATCACCTGTAATAATCAAGTCATCCACATAGATGACTAGTAACACAATCCCATGCTGTGTCTTCTTCACATACAGTGAAGAATCTGCTGTAGAAATCTGAAAACCAAGTGAGATAAGATATCTGCTCATCTTATCACTCCAGGCACGTGGTGCTTGCTTTAGACCATATAATGCCTTTTTCAACCTGCATACGTGAGTGGGATATCTAGGGTGTACATACCCTTCTGGCTGTGCCATGTATACTTCCTCTTGTAGATCTCCATTAAGAAATGCATTCTTTACATCCATCTGATGCATTTCCCAGCCATTAGCTGCTGCAGCCATAGCAATGACTGCTCTCACTGTGCCCATCTTAGCCACTGGGCTAAACGTCTCATCATAATCCAATCCATGAGTCTGTGCATATCCCTTTGCTACCAATCTTGCCTTATGTCTTTCAATAGAACCATCAGATTTGCACTTCACTTTGTAGACCCATTTACATCCAATAACATTCTTGTCCTTTGGTAGGGCAACCAAGTCCCATGTATCATTACGGACCAATGCATCCATCTCTATGTCCATTGCTTTCTCCCATACATGCTCTCCAATAGCCTCTGTGTAGCATGTAGGTTCCACATGCTTTACCATAGATGTCATATATGCATAGTGCATAGCAAAATCTCTGTATGTCAACCTGTCAACAGGATATCTGACCCTCTGGGATCTCCGCAATGCATACGGGTCACTCTGTACACCTGTGACTCTAGCATGTGGTGGCACATATCTGTCCTGTCTAGCACCAGCAGGTGTGCGTAAAACAGGTATGCCAAGCTCCTCATCCAAACTTTCAGAACTGGATGACTCATATCCTGTGATTCCAATCCCTTCGACTTTCTTCTTTCCTTTGTCCATAGCACTACTCCCAGTGCTTACACTCTCATGCCTCAGACGTCCTGACCATGGACGAACACTGCTACTCTCAGCTTCTGCTGCCCAGACATAGTAGTAGAACTTGAACTTGCTTGTGATGGCAAGTTCACATGTACATCAGCCTCAAGTGTCTCAATAACACCCTCATCTTTTGCCTTATACCAACTAGCAAGCTCATCAAACACCACATCACGTGAGATGACCACTTGTCTAGTTTGTGGATTATAACACTTGTAGGCCTTTCGATCCTGTGCATACCCAACAAATATACATTTCTCTGCCTTAGGATCCAACTTTCTTCTCCTTTCATCAGGCACATGAACATAAGCTATGCATCCAAAAACTTTAAGATGCCCAATGTCTGGCCTGTAACCTGTGAGCCGCATCTCTGGCGTGCTTCCATGAATGGCTGCTGTAGGTGTTTTGTTCAATATGTATACTGCAGTAGCACAAGCTTGTGCCCAATAGTAATCTGGCATGCTCTTTTCATTAAGCATTGCCCTTGCCACTTCACATATAACTCTATTCTTTCTCTCAGCCACACCATTCTGCTGAGGTGTATACCTGCATGTCAGCTGTCTTCTTATCCCATGCTTCCTCAAGAAGTGCTCAAAAGCTTTTGAGGTGTATTCACCACCTCCATCTGTCCTCAGACATTTAATCCAACAGCCATACTGCTTTTCTGCAAAAGCTTTGAAATCCATGAATTTTTCCAATACTTCACTCTTCTCCCTGAGAAAGTATATCCATGTCATCCTGCTAAAGTCATCAATGAATGTAACATAGTATAAACTGCCTTTGATAGACGGGTTTTGTGCAGGACCCCATACATCACTGTGCACGATCTCAAGTGGCCTGTTACTCATATTTCCTTCTCTAGGAAACCTCAATCTTGCCTGCTTCCCAAACTGACAGGCTTCACAAACATGCATATGTCCATCATATTTGAACCTAGGCAATCCATTCACAATGCCTCTTGTTTGCATGTTCTTTAATCTCTGTATATTTACATGGCCAATCCTCTTGTGCCACATATCAATATCCTGTACCACATTCCTGCTCTTTGAGAACATGGCTGATTTTAGCTCAGGAATTCCAGCATCCAGCTTAAACAATCTTCCTTCTTTCTTGCCTTTAGCAATCACTCTACATCCATGTTTAAAGTCTTCAACAAAGCATCCATGCTCGTTGAATCTAACCTGTAATCCCTGTTCCACCATTTGACCAACTGAGGCCAAGCTTTTAGTGATTGAAGGCACATACAACACATCTGACATAGACTTTGTCTGACCATTATGCATGACCAATGGTACACTTCCAACATGTGTAATGACATGCTGGGTATCATCACCTGTTTCCACATAACCTTTGACATCCATTGGCTTCATGTGCTCAAACCATTCACCATGGCATGTCATATGATTTGATGCTCCTGAGTCCATATACCATGTATCATCATTCTCAGCATTTGTTGTCATAGAACCCACAACATGCTTCATGGCAAACAAATGATTTGCAGCTCCATCATTGCTACTTGATGCATAGTTGCCACCATGTTGTGCATAGTTTCCACCAAAATGACCACCACGCTGTGCTCTTCCCCCTCTCAAATCATTCTGTTTGCGAAAGCAATCTCTCGCCATATGACCATATTTGCCACAATAATGGCATTCCACATCTTGCATAGAATTTTTTTGGCCTTGCCAACGTCCTCGACCACGGGGGGTATCTCTGCCTCGCTGAGGTGCATAACCACGACCACCTCGAGCACCATAAGAAGGCTGAAAATTCTGTTGTGGAGGTCTATCCTGCCATCCACGACCATTACCACCACGTCCACGTGATGCAAATCTCCCCCTGCCTCTAAAACCTCTCTGCGAGTAAAATGCCTGATTTCTGCCATCATCATGGCTAGTAGATGTATCCAGAAATGAATCACTGAGCTTGATTTCCTCAACCAACAAGAGGGAAACCAACTCATCGAAGTCGGGTAGACCTGTACTCCTCACTGAGATAGATGTATCAAAGGATTTGTATTCCTTGCCAAGACCACGCAAAGTAATATCCACCAAATCATCATCAGGCATGGGGGCATTTATTGTGGCCAATGCATCTGCAAACTTCTTGATTTCTTGCACATAATCATGTATGCTCCTTTTATTCCTTTTCACATTGTGTATCTGCTGTCGCAATTGAGACTTGCGAGCACTCGTATCTGTATCAAACATTTTGACCAAAGTATCCCATGCATCTTTGGGATTCTCAGCATCCTGAATGTGTATGAGCATAGCATCAGATATACATATAGACAAATAATGCAGCACTTTGAATGCTCTCTCTGACCATTGCTTATGAGCAATAAGCTGCTGCTGTGTAGGTTGCCGAGGTAGCTCAGGCTCTGGCTCAGCACCTGTAATGAGATTCCAGAATCCTTTCCCTTTCAAGAAACTCTTTATCCTGTACTTCCATGCTTGGAAGTTCTTCCTATCCAGCTTTTCACCAACAATCTGAACTGGATTGTCAGACATGTTCGCTCAATGCATACACCTTCCGCACACTTCAAATCTGTAAGTGAGCCTTCCTCAGCTCAACCACACTCCAATTAATGTTCCAGATACTCCAAGATAGCCAACAAACTCCAAATTTGATGTAGAAAATCAACCTGTAATCATCTGAGATGAACTGACTCACGCAGTGCGGAATACCCTGTATTGACACGCCTTCCAAGGCTCCAAATCGCAATGTAATGGTGCAATCAAGTCTAGGCAACTTGCATTGACACCTAATGAACCTCAATGTTGAGTATCAACTCCATCTGACATGTGTAATCATCAATTTTTGAAAAACCCCTTTTTCTGTTTTTGAAAAAAAACAGAAAAACCAGAAAAACCAGTAATGATTTGGCTCTAATTCCTTCAATATTTCACCAAATTGAGCAACCAGGCATTCATTGGCTTAGCAATAGTGTCCTTCAACTCCATGTAAGAGGAATTTGTCCAATTGTAAAACACCAAAGATTAATTGCTCGATTAAAATGCTCTGTTTCTCTGCAACCAGTGGACAGCCAGTTTTAATCAGCTCATTCCCAGCTCAATTAAGCATCATTGGCCAAACAAATCACATAGCCCTCTTCTCCAAGATGTAAAGCATCCAATTGCTAAGAGATTTGTTGAAGATATCAAGCAACAAGTGAGTAATCGACCTCCTAAACCAGAATTCTGCCCTGTTTCCTCTGTATGGGCTGCGCCGCCTGCTGTAGAGGTGTTTGGGAGTGATTGGAGTGACAAATGAAGTTATATTTGGGTGCCCAACACACTTGGGTATGTGTGCAACCCACCAATGCTTTGATTTTCACCAAAAATAGGCTCCAAATGCATCAATTTTGGACTTTCTTCTCTCTGTTTTGTGAGAGCTCAAAAAACCAGTAATTTCTCTCAATTAAATGCATGTAAATTGCTCCAAAATCACAGTAGGGCTTGCATAAGAGTTGCCAATACATCCCTCATTGTCAGATACATGTTTGCTTTGCCAGAATCACACATATTTCCACCATACATCAATGTTGTCAAGCTTTAATGGAAAGCTTCAAAAACCAGAATTTTGCTTTGCTTTGATTTGCTCTAAAATGCTTTGCTTTTGCCTGTTTCACCTGCAATCCGCTCAAGGATGTTTAGAAGACCTTACCTGGTAGGCCAAGCTCTCAGATCTGATAGTATTTGGTGTGCTCCAAGCTTCACAGCTCCAATGGCAGCTTCACAGCTTCTTTTCACAGCTTCTTCTTCTCCCTCTTCACTCACTCACTCATAAACCCTAATAAACAGCACAAGGCTCTGATACCATGTTGAAAGAACGGTAGAGGAGGAGGAGACACACACACAGGAGCAAACCCTAATGTATATTGCAAACCCTAACCATAGAGGGAAGCCATGTCCACTCTCACACAAAGCATAATGCACTAATCCATAATCCACACAACACACAATGAGTTGTGTCCACACTCAACTAACCCTAGCTAATGTCCACACACTATGACCAGCTGGACACGCGGTCATTTATGTCTCACACATGTTCCTACCTAATCTGCCCCAGCACATAGCATAGCTGGCTCACACTGACATCGAGCTTGAATATCTCAACACTGATAAGGTACTTGAATTCAGGGAAAGGAAACTTTGTAGTTGACTAATCCCTGAGGTTAAAATTAGGTGGAAAGATAGGGAAATTGAGAATTCGACTTGGGAGTCGGTTGAGATTGTTTAGCGCAGTTCTCCTTCTTTTCATTGCAAGAGTGCAATGTTTTGAGAGAGGGGAAGTATGTTATATGTACATTATGTGTGCTATGTTATATACACATTATGTGTGCATATACTAGGAGGCTAACCCACATTAGGCTTGTGAGCATGGGAGCATGGGAACAAGCTCTAGTGGAGCATGGGTTAGGACTAACCTTAAGGGTTAAGGTTAGGGTCAGGCATCCAAGGGTCACACATGGGAAATGGAGAGTCAAGAGTCACTTGAGGGCCCTCCTATATAATAGGGGCATGGGGCACACTCAAGGGGGCTTGGAGGCTTAGGCTTATGAGGCCAAGGCTATGTTATGCTCTCTTGTGTAGAGGTTCATATCTACTCATCTACCATTTCACACTATAGCTACATGCTATTGGATTGGAGTTATACCTCTTGATGGTATGGGACATCAAGGTAGAGGTATGATGTATTTCATTTATGATTCATGTGTGCATCCCTTGGGCTCGGGGGTGGTTGGGTGGTTGAGTTTATGCCTGATTTATGCATGTTTATGCATAACAATTATCTAGAGAGATCTTAGGGTTTTAACAGTGGTATCAGAGCAATCTCTATTTAATTGTTGATTTTTTTTAGTAAATTTTAATATTTACTAATAAAATGTTCTTTTTTGTTGATTTGTGTTGATGAATTGCACGTGGATCATCGATTTGGTGATTGGAACGTGTGTAACTACAATTCAATGGACGAATCGACGTTGCGGGGGAATACCGTGAGTTAATGCTATTTTTTCCTATTTTTATGGTTAAAATCAAGCATTAATGGAATTTTTTACAAAAATACCATAGAGTTTATGGTGGATATTTTTGTAGAATGGATTCCCTGAATTTCTAGAATTTTTAGAAATTTTTTCCTAATTTTTTAGGAATTTTTTGAGCATTTTTATGATTAAAAATGTATTTTTATACATTTTTTGCAGGTTTTTTCCGCGGGAATGCGATCAAATTTCTGTCAATTTCTACTGAAATTTAGTAGGGGACAGCGTGTTGATGCATGAATTGCTCTCCCGTGTGCGTGGGGTCCTCTCCGCCTCTCAAATCTGATATTTCCTTCATTTTTCCGTGAAATTTCTCTCAAAAAGGAATTTTTTAAATTAAACATTAATCATAATTATGATTATGAGTTTAATTAAAAATCTTAATCAAAGATTAAGTTAATCTCAAGATAATCTCTCTGATTAAGAGAGAGAGAGAGAGAGGAGATTGGAGGAGAGATGGAAATGGAGAGGAAAGGGAGGAGAGAGGGGAGAAGAGAGAGTCACTCTCTCTCTCTCTCTCTCATTCTGCATGCGCAGGCGACGGGAGGGGGGGGGCTGCGCTGCAGAGCAGCCGGGCGAAAAAAATCGCCCCCCCTGAAAAAAATCAAAAGCTTAATAGCTTAATTAAGCTTTTTTTATTTTTTTATTTTTTTAAAAAATAAGTTTTTTTATAAAAAAAAAAGCTTTTTGATATTTAAAAAAGCCTGAAAATTACTGAAAAATTTGGGATTTGAGGAAAAAATCCATGAAATTTTTTTGGAAATTTCTTATTGAAAAATTTTGGCTTTTCATCTTCCGGAAAACCTTTGGCTTTCCGTTTTCTAGAAACCTTTTGGCTTTCCGAATTCCGGAAAAACTTTTGACCTTCCGTATTCCGGAAACTTTTGACCTTTCACATTCCGATTTTTTTTGTCTTTTCATTTTCCCAAAACTTTTGGCTTTCCGTATTCCGGGAAAACCGTTGGAATTCGGAAATTTTTTGACCGTTCGTATTCTAAATGCGTTCGGGGTTGATTAAAAATTTCAAAAAATTTCTGAAAATTAGTGGAAAATTAGACAAAGGTTATTTTAAATTTCGAAAAATGTGGGGTTGGTGTTTGGCATGTGGTGTGTCCATTCGGGCACCCGTGACCATTCAAATTCCTTTAAAATTATATTTTTGACCCAGAAAATTAGAAAAATCCATTAAAATTGAAAATTTTCATTGGATTTGAGAATTGTCGGGCGAAATTGGAAATTTCGTGAACGATGGGATTCTTAGGGAAAATTAGGAAATTTCTAGAAATTATTTTTAGAAATCCTAAAAATTGGTATTTTTTAAAATCTCAATGATATTTTGGCAAAATTAATTGCTAAAAATTTTCTGGAAAAATATAGGTTTGGAATGCCATAAGATAGGTTTGGTGGAATTCAAAATTATTATATTTTGAGGCCCTGTAAAATTTGGGAAAATTAGAAAAAAATCATGATGATTCTTTTTCTCGAGAATTTAATATTTTCGAGGGTTATTTAATGTTGAAGTACGTTTTCTTGTGCTGACATTAGATAGATGCGGGTTATTCGCATATTTTATTAATACGATTATATCTCGTATTAATGGATATTTATGTTTGGATTAATTCTAAACGATGTATTCATGATTTTTTACCATTGTTTAGCCATTCTTTTTGGACATATTTCTTAATTTCTTTTGATGGCTATAATTTACGTTCAAAGTGTGTTTCACCTTTGACACTTTTCCATGATAGTTTATTTTGGCACTTATTAAAGTGTGGATTATGCTTAATTTCTTAAGCCTAAGACAAATTCTATCATGGGTTAGTTGATCGGTTTGTTTTGGTGGATTTTGGATGTTTTCCAAGTTTTATATGGACTCATCAGGTTTTGCGCTGCAACTGGGCGAAAAAAATCGCCCCCCTGAAAAAATCAAAAGCTTAATAGCTTAATTAAGTTTTTTTTATTTTTTTAAAAATAAGTTTTTTATAAAAAAAAGCTTTTTGATATTTAAAAAAGCTTGGAAAAAAAGCCTGAAAATTACTGAAAAATTTGGGATTTGAGGAAAAAATCCATGAAAATTTTCTGGAAATTTCTTATTGAAAAATTTTGGCTTTTCATCTTTCGGAAAACCGTTGGCTTTCCGTTTTCCAGAAACCTTTTGGCTTTCCGAATTCCGGAAAAACTTTTGACCTTCCATATTCCGGAAACTTTTGACCTTTTACATTTCGATTTTTTTTGTCTTTTCATTTTCCCAAAACTTTTGGCTTTCCGTATTCCGAGAAAACCGTTGGAATTCGGAAATTTTTTGACCGTTTATATTCTAAATGCGTTCGGGGTTGATTAAAAATTTCAAAAAATTTCTGAAAATTAGTGAAAAATTAGACAAAGGTTATTTTGAATTTCAGAAAATGTGGGGTTGGTGTTTGGCATGTGGTGTGTCCATTCGGGCACCCGTGACCATTCAAATTCCTTTAAAATTATATTTTTTGACCCAGAAAATTAGAAAAATCCATTAAAATTGAAAATTTTCATTGGATTTGAGAATTGTCGGGCGAAATTGGAAATTTCGTGAACAATGGGATTCTCAGGGAAAATAAGGAAATTTCTAGAAATTATTTTTAGAAATCCTAAAAATTGGTATTTTTTGAAATATCAATGATATTTTGGCAAAATTAATTGCTAAATTTTTTTTGGAAAAATATAGGTTTGGAATGCCATAAGATAGGTTTGGTGGAATTTAAAATTATTATATTTTGAGGCCCTGTAAAATTTGGAAAAATTAGAAAAAAATCATGATAATTTTTTTTCTCGAGAATTTAATATTTTCGAGGGTTATTTAATGTTGAAGTACGTTTTCTTGTGCTGACAATAGATAGATGCGGGTTATTCGCATATTTTATTAATACGATTATATCTCGTATTAATGGATATTTATGTAATGGATTTTTCTAATTTTTTGGGTCAAAAAATATAATTTTAAAGGAATTTGAATGATCACGGGTGCCCGAATGGACACACCACATGCCAAACACCAACCCCACATTTTTCGAAATTTAAAATAACCTTTGTCTAATTTTCCACTAGTTTTCAAGAATTTTTCGAAATGTTTAATCAACCCCGAACGCATTTAGAATACGAACGGTCAAAAAATTTCCGAATTCCAACGGTTTTCCCGGAATACGGAAAGCCAAAAGTTTTGGAAAAATGAAAAGACAAAAAAAATTGGAATGTGAAAGGTCAAAAGTTTTCAGAATACGGAAGGTCAAAAGTTTTTCCGGAATTCGGAAAGCCAAAAGGTTTCTGGAAAACGGAAAGCCAAAGGTTTTCCGGAAGATGAAAAGCCAAAATTTTTCAATAAGAAATTTCCAGAAAATTTTCATGGATTTTTTCCTCAAATCCCAAATTTGTCAGTAATTTTCAGGCTTTTTTTCCAAGCTTTTTTAAATATCAAAAAACTTTTTTTTTAAAATAAAAAACTTATTTTTTAAAAAAATAAAAAAAGCTTAATTAAGCTATTAAGCTTTTGATTTTTTTCAGGGAGGGGGGGGGGGCGATTTTTTTCGCCCGGCCGCAGCGCAGCCCCCCCCCCTCTCGTCGCCTGCGCATGCAAAGGACCCCACGCACACGGGAGAGCAATTCATGCATCAACACGCTGTCCCCTACTAAATTTCAGTAGAAATTGACAGAAATTTGATCGTATTCACGCAGAAAAAACCCGTAAAAAATGTATAAAAATATATTTTTAATCATAAAAATGCTCAAAAAACTCCTTAAAAATTAGAAAAAAATTTCTAAAAATTCTAGAAATTCAGGGAATCCATTCTACAAAAATATCCACCATAAACTCTATGGTATTTTTGTAAAAAATTCCATTAATACTCGATTTTAACCATAAAAAATAGGGAAAAATAGCACGGTATTCCCCCGTATCGTTGATTCGTCCATTGAATTGTAGTTACACACGTTCCAATCACCAAATCGATGATCCACGTGCAATTTATCAACATAAATCAATAAAAAATAACATTTTATCAGTAAATATTAAAATTTACTAAAAGAACAATTAAATAGAGATTGCTCTGATACCACTGTTAAAACCCTAAGATCTCTCTAGATAATTGTTATGCATAAAACATGCATAAATCAGGCATAAACTCAACCACCCAACCACCCCCGAGCCCAAGGGATGCACACATGAATAATAATGAAATACATCGTACCTCTGCCTTGATGTCCCATACCATCAAGAGGTATAACTCCAATCTAATAGCATGTAGCTATAGTGTGAACTGGTAGATGAGTAGATATGGATCTCTACACAAGAGACCATAGCATAAGCCTCAACTTTCCTAGCGTCCAAGCCCCAAGCTCCCTTGAGTGTGCCCCATGCCCCTATTATATAGGAGGGTCCTCAAGTGACTCTTGACTTTCCATTTCTCATGTGTGACCCTTGGATGCCTGACCCTAACCTTAACCCTTAAGGTTAGTCCTAACCCATGCTCCACTAGAGCTTGTTCCCATGCTCCCATGCTCACAAGCCTAATGTGGGTTAGCCTCCTAGTATATGCACACATAATGTGTATATAACATAGCACACATGTCCAAAAAGAATGGCTAAACAATGGTAATAAATCATGAATACATCGTTTAGAATTAATCCAAACATAAATATCCATTAATACAAGGTATAATTGTATTAATAAAATATACGAATAACCCGCATCTATCTAATGTCAGCACGAGAAAACGAACTTCAACATTAAATAACCCTCAAAATATTCAATTCTCGAGAAAAAGAATTATCATGATTTTTTTCTAATTTTTTCCTAATTTATAGGGTCTCAAAATATAATAATTTTGAATTCCACCAAACCTATTTCTTGGCATTCCAAACCTCTATTTTTCCAGAAAATTTTTAGCAATTAAATTTACCAAAATACCATTGATATTTAAAAAATACCAATTTTTAGGATTTCTAAAAATAATTTTAGAATATTCCTAATTTTTCCTGAGAATCCCATCGTTCACGAAATTTCCAATTCCGCCCGACAATTCTCAAATCCAATGAAAATTTTTAATTTTAATGGATTTTTTCTAATTTTTTGGGTCAAAAAATATATTTTTAAAGGAATTTGAATGGTCACGGGCGCCCGAATGGACACACCACATGCCAAACACCAACCCCGCATTTTCCCAAAATTTAAAATAACCTTTGTCTAATTTTTCACTAATTTTCAAGAATTTTTTGAAATTTTTAATCAACCCTGAACGCATTTAGAATACGAACGGTCAAAAAATTTCGGAATTCCAACGGTTTTTCCAGAATACGGAAAGCCAAAAGTTTTGGAAAAATGAAAAGACAAAAAAAAAAATCGGAATGTGAAAGGTCAAAGGTTTCCGGAATACGGAAGATCAAAAGTTTTTCCGGAATTCGGAAAGCCAAAAGGTTTCGGGAAAACGGAAAGCCAAAGGTTTTCCAGAAGATGAAAAGCCAAAAAATTTTAAAAAAGAAATTTTCAGGAAATTTTCAGAGATTTTTAAACCTCAAATTCCAAATTTTCTGAAATTTTTCAAGCTTTTTCTAAGCTTTTTTTTGAAATATATTCAAAAGCCTTTTTTTGAAATAAAATACTCATTTTAAAAAAAAAAAAGAAAAAAAAAGAAAAAATAACCTTTATTGGCTTATAGCCAATTTGATTTTTTAGGGGGGGGGGCGTTTTTTTCCGCCCGGCTGCAGCGCGCAGCCCCCTCCCCCCGTCGACTGCGCGTGGTCTTTAATTAAGCTTTTTTAATTAAACCTTTAATCATAATTAACATTAATTATGATTAATGTTTTAAAAAAATTCATTTTTAAGAGGATTTTCACCCGGAAAAGAGAAAGAAAAATCAAATTTGAGAGGCGGAGAGAACCCCACGCACACGAGAGAGCAATTCATGCATCAACACGCTGTCCCCTACTGAATTTCAGTAGAAATTGACAGAAACTTGATCGCATTCCCGCGGAAAAAACCCGCAAAAATGTATAAAAATACATTTTAAATCAAAAAATGCTCAAAAAATTCCTAAAAAATTAGGAAAAATTTCTAAAAATTCTAGAAATTCAGGGAATCCATTCTACAAAAATATCCACCATAATTTTTATGGTATTTTTGTAAAAAATTCCATTAATGCTCGATTTTAACCATAAAAAATAGAGAAAAATAGCATTAACTCACGGTATTCCCCCGCAACGTCGATTCGTCCATTGAATTGTAGTTACACATGTTCCAATCACCAAATCAATGATCCACGTGCAATTCATCAACACAAATCAACAACATAATATTTTTATTAGTAAATATTAAAATTTACTAAAAAAAATCAACAATTAAATAGAGATTGCTCTGATACCACTGTTAAAACCCTAAGATCTCTCTAGATAATTGTTATGCATAAAACATGCATAAATCAGGCATAAACTCAACCACCCAACCACCCCCTGAGCCCAAGGGATGCACACATGAATAATAATGAAATACATCATACATCTACCTTGATGTCCCATACCATCAAGAGGTATAACTCCAATCTAATAGCATGTAGCTATAGTGTGATATGGTAGATGAGTAGATATGGATCTCTACACAAGAGACCATAGCATAAGCCTCAAGCTTCCTAGCCTCCAAGCCCCAAGCTCCCTTGAGTGTGCCCCATGCCCCTATTATATATGAGGGCCCTCAAGTGACTCTTGACTTTCCATTTCTCATGTGTGACCCTTGGATGCCTGACCCTAACCTTAACCCTTAAGGTTAGTCCTAACCCATGCTCCACTAGAGCTTGTTCCCATGCTCCCATGCTCACAAGCCTAATATGGGTAAGCCTCCTAGTATATGCACACATAATGTGTATATAACATACCACACATAATGTACATATAACAGTGTGGCTATTAATCAAGATTCCTCTGAGATAGGAAGATTCGATGCAATGACTGTCTTAGATGATGGAGTTCCTCTTCCGAATGTGGTGTTGGATTTATGTTCTGGATTGTCGGATGCGCTGTTATGTATAAAAAATAAGAACCTTAGAATTATGCTATGGAGGTACTAATGGTCGATTTAGGTCTCTTGCCCTCTTTTTGGAGTTCATCATTTCGGCATGAAAAACTAGTCTGGTTTTTCATGACTCATGCAAAACCAGAGTGGTTTTTCATGGCCAAGAAATGTTTGCATAACGATCTTATTTAAGTAGTTTTAGGGTTTGTAAACCCTAGTTTCTAGTGGATGTAAGACTAGAAAGAAGAGATTTGATGGGTTTCAATAGGGTGACTATTTTTAGTTTAGTTTTTTGGAAAAGATAAGATGCCAAGGTCTTTGGCCTATATGTAAGCAAGGGTGAAGGGAGAGCAAAATGCACAGGCATAGACGGGAGGAGATGATGTGAACTTAGGGTCCGATTGTGTTCGTGGGAGATGGGAAACATTTAACACATAGCATAAGACAATGTAAATAGTGCAAAGAGAATAGAATGACCATGCATTGAACTCCTACCTTGCTATAGTCAAGGATCACTAGTGGAGGCGATAGGTGATGAAGCAATGATGGAGATCAGTAGACGTAGGAGGGAAATAAGATGCCAAGTCTTTGGGACACGATGCTAGGTCTTTGGGCTATATATAGGCAAGGTTGAAGGGAGAGTAAAATGCATAGGCATAGACAAGAGGAGATGATATGGACTTACGTTCCGGTTGTGTGCGTGGGAGGTGGGAAACATTTAACACACAGCATATGATGATGTAAACAATGCAAAGAGAATAGAATAACCATATGTAGAATGAGTACATTATAGTGATCAAGGAGCACTAGTGCAGGTGACATGCAATTAAGGAAGCGATGGGAGAACAAGAGCTGGTGATGTGTGAATTTGTCAGTGGGGTCAGCGTGAAAAATGATTTTCATGGTTGTGTTTCACAGATGTGAAAAACTCAGATTTTCATTCTAGTTCATCTTTAAACTAATCTAGTGTTCCTATACCCTCTAAAATCCTTTTATCACCTCAAATCATTATTTTGATGTGCTTTTTTGGGTATGAAAAAATCAAGTTTCTCACAGCTATATCTTTTGGTTTTTTGCATGATGCTTGTAAAAAAATAACTTTTTATTGGTGTGAAAAACTCACGTTACTCAAGATTGTATCTCTTGGTTTTTCACGTAAAAAAATCTTTTGATTTTTGTGATTCTAAGCTTAGATCCTGAACATCCATGTCATATTTAAACATCTTGTATGATTTTGGTTGCTCTTGAGCCAACTTCTTTGGGCATAAAAAACTTAAGTCATGATCGTATCTCCTAGTTTTTCACGTTAAAAATCTTCTAGATTTTCCCCCTTTCAAATGATTTCATGTGTCATGGAACCCTACTGACCTTGTTGGGTATGTGTCTCTTCCTTATTGGATGCATTTTTTCAGGCATGAAAAGCTCAAGTTACTCGTAGCCTGTGAGTATCTCCTGGTTTTTCATGTCAAAAGTGGTTCATGGTTTTACCTCGAGTCATGTTTAGCATGAGTTTGCTCCATGTAGAACCATTTTATGGATGGCATAGCTTGACTTAATCAATTTGACTTCTTTTTTCAAGAATTTCTCTAAGCTCAGGGTTTCTCCCGCTCCAGTTTTTGGTAGCCTTTCCTTATCTACTCCTTATCTACTTGTGGAGGGATATTGTTTTTGGAGATCTTCTAGTTCTCTTCTTGAGGTATGTAACCACATGATAAAACTAGTCGTTGGACTATGATAGTTTCCTCCTTAATTTTACACTTACCTTGATGTCATTTATTTATGGTAGCTCTCGTTTAACCAGTTTCTTCTAGTTCATTTTAGCTTGCTCACCATCAATGGGACATAGTCATACTTATCATTTTCATTTCCACACCATTGCTTGCTTCCTTAGTGGTCTCTCTCCCTTTAGTGACATTGAATTGTGCATTCTACTATTGCTTGACATTTGTGATTAGCGCCTTAATCCATTGTACCCTTTTTATTATCCAAATTTATGTAGCACCTTGGTAGTACCCTTGTGCTATTAGCATTGCTCTTAGCACCCACTAGTTTCGACTTAGTTTAGCTAGCTTATTTTCTTTGTGAAGCGGTTGGTGGCATCGCTCCTTCTGGAGGCTTATCGCCCTTTTGGTTTGGCAATAATCAAGCCTCTTTATTTCCTTCATAGTAACCTTGTGCTTTTAGTAGAAGATTAACCAGAACCCATTGCTTTCTTATTTGTTGATGTGATAATCTATTGCTAAAGATCTTACCTTTACTTGCCTTTCCTTGGTGTCAATCTCTTATCCTCTCAACTCATCCTTAGAGCTTGAACTCCCTAGAGTCATTGTCGAGGCGAGATCTTGTTTTGAACTTCTGGACCAAAAGAGTACCTTCTTTTAGACATCTTTTGTTTGCACTTAGATGTTCCATTCCTTCCATTATTGTATGGAATAATCCAATGTGGTAATCCATGGTCTTCCTAGTAATATCTAATCTCCCATCACACATATAGGCATGAGATATACCTTTCTAGCCATAGTTTTATTGCCAACAAGAATATGTACATTTAGACATCCTTTAACCTTAGATATGCTACCATGAAAACTTTGAGTCTTAGCGTTGGTCAAGATTAACTCTGTTCTTTGTAGGATTCCCATGTTTTATATGACATCGAGTTGTGACTAGCTCCTATATCTAGTAGAGCTATGCTAGTGTTGGTATTTCTAACCCACAGATGTTCACATTGTTTGGCCCATTTGTAGGCATCTCCTAGTACAATCGGCCATCAGAGCCCAATTGGAGGATCTTCCTTCCTGTCACCTCACTTGCAAAGTGACTGCCCACACTGATCCCTTTTGATGGGATTCTCGAAGGACAAATTCTTGCCCATGAAGTGGAATGCACCACCGGAGGATCTGATCAATGCCCCTCTTGTATAGATGTCTAGCTATTACTTGGAAATACCGGCTTCAGAAAGTTATTCGGTTTCTTTGATCTCGTAAGAAAGGTTATCCTCCATCAGACCTGTGGCCACAAATGTTAACTTTTCATCGTACCAAGTCTGAGGTATCGACATGATTTCCTCTTCTCTGTGAAAATAGCTCTCCATTGGGTAAATCATTTGCCATGCCGATCGGGGCTTCACCAGACTCCAGTCAAGATAGGTAGTCTACCATTGTATGGCTGGTTCCCGGGGTGTGCATGATGTTGAACTCGAACTCTTGAAGGATCAACATCCACCAAAGCCATGTTTCCTGCAAAGCTCTGCTTATCAACAAGATAAAGCAAGGCCAATGATCCACATGGAATGTGAACTTGTTGCCCAGGAACTGGCAGAATTTGCTGACTAAGTAGATCATTCCAAGTTCCTCTCTTTGGGTGGTGGAGTAGTTCTGCTCATTTGTATATTATAAATTATTAAGATTATAACTCCATTAAGATTTGAATAGTTGACGTGTGAATGCCATCCATTGGATGCTTTACACTAGGACGATCATCCAAGATCTTGAACCCATCTCACATAAACATGGGTCTAACTTCAGATGTGTGATTCCTAGAGGATCATGCTGTTAGATGTGTTAATCCCAAGATACTAGATGTGTAATTTTAAGAAAACTAGTCATCTCATACATGTTAATTCTAATAATCTTTGGATGTGCCAATCCCAAGGCACCATATGTGTAATTCTCAAAAAATGAAGATCTCAGATATATTAATCTAGAGTGCCTCTTTGGATGTGGCGCTATGATAAGTATTTGATAGTTTTTGAACTTTTCATGGATACAATGAAAGAAGCAAGTTCACCCTTGCTCGTCTAAAAATCGTAAGAAATGCCAAATTAGTTGGAAGCACTATTGTCAATCTAACCACACGGGAACCAGAATCAGTTATGGGATGCCATGAAAGTACACCTTCGACGAGAGAAGGTTTTGTCCTCCAGGATTTTGAGAGGATAAAATGAATGAATTTTTGGAGCTAACCCAAGAAAGGAAGACCCTAAAAGAATACCACCAAACTTCTTCGATTTGCTCTAAAGATGGATGAGGCAACTCTTCTCCATCGATTCATTTGGAAGCTTAATCTACCTTTGAATAACCTCATCAAGAATGTAAAACTATTCTCTATTTCAGAAGCTATAATTATGGCCAGAGACTGTGATAAAGTTTTTTTATATATATAGAAAGTGTCGAGAAGGACATGAGTCCTTCCCGACTGTGATAAAGTTTTTTTTTATATATAGAAAGTGTCGAGAAGGACATGAGTCCTTCCATGTTAATCAAGAAGAGGTCTCCTAATTCAAGAGGAACGTCAAGCCCACCCCTGGCTACAAGGAATCATGAGCTAGAGCAAAAATTAGGTCAAAGAAATAGGGATAGCAGGGTTAAAGATAACCGAATTCAACAAGTATTTCTATGAGTAAATAGAAGAGGATTGATGCAAGATTCATGTGAAGTAATGTCCATAAGTAATAGCAGGGTTAAAGATAACCAAATTCAATAAGTATTTCTATGAGCTAGAGCAAAAATTAGGTCAAATAAATAGGGATAGCAGGGTTAAAGATAACCGAATTCAACAAGTATTTCTATGAGTAAATAGAAGAGGATTGATACAAGATTCATGTGAAGTAATGTGCATAATGAATAGAGGTATTCTACAAGACGATACTAAGTTTATGAAATTGCTATCATATGTTAGATTGCGTAAAGGATTGATTCCCTTACGTTTCTCCATGACAATTTGTTAAGTACCATATTACATGGGGGTATAGAATAAGGAATTCGAAGGTTCATAGTATTTGAGAGGTATATGGATGCATGAACTTAGGATAATAAGGCCAATTAACTTTAGAATAATAGACCTTTTGGAGGCACAACAAAACAAGCCAAACATATGAAATAAGGGACGATAAAAGAAGATTTCTACCTAGTGGGGACACCACTTTGAAAGAGACAGGAGGATTTACTTAGATACTACCCCAGCTCGCGAGATGAGGATATCTCGAATCTTTTAAGTGGGGGAGATTGTAAGGTCCCTCCCAAGCCATGTATGTATGTGTCTCTTTTAATATAGATTTCAATAAGGAAAGAGAGTGTACTTAGAGAAGAGTGAGACAATAAGGCTAGAAACATTAGGAAAGTGTTAAAATAAAAATATTAGCTCCAAAAATTCTAAAAGAAATAAGAAGACAAGAATAGTTCTATTAAGAGATAAGTATCTCCAAAAAAAACAATTTCGAATTTAGGTGATAAGAGGTCATTTTTAGAGTACTTTTACATATTTAGAGTCCATGCATACTAAAAATATGAAAAATCAACGCGTTTCTAAAGATGGCGCGTTTGTGTGGCTATATACAGACGTTTTTGCCTATTCTACTTGTGATGGCTTGTAGACCAGATATGTTCTCGTTCTTTTGACTGGTTATACGACTATATTCTAAGTTTTTATCGGAGAGTTATGGCCGAAACAATTTACTGATTTTGTCAGGGTCTCTACACAGGGAAAACTATAAGAAGGCAGCAATCAAGGTATTCCTAGAGTTTGAGATGTATATATCCCTTCATTCTTATCTAATATATTAGAAAAGAATCTTAGATTGCTATGGTCTTTCGGAGGAAGAGACCAAAACTCCATAGCTTTTCTTTTAGAGAAAGAATAGTATGCCATAGCACTGTAAGAGAAGGCTATTTTGCCATAGACCTTAGAAAGAGAGAAGAGTCACATTACGAGTAAGAGGAGATAAAGCTTGGGGATGATTGGATGATTTCAATCGTAAGACAAGGTATTAGAAGACTCTATTCTCATATGTCAAGTTCTAAAGCTCTTGTTAACGAGCAAAGACAACGATAAACGATAAATTTCTATAAGGTATATACATATTTTGTTTTTCAATTATATATCATTCTTAGGGGTTGAGGTATGGCCCCGACTTCTCTATTGATTGTTAATAGTGATCTATTTGATTGATTTACTATTTAAAGTTTGTATTCTTTTAAACAACAGCATATACCTTAATAAAGAATGTCTTATCGCAATCTCAAGTTGAAATAAAAAAATCTTTGTGAAACGGATTGTTTTCTTAAGAAGGTCACATGGATTCTATATGGTTTAGTTGAGTAAATGGATTGTTATCTTGGTTAAATTAAGGTACAGGTACAACTTCTCCCTGCCTTGACGCTGCCCCGTTCTTGTGCTTGTGTAGCCAAACGGCGGAGACATTAGTAAGACCCGGAGTTGGCCCATGGTATCCCTCATACCATTGGGAGAATGAGGTTTGCCGATTGAGGTGAGTGATTGTGATGCTGCCTAGTTCTGAGGGCCCAGGCTAGTGCGATGAATTAGCCCACCCTAGTGCGTAGACATCCCTTTGAGGGGCGGGAGGATCGAGCGATGGAGCCTGAGAGGGCGACATGCCGGCTTGAGTCCTCTCACCAACGGTCGATGATGAGGTGTATGGTCCCGTAGGGTTTTGCCCAGCATGTAGAGGCTGGAAGGTCGAATTCTAGATCATCTCAGCGGTATAAAGGAAAAGAATAAGAGAGCCGGTTTGGCTTGTATGAAATTGATTCATGTATAAACTTTTTTTTATAAATCTTGTCTTGGCATTATTGTATTGTGTAAAAAGACTGTTTTAACAAACCTTGTGAAAAAGGCCTTAATTAAGGAACATGTTTATTTATGTCAAACAGTGTGGTAGGATTAATTAGAAAACAAATTAACGCGTGAGTAGGGTGGAAAGTGGGAGGATGGAATGCTCGGATCACCATCCTACGGACGGGTGGACTCGATTAGTCCGGTAGCTTTCCAACAGATTAAGTGAAAGCCCTACGCTAGATAATTAGGTTCTTGGGCAACTCTATTCTAGAAGACTAGGTCAGCGGCTGTGCCTTGCATGGATGAGGAAAAAAGCATTGCCTCTAGAAATCAAGTCTAGTAGTTGCCCAATTTATGATAAATTACCCTATGGGTGATTTGATTTTTAGAAGACCACGCACCCCCTGTAGGATAGAACTAGGTCTTACCTATGAATTGTATCCTTAAATCTCTGCATGGTCAAGGTGTCGATGTGAGTAGGAAATTTTCTCCAAGATAAGACTTAGTGGACTATCTTAAGTGTTTCCCCTATTTTTGGAGGGGGAGAACCTTACACCACAAGCGGAGATACACACAGAGAGGCTGAAGAACAAACACAGGAAGATCATACCTTGGAAGGACTAGCACACGAGGAGGCATCAGTTGCACAACAAGAATTAGAGAAGCTAGTAGAATCTAGTAAGATGCCCCACTCCCTAGAGACGTCCATGCTAAGCAAACAAAGAAGATTGGATGAAGATGAGCCATTACGGCATCTTGGCTCTTTCAAGGAGGTGGATTCTCAACAATTCCTCTAGGATACCTTGGAAGGCCTTGACACACTCCTCCATGATCCCCTTACAAAAATAAGTGCTGCCACTAGTACCAACTGGGAACAGGAACAGAAGATATGGCATTGCCATTTGTTAACAACACACATGCTGCACGACAGGAACGCCAACCTATGGAAGCAGCTAGAAGAGGCCAATGCACGAACACAGAGTGTGAAAGATACTTTGGCAGCAGAGGAAACTCATAAAGAAGTAAAGAGTTTATAGGCTACAGAAGAACATGAAACAAGATATAGCGCATTGGAGAGTAATAACTTAGTTTTGAGTCAAACCATTTATAGGCTACAGAAGAACATGAAACAAGATATAGCGCATTGGAGAGTAATAACTTAGTTTTGAGTCAAACCATTATACAAAAAATAAATGAGAATGCTGACTGCAAGGCCGGAGCAAGCAAAGGAGCAGATACAAAAGGAGATAGCTCACACACAGAGCCTAACAACTAGGCATGCCAAGGAAATTCATGCATGCATAAGGCCTAGAGGCAAAACATATGCAAACTCAAAGGTGCAAAAATAACAAAGAGCAAGGTCAAGAGGCTTACCTCTTATGCTTGTGAGAAGAGATTCTTTGGAGAAGAAACCCTAAACCTAGGCACAAAAAGCATTAAGATAAGTCATTTTTATATATATATAAAAACTATTAATACAACTACTTAAGCATTCAAGAGAGCAAACAAGCATACAAGAGAGTAAGGTGAAGGGGCTTACCTCTTATGCGTTTGTGAGAAGGGCTTGTACGTGGTTGATCGTCTTTGGAGAAGAAACCCTAAACCTAGCCAGAAAAAATCATTAAGATAAGAAAAGTTTTTATTTATAAAAAATATTAATATAACTAGTTAAGAATTCAAAAGAGCATACAAGCAAGCATATAAGAGAAACAACTAGTTAAGAATTCAAAAGAGCATACAAGCAAGCATATAACTAGTTAAGAATTCAAAAGAGCATACAAGCAAGCATATAAGAGAAACAACCAGTAAGTCTCAAATCCTAGATTAGGCATAAACTTAAAGCATGCATTAAGCCTTATGCATAGAGCTCTATTAATGCTTTTAAGCTCTATGCATAAAGCTTTATGCATAAGCTTAGCGTATAAGCTTTATGTACTAAGCTAAACCTAAACCCGCTATACCCAAGGGTGAAATAAACATAGAGATTGCATTAACAAATACAAAAAAAAGAGGGCTTACCTCTTTATTGTCAAACCTAAGGAGAGGATTAGTACAAGACCTACAAAATATCAAATTAAAAAAAGTGATTAGTAACACATCTAATGAACTCTACTTACAAAAAAAAAGAGACATAGAAAAGATCAACACATATTAAGCATACTCACAAAGAGAGGAGAAGGAGAAGAAGCTAAAAGAAGGTTAGTACTGTAAACTTTAACCCTAATCTCATTATGTACTCTATTAATCATTAGGGTTAAGCATAAGAGAAGAATACCTTCATTAGGTCACACCATAGCCATGTAGTTATGAATAGAGAAAGTGGAAGAGGAAGAGGAAGAGGAAGAGGAAGGAAGTACAAATCCATGGGATGATAGAGGTAGATTAGATGGAGGCAGTGTAGTCCTTCAAAGAAAGGAGTGGAGGAAACTTTTTTTTTTGGGGGGGGGGGAGGGAAGAAATGCGTTAGCGATACCGCATGGGTTTAAAAAGTTATTTTATCCAGTCTCGCTATAAGTGTTGTTATAAGTGCCGTTGGGTGTCGCTTATAGTGGCGCTAATAATGTTGCTTATATATAAATGATGCTTTAGTGGCACTTATAGAGCGACGCTTATGGCAGCGCTAATAGCGGCACTTATAGTGGCATAACATAAAATGCCGCAAATAAGCACCGCTATTGCTTGCTTTTGTTGTAGAGGATATTGCTATTGCACACAAGTTATTCTCATAGTTAACCTCATTTTTCAATTTCCATTCCAGCACACATTGTTGATTGCCATTCAATGGCTTTATCTTGAATTTTCACATTCATAGCTTGCCTAGCATGTATTGGTCTACAACCAAATAAGGGTCTAGTAGCAAAAATAGTAGCACTTTTATAAGTACAAGGGCATTCATATATCGTTCCTATTTTGTTGTTAGAAACACTGCTATTTTCATTACAAGGATATTCCTGCTCTCAGTAGAAAATACCAAACAAAATTTTGCTAGTATTTTTGTTCCTTAGCAGCAGTGATCCCGTAACCTGTTTTTAAAAAAAGGCTAGGGCAGACTGGGGAGTCATCATAAGACTCCCCATTCTACCCTAGATTTTTTGTTTTTGATACAGATACAATAAGTCTTCTTTAATACATCAAGTTCAAGTCATACTCATCGTCATCGACATATATAATGTAAAACTTTATAAATAAATAAAAAGATAATTGCAATTCATACTTGGCAAATGTCATAATTCTATTTCAATACTTGGCAAAATTACATAAGTGTATGAGTCCAAGAAGGTCATATACAAAATAAAGCATAATGAAAATCTATGGAGTTAGGGACAGCATTGAGGGGTCCACATCTTATGCATTGTGATTAGTATTATCCCTTACAGCTCCACACACTTCTCTCACATTTCCATTACTTCTTGCTTGCATATTTGTACCACTGTTTGTAGTAACATGATCCTAAAACACAATAAAACTAACACAATAAAAAATCAGTTTTGAAAAAACAAAGAGGTTATGGTTTTAGGAGTGTACTTACTTGCTATGCTTACCAAGCATGGCCTCTAGGAATAATAATCCGTCCTTCATCTTGCACCCTTTCAAAGAGAGCTTCCAAACCTTGTTCATATAATGCTAAATCATATTCATCTTGTGTAGGAAGGCGGTCCACTGCTTCAAGTTGTAGACATACAAACAAATAAACGTTGATTTTATATTGTTATTTAAGGTAACTTTTTTTCTTAAAAGATAAGATACAATTCGAGGCAATATACTTACATAGATTGTTGGGATATCTACTCCTTGTTCACGTATAACATCGCGTTGTAAGTTGTTTGCCATGTATAAACATAAATATTTAAACTCTCATGCATGCATAAAGCATATATATGTATGCTTAGGTAGCACCCAATTCGCCTAGTGCATGTCGATATCTACCACAACGTGTCAAGGTAGCACCTAGTGCATACCAGTAGCACCCGACATGTCGTAATGGGAGCTCCCGATGTATGTCAATAGCTACTGTCATGCGTAGGTAGCACCCGACATGCATTAGAAGCTACCAACATGCCTTGGAAACACCTGGCATGCATTGGAAGCTCCTAGTGTACGCCGGGTAGCACCCTATATGCATTAGGAGATCTCAGCATGCCTAGGTGGCAATCGCATGCATGCATTGGAAGCTACCAGCATGCATGCGATGGAAGCTACCAGCATGCATGCATTGGAAGCTCCTAGTGTATGCGGTAGTACCTAGCATGCATTGGCAGCTCTCGGTGCATGATATTGGTAGCTACCAGCATGCCTAGGTAGCACTCAACATGCATTGGAAGCTACCCACCATCGGCATGCATTGGAATCTCCTAGTGCATGCCAGTAGCACCCGACATGCATTGGGATCTCCGGGTGCATGTCCGTTTCTACTGGCATGCCTAGGTAGCACGCATTGGGAGCTCCTGGTACATTTTGGTAGCTACCGACATACCTAGGTATAGCACTCGACATTCATTGGGATCTCCTAATGCATGTTTGTAGCCTGCCTTATGTATACGGCTTAAGCGTAAGGTTTATGCATGAGCTTATACATAAGACAAATGTATGTAGCTTATACATAAGGTTTATGCATGAGGCTTATGTATATGGCTTTATACATGAGGCTTATGCCTATGGCTAATGCATAAGAGTTGCATTATCGCCAAACAATCTTGATCACCCTTTAGAGCTTCTACAGCCCCCATAGACGAAAGTATTCGATTAGCAATCATCTGTAATCATAATGCTTTTCTTTTTAAAGAACTACTTCACATATTCAATGGCAATTACAAAGAAAAATGGTCCAAGGTTTTGTCACAAGAACATGAGGTATGTTATGTATTTATTCCAATAGGGGGCACTCAAGTGTTTAACAAAAATATTAGACTTTGCCAAATTATGGAGCAATATGACATTATCTCTATGGATATCATATAGAAGATGACCAACCATTCCTAGAATGAGCAATGAAAGCTTAGAGTATCTTAAATCCTAACCCCGCTGAGAAAAGATTGTTCTCCCTTATCATGTCCATGTTGCTTGAATTCTTTTAGAACTAGCTTATAGTAAATATATATAGAAATATCATCAAATACATTTTACAATCATTGCAGTTTTGCCTTGTAAAAAGCAGGTAAAAAGACTTCCTACTTTAGTAAAATTTTGTCACCACCTATTCTAATCACCACCCGCCGAGCTAAGTACCAAATTTTTCCATCAACTCTTTTCATGAAAATTTGAGTTTAATTTTTGAATTATTTTTTACATTTGTTTAAACTATCCTGCTCATTGTCATGCATTTCTCATGACACGATATTCATAGGGCCTTCTTGTTGGTAAAGTATAAATGCCAACCCATAAAAGAGGCTCAATGGCTACATGACCATGCCCTATTTGCCTATTCGTCCTTAATTGAATCTTACAGGGATACTCACACATGATTAGATATTCTTTTGAGATAAATAAGGATATTTACTTCTCAACCCCGAGGCACGTTATGAGTATTCATCATGAAATTTAATTCCCATGTTTTTTATTATTCGTGGATTCTCCTAGATGGGTTTAGATCAGGACGCCTTTCTAAATCTAAAATTTATAGCCAACCTTGATCGCATGATGTAGGTGTGACTCTCCATATGCATGTGGTATTGGTTATGTCATCTCTATTATATTTGGATTGTATGTAGATATTTGTATTGGTATTTAATAAATTAACTTATTAATTGATTGGCATAGTGTTGGAATTAGGGTTAGGGTTGCAATGCACACACACAAGATAGAGAAGCTTGAGAGCACACAAACTCACTAGATAAGAATCAACAAATGTATGCTAGATACAAAAGATAAGTACACACCCCAAAATGAGTAGATAAGAGGGTGCACATATGCACGGGGAAAAAAACCTCCTAGAGTGAGGGAAAAAGTGCCTCGGCGGTCCTACGTGTGTTCACACACATCACTACCATATAATACTACAAATCCCCCCTGGAGTGATGATGTGAACATGTATAGGGTATGGCCGATCAATCTTGAAAAGGTAGTAAGCCCGAAGCTTTACGAAAAGCTTCGAACTTTTCACGACGAGGAAGAGCCTTCATGAATAAATCTACCATATAATACTACAAATCCCCCCTGGAGTGATGATGTGAACATGTATAGGGTATGGCCGATTAATCTTGAAAAGATAGTAAGCCCAAAGCTTTACGAAAAGCTTCAAACTTTTCACGAGGAAGAGCCTTCATGAATAAATCTGCCATGTTGTCATGTGTAGGTACATAGACCAAGCTGATCTCTGCTGTAGAGAATTTTTCCCTAACATAGTGGTAATGCACCTCAATGTGCTTAGTGTGAGCATGAAACACTGGGTTCCTCACAACTGCTAAAATTCGCTCTAGCTGTCAGCAGTGAAAATAAGACGTCTGAGCCACACACACTCAACTGTACTTGTAAAAGTTACCCTGTACTCTGCTTCATAGCTGGAAGTGGCCACTGTAGGCTGCTTCTTTTGCTGAGCCATGATATACATGAATCACCAAGGCGAAAGCAAAACCCACTAGTGGACACTCGTGTGTTATAACATCTAGCCTAATCTGAATCATTGAAAGCATGCAGCTATGACTCACCCCCCTTTGGATAAAATAATCCAAAATACTGAGTGCCCTGCAAATAGCAAAAAACCCGCTTAATAGCCTGCCAATGCTTCGTACTTGGGCTATGCATAAATATTCTCAATTATGAGACCGCATACTGTATATTTGGCCTCGTGTTGCACACATAAATAAGGATCCAATAGCCTGCTGATACAAACTAGCATCAAAAGAGTCTCCTGCATCTTGAAGACTAAGTCGAGTACCTATCTCCATAGGTGTAGCCACAAGTTTATAGTCTTCAAGATTAAACCTCTTCAATAGCATAACAATTCCATTAGTGTGCTGCATAAACTGAATCCCCAAATAGTAATGCAAACAATGACTGTAAATCAGCCTTAAAGGTTGAAATCTGATCTATATCGAGTCCTGTGAGCAGCATGTCATCAACGTATAGAACGATGACCAAGAATGTGTCCTTACTCCTCTTTACATACAGGGTACTCTCTGTTTGACTGTTGCAAAAATAATTTGCAACCAAGTATGCATGAATCTTCTTATACCATGCTCTAGGAGCCTGCTTAAGGCCATAAAGGGACTTTTTCAACCTGCATACTTTAGACTCTTCTCCTTTCACAGTAGAACCAGGAGGGTGCAATACATACATCTCCTCATGTAAATCACCATTCAAGAATGTAGTCTTAATGTCCAACTGATGTACATTCCACCCATGATGTGCTGCCAAAGCAATGAGACACCTAATGGTAGTCATACGAGATGTGGGTGCAAAGGTCTCATCATAATCAATGCCCTTTTGCTGGGCATACCCCTTTGCAACAAGTCTGGCCTTGTAGCGATCAATGCTACCATCTGCTTTGCGTTTTAACTTGTAAACCCACTTAGTACCAATGGCCTTCTTGCCATGAGGTAGATCTGTCAAATACCAAGTGTCATTCTTGAATATGGAGTTATAAAGTAGAAATGAGAACATGATCCACATGAGAATAACCTGCATGATGAGAATCTGCACGAGTTCTTCTAGGTAAAGGAGTAGCCAACTTGCTATCCCTCAATGTCTGCACAAGCCATGTCGGTATACACCTAGATTCTTCTATGGCTGCTCTCTCCTCATCCACTACATCCTCAATAATTGCCTCATCAAAAGGCTGATTTTGCACCTGCAAAGGCTAAATTTCAGCACTTGGTTGAGCATTCAATTGCTCTACATATGGCTGCCCTCCATTAAACAAAGACAGGAGCAAATCAAACATGTCCTGTGAGCCTACATTCTGCTATTTTTTGCATGAAAGCATGGGCTGAACTGAGTTTTTGACAAAAACAAAATCTCTACTTACCAAAATCCGCTTTGAGGCTCGATGGTAGACTTTATATCCCTTGCCTTTTGAACTGTATCCCACAAATATGTATTTAACTACCTTATCATCAAGCTTACTACGTTGTTGCTTATGCACAAGAGCATAAGCAAGACAACCAAAAACACGCAAATGAGCCACAAAAGGCTTCCTGCCATGCCAAGATTCATAAGGAGTTTTAGATTGCAAGGCCTTGGTAGGGCATTTGTTCAACACATAGTTTGCGCACATAGTTGCCTCTAACCAAAAACCATGAGGTAAATCTTGGGCTTTCACCATACATTGTGAAATCTCCATGAGAGACCTGTTCTTCCTCTCAGCCACACCATTTTGCTGAGATGTGTATGGCATTGTACATTGATGCCTTGTGTTCATTTTTTTTATTTTTATTTATTTATTTTAGTGTTGTTTCCGAGGGCGTGAACCTTTTGGGCGTGAACCCTTTGGTCTCGTGAAGTTGTAGAAAATGGTTCATG
The DNA here is from genome assembly GCF_041138505.1 of Cibotium barometz. Taxonomy (NCBI): domain Eukaryota; kingdom Viridiplantae; phylum Streptophyta; class Polypodiopsida; order Cyatheales; family Cibotiaceae; genus Cibotium; species Cibotium barometz. The sequence goes on along the minus strand of NC_141053.1, from coordinate 21,218,604 downwards.
TCATGAACCGAACTTCACAGGAATATTAAATTTGTTTTTTTTTGGGCACGGTTCCTGAGGGCATGAACCCTTTGGCCCATGAAGTTGTAGAAAATGGTTCACGTTGTGAACCAGACTTCACGAGAATATTAAATTTGAATTTTATTTTATTTATTTATTTTGGGCGCGGTTCCCGAGGGTGTGAATCTTTTGGGCATGAATCCTTTGGCTGAGAAGTTGCAGAAAATGGTTCACATTGTGAACTAGACTTCATGGGAATATTAAATTTGATTTTTTTTTGGATTTTTTTGGGCGCGGTTCTCAAGGGCATGAACCCTTAGTTCCGTGACGTTGCAGAAAATGGTTCACTCCGTGAATTGGACGGACTTCACGGAACTATTAAAATTGATTTTTTTTGGGTGCGGTTCTCGAGGGCGTGAACCCTTTGGCCGTGAAGTTGTAGAAAATGGTTCACGTCGTGAACCGACGGACTTCACGAGAATATTAAATTCGATTTTTTTAAAAGAGTAGTGGGAAATATAAATTTTCCTTTTGGGGGGGATATTTTTTGAATTTAAAATGAAAGGGATAGGGCATTTGTGAGAATAAAAAAAGTCAACCTTTTAATGACACTCCTTACACCCTTCATAAATGATTCCCAAAATGGACAATTTGACAACTCATGAGAATCTACTCATTGAATGCTCATTAGCCTTAATGAGTTTTGTAAAAAACTAATTAAGAATTAATCCAAGATTACTCCTTTCACTAATCTTTCTCTCTTTTATACTAATCAAGGACTCTAATTAACCACTAATCTCTAATTAATTCACACAATTGAGCACATCATTGTATAGAGCAAGGGAATGCTAATCTTTGTGTATCAACAAATGTGTAAATCAATCTAAAATAGGAGATTAATTAGACTCTTAATTAGAGTCTCCTCTTTTAAGGCAAAATTAAGCAAAGAGAGTCAAATTTCTCTAATTGATGAAACAATTAATGTGATTAGGTGTTTTGATGCATGTAAATATTCTTAAAACACTCAAAAACACCAATTTCGACTACTCATATGATCAATTTAGATCCCTAATTAATATATTTTCTAAAGTTTTTGCCTATTAAGCAAGATTAATCACCCTTAATGACAAAAACTAGTCCATTAGAGAAATTAGTCAAATTTAAGGATTTTTTGATGACTTTAATTTTTTTAAAAAAAAGATTAAGCTACTCCTAATGCCTCCTAACACACTAATCCAAACAATTTCAGCAAACAACAAACACACAATTATACTAAAATTAATGATCTTAGTTCTATGTTTAACACTAAAGAGAGCTAACATTCACTAAAAATTGCATTCTATTGCATTGTTTGATGCAATGGATACAGACTAAGCCTAATACAAACTATGTGCAAGCCCTAAGAACATGAAAAACCATAAAAATAATAAATTAAGCTAAAAATTGAGCAGAAGGCATTCTTTTCAAAAATAAAAAAGAGAGCTATTCTACACCAAATCTCACACAAATCACCATAAAATTCACATCTTTTTCTTGGGAAACCATTAATCAAGATAATGGGCAATGGGTAATGCATAGATTAGAGGAAAAAACGATGGAAAAACCCAAGGGATGGCTCCCCGGCAGTGGCGCCAAATATGTTATGGCTCACCCTAACCCTCCTTGAAACACATCCATTGAAACACATCCAAAAAGAGATTACTTGGTGAACCGCAAATGTCATGAGAGGATCTTTCCAATGGCCAAGATCATAACCCTTGAGGTCTCCAAGCTCTACAACTCCTTGAGAAGCAATTCCATTGCATCTCCCACGAGCGTTCACTCTGTCGCGTTGCACTACGAGTACTCGTCCCTCTCCTCTCACCTCACTTCACTCACACACACACTCACTAGCATGCATTAGGGAGAGAGATTAGCAAGAGCAAGATTCAATGCACAATGGGAGAGTATGTTGTATTATGAGAGAAATTCACTTATATACATGGCCATAAGTGTTCACACTCACTTAAACTATGGCCGGCTGGGAACTTTAGGCTCATAAGAGGCCTAATGCTATTACAATGACTACCCTCATAATATATCCATGAAGTATATCACTTAGGAATTCACCCTAACTTTTTACCACACTCTCTTGAAGCGGGAATTGCCATAAATACTCTGTCACATCATTACGTGGGCTCGTCTCTAAGTTGTAGCTTTGGACACTATTGCTTCATATCTTGAATGTATGACCCTTTGGTGTACCTATCGTGACTCCTTGATATAAGATAATGGTGGTAGATCTTGTTAACCCTAGAATTGGGTTAAAAAATTATAAAGAAGAGAAGAAGATAGAAGAAAATTTAGCCATCCATATCTCTCTTGTGTCTTACTTTCTTGTGTGTGTGTGTGTTTGCTTGCAAGGCTCTCTCTCTCTCTCTCTCTCTCTTGCATTCTGTTTAGAGAGGACAAAAATGGGCCATAATATAATACACATGATTTACTAACAAGAGGAACTCAAGTATAAAGACAAGGTCATCTAAGGGGAGCTCATAACCTTTCCCACCAACAAATTCATGAAGCCAAGGATAAGGGAAGCTAAGTTAGATGTCAATATAAAAAAGAAGCAAAGAAATAAGTCCACAAAGCTTGAGAATAAACTTATAGCCATCAAGGCAATAAGCTAAAATAGAGGAAGTAAAAGTAATCAAAAGTTGCTTATGCATTTTCTAAAGAAAAGGAAGCTCCTATCAAGGCAATTAAAGGCAACAAAAGCTCCTATCAAGGCAATAAGCTAAAATAGAGGAAGTAAAAGTAATCAAAAGTTGCTTATGCATTTTCTAAAGAAAAGGAAGCTCCTATCAAGGCAATTAAAGGCAACAAAAGCTCCTATCAAGGCAATTAAAGGCAACAAAAGCTCCTATCAAGGCAATTAAAGGCAACAAAAGCCCTAACAAAATTCCCCTATGACAAGCAACTTGTTTCTCAGTGGGGATGGCTAAAGATAAAGCTCAATAACATAAAAAAGCACACCATGCACACACATAAATTAAAAGCCCATAACGAAAACACCTCCACTGATATCCTACATATGCTCCATGCCTAGATGCATTCCTAGATAAATCAAAAGCCTAGAAGCCACCACCTCCAATGATACCCTACATATACTCCATGCCTAGATGCATGTGCCCAAGTGCATGGCTCAACCATGTTCTGTTCCCTGATTGGTGGCATAGAAGTAGGACTACATGCCTAGAGGCATGCATAGAAGGTAGCCTTAGGAGCAACATAGCCATTAGATGCTTGCTTTCCTATGTTGCATGGCGTTTACCTCACCCCCTTGCATGTCACCTTCTTGGCCATATTTGTCCATGCCCCATGCTTGGCCCTTATTGTCTTTGTTACTTTGCCTCATCTTGGTCACCTTGCCACCCATGTATGCATGCCTAGCCCAAGTCTAATGGCCATATGTGTCCTTGCTTCTTGTCCTTGTTGCCACCCATGTATGCATGCTTAGCCCAAGCCTAATGGCCATGCACGTCCTTCTGCACATCCTTGCTTGTTGCCAACCATACATACATGCAAAGATTGCCTCTTATGGCCATCCATGCCTGGCCTTAATGTCCATTTCATGCCTTGCATTTTATTGACCATGCACTTCGGCCCAAATGGTCATGCACTTAATAGAAAATAAAGTTAAAAATCTACGAACTAATTAGGTGAAAAAATGTGTAAAAATAATTGATAAAGAATGATAAAATTAGAAAAGTAAAAATGTTAAAAATGTCAAAAGTATATTGAAAAACAAAATTGGAAAGAGATTACAAATAGTTATGAAATTAGGAAGTTTTTGGAAAGACTAGAAAATTGAAAAGATTAGAATAACATTGAAAAATAGAAATATACATTTAAAAAATAGGAACATGACCTAAGAAAAATAGGAAAACTAGATACACACTAGGTATAGATTATTTCTAATTAGAATTGATTTGGGTTGGTTGAAATTTATTAGTATATATTGGACTTAGATTAGCATGTATTAGTGGTGGGATATAAAGGCTTCAAAAACAAGGTTTATCCAAATGTTTTTCTCTTGCTACATATTTTCGATGCATGATGCCTCCTGTTTTACTTTAATTGATCTTGAAATAGAACCTTGGTTATGGTATAAGAAGTAAATTGACCTTTCCACTAGTGTAATACTCCATTGGCATGGTACTAATCATGAAAATTAGATGATATTTCATGTAAATTTCATATTATAATCAGCAACACGTCAAATTATGTTATAATACAGAACAAATTTTAAAAATTTTACAAGTGCATGATTGTATCACACATTTGTTTTTAAAAGAAAATGTGGCCTCATGGGGTGACATAATGGCTCACTATGTCACATTAACAAAAGATCATACAATGGTATATTTCACTCCTTAAATTTCAAAGTTGATGCAACCTCTCTAGGTCATGTTATTTATATTAATGCCAACTCTATGGTTAAGGTAGTGTTAGAAAAAATCTTTGTTGTTAACTACATAGAACAAGGAGAGGTCATTATCTTGCCAAGTTTTTTCATAAAAATATACACACATTTATAACCAAAACTCTTAAAATTGTAGCCTGAATTTCCAAGGCAATATAAAATTCACACTTGTTTGGAATCAAATTTTCCAAGCCTATATTTTCAATGCAAAGAAAAAGTTTGAGCTTGTTTCTTATAGTTTGAAATGAGAAATTTTCAAAATTGAGATAGTTTTTGTTCTAGCATTGGGACTAGAAGAAATGAAAAAAAATGCATGGTGGAGAGAAAAGGGGTAGATCTAATAATAAGTCAATCTTTGTTCCTTTTATCATTATTGGGACTAGAAGAAACGAAAAAACAAATGCATGGTGGAGAGAAAAGAGGTAGAGCTAATGAGAAGTTAATCTTTGTTCCTTTTACTCAAGCATGCTCCTTGGAATATGAATATGAACATGCTTTGGGTTTAGACAAACCATGCTAGCCCATAAAGGGATTGGTCAAAGGCATGACCCAAAGTTTTGCCTTTTAATACTAGACACCATCCTTTTTCACTCTTGGAGCTAGTTTTCACGAATGTAAAACTTGTTTATATGAGTAAAAAATTTTCATGCATTTATGACTTAGAGAATGGAGGATGGAGAAGGCAACGAATACTTCTTATTATGAGAGCAAGGAGAAGGGTCAATCTGAGGAAGAAATATTTTATTTTGGTTTCATCATGGTCCGGGGGTCGACTTGAGGAAGAAATATTTATTTTGGTGTCAAGGGACGAGGGTCAGTTAATTTAAAAACTATTTATGGACAAATTATATATATTTTGGTGTCATGGACAAGGGTCAATTAATTTATTTTTTTGTTATCATGGACAAGGGTAAACTAATTTAAAAGCTATTTAATCGTCTTAAAGGCTCTTCACTTGACCATTGAAATGTCTAACATAGATTTTCAAAAACATAATTATTGAATCCTAGTACTGTGGAAACAGTTCCTTAGATGACCACAATGGTCGTTTGAGGAACTTAATTGACCATTGAATTCTCTGACATAGATTTTCAAAAAGTAAATTTTGGATGCTATTTTCCATTATGGGGAAAAAGTCCCTTAGATGACCATAATGGTTCAACCTCCCCTAGAGCACTCATCTTCATGCCACCCTCTTGAGTTATACAAGCTCATGTATTGCTATGCCTATTTTTATGACAGTTAACAACATGCTTCTTTTTCTTTAGTGGTCCTTGTGATTAGAGGCACAAGATTTTTTCAACAAAAAACCAAGGTTTAAATGGTGAATTTTGAGAATTGAGCGTGAAAAATAAAGAGAAGGTTTTCATGAATTGTAAGCTTTTTTATCAATAAGGAAAGTGATAAACATGGTTTTAAATCTAATATTGAAAGGGTGTAAAGGGTTTTTAAATTTTTATGTTTAGTATGTGTACTTTTTCTATATTTAGGTCTTAGGATGAAGTATACGGGCTAAAGAGTAGGGCCTGAGAGTAGCCATTTGGTTGGTCACCTAGTTCCCATATTGCCACTAGGCTAGTCATCTAGTTTCCACATGGTCACATCTACATGCTATTTGGCCAAGATGCCTATAAAAAAAAGTGTAGATTTATTGTGGTATAGAATGAGTATTATGAGTTTCTTTTCTCTTTAGCTACCTTTTATGTAGCCTTTACCTTGAAATGCTATATAAGTTTTCTCTTTAATATAAATTTTCTCTTTAATGTACAAACTTTATTCCACCATGTTCTCATGTTTGAATTTCTCTGAAATGTTTAAATTTACCCGTTGAAAGATTTTTAAAGACACTTCTACAGTTGAAGGTTTTTTAACTTCTTTGTTTGTTTTAGTTTATGCCAAAAACCTGAAAGATACATAAAAAATACAAACAAAAAATTCCATGGAAACATACCTTATTGGCCATGACCCTCCGTTTCCTTGCGTCGCCTGCACTGAAAGATTTTGAATATTAGAAAGCTTTCGTTTATGCTCACGTGCACCAATTGGTGTGTGCTTCAACCTCCTTATTATTATTTGTAACCTAGACAATTTATCTCTTTGATTATTTATGAGTGTTTCTTGTTCCTTATTTTTCATATCTAGGTCATGTGAATGTTATTTCAAATCTCCATTCCTTTCATTTTTTTTAAAAAAAGTTGATGTTTCAACATTGCAAAATTTCCACTATGCTCTCTTTTTCTTGCACGTAGTCTAAGCATGCATGTTAGTAAAAAGCAAGCATCAAAAATGTAGGAAAGGGTTAATTTTGGAATGCTATTGATAAGGTTGGGTAAATTTGATTTTTCTATTAGTAGAAATAAAAAAAGAGAGAATCATGATTCTCTCTCTCTCTCTCTCTCTCTCTCTCTCTCTCTCTCTCTCTCTCTCTCTCTCAAATTGAAGAGATATAATCTACTTTTATTAGAAAGGTGCAAAATTGGAAACTCACTTCTTACAAAATTTTAGGTATTTAACAAAAATTTCTCACATTGTACATGCCTTTTCTTCATCTCCAATTACTTCCTTTGTCTTGTCTCTGGATTGAGACTTCGTATAATCCATTGTAGGGTTGTACCATTCCAGACTATTCACGCTTGGCATGTAATAGAGACATGGGTTTGCTGATCTAGGACAATCACACATCCGATACATGCACTTCAATGCTTTCAAATCGGCACTCATGTGGCACTTTACTATAAAGTTTCCTACCCCATCCACCACAATCTTCTCACCTTTAGAGTCTCTGGGGATTATCCAAAAATATGTAATATGGTATGTGAGTTCAAGAGAAGGGTTTTTTTTTCTTTTTTGCTCTTATGGAGTTATAGAAAATTTACATATACAAGGAGATTTTTAATTGAAATGGTGAAAATTTTGGTATAAAAGGGGTACTTTTATTATAAAAAATGTTATAGAAGGGGTGTTTTAAAAAATACAAAATCCACAAGTAGAGCGTTTTTTAAATACCCCTTGAACGCACATGCTACATAGGGGGTTAATAGAGTGACTCCCCCGAGCCTTTATTATGAGTATCAATGATGTTTAGAATTTCTCTGTGCTAGAACAACCACTCGAGAGTATCATGACTCTCTTCTCGCACTCTAGCTGCCCCTAGGTCTCCCCTAGGTACCATAGCTCCATGTCTGACTGTGCACTATGTAATGGCTAGTCTCCCTTACCTTGTGCGTAATTTAAATCTCTGTTCATCAGCTCTATAATGATTCTTTCCATTTTTTGATGTTTAAGGATTTGTGCCTCATCAAGCTTGATAGCAAAAATAAGATTACTTTCACAGTCCTCTATTGCGCACTGATAAAACTTCATGATGGCTTATTAGACCCTTTTAACATCTATAAATATGTTATCATATATGTCTTACTTGAATGTTGAGGTCTTTTTTTTTTTTGCTTCTCTACAATCATTAAACTGTCAATGTGTTTGTATTCAGCTATGAATCTTGGAATAGCCAAATCTAGTTTGTGTCATGCCATTGCTATGGTATGTGGTTGGGGTAAGTTGAACACATGCCATTGCTATGGTATGTGGTTGGGGTAAGTTGAACACATGAAGACGAGGAGGCTTCATACCTTGGATGAGTAGCCTTGATATGGCTTTGTATCCCTTCCTACTTATTAAAACCTTGTTACATGCCTCCACTACCTCATCATGCTAGACCAAGTCACAAAAGTAATTGAAAACTTCCATGACTACCCTCGTTTGAAGCTCTGCATACTCCAGAAGCTTGAGCATTTCAATCAAGTCATTACTTTTCATAGTAGACTTGATTATAACGATTCTATCTATATGATTATCCAGGCAAAAAACCTCCCACACTATTCATGTTGCTTCGAGAAATCTTCATCCGTTTCTTATTAGTATCCCCATGTGTTGCTAGGCATGTAACACTCTTAAACTGTCTTAATCTTGATATAGGTAAAAAGATGCATTTAATATAGCTATTTGTCTCTACTATTTTAGTTAAACCACTTTGATTACGAAAGTTAATCCAATCCTTACACGTTTTATGGTGTTAATTACATGGCTACATGTAATGAGAAAAGACACAATCAAAAGCACATATTATTGGGTGATGCTTTTCATAGAAAACAAGTTCACAAATGATTTTGTTTAGTGAGAAGGAAAAACATGAAGACTTCTTAGCATTTAGTTCCTTGGGACCTAAAGTTGGCAACAAGCCTCTTAGTACAATAGATCACTTTATAGGCCAAACATATGAGACTAATGGGCCTCCCCACACCATCTCAATGCATTGATAGAGAGTACATACTAGTGGACCTTATCCACATTGTCTATCTCTAGGAATCTCTCCATGATTGTAGCCTCCACATGCCCTAGATTCTAGCTTAAAAAGTCAACAAAGGAGGCTCCTTTAAATCCTCCTAGCTCCTAGTACACCTCATGGATTCTTTCACCTTTACCAACATAGTTTACATATACTCCAATGCTTTTAACCTTTGAACAAATGACCTAGGCTTAATTATTTTACATCCATAAATCCCATGTATATCAAGTTGTCCAATATATCATTGCAACTATCTTCATGACTTATTTTGGCATATTGTTGTTGGAAGGTCATGACTTGGCCGTCTACATACCAAATGCTTAGTGCTAGGGATAATGAGATCATACATGTTGAGATGTCAAGCTCAACACGAGAGCTAACACTTATGATATGCCTGGGTGGCTGTTTCTGCCACTTGCATCATTGGCGTGTTTGGTAGGATGCTGGCATGATAGATCTTCGCTAGTGATCTAAGTGCTCATGGTAGGGTGCCAGGTAGGGCTACCAGATCTTCATCCAAAAGAGTATCAATATTTAAGCCTTAGACTAGTAGAGAAGAAGGTACAAAGTGTGCCTTTCACCTACTCTAACCAAGGACAAATTTGATATCTATTGTTGTAGCTAGTTATCATAGTGTCCATGCAGTGTTTGAAAAGACAAGTGTCAAGGTCTATGGAGGACTAAGGCCTCTTGCCTATAGGAATAGAGAAGCTCCACCTCTTTCAAGTGTTTTTCTCTGGTTCTAAATTGAAATATAGCTCTACCATCCATTAGTAAATAGGCATAGTCTTCCTTATGTATGCCCCATGTGGAGGTGGATTAGAAGACTAGATTTCATGCCCTATGTTGAGGTGGGTTAGGAGACTAGCCTTTATGTTGAGGTGGGTTAGGAGACTAGCCTTTATGCCCTTATGAATGCCTTATGTGGAGGTGGGTTAGGATATACTAGCCTTGTCACCCTTGTTATGCCCATCACGAGCTTATGTAAACAAAGAGTTGACAAGTGGGCTACTCGAGCTAACCCTACACACACCACGCACCATAGAAAGGAGGAGCGCATAACCTACCACAAGTAGAAGCTAGGCCATGAGCAACAGGCACGAGGATTTCCTTGATTTCCTTGATCGACGAGTAGGAGACGATCAAGCAACAATGAGAAGGCGACCAAAGGGTTTTCGTGCACCCGGAGAGCAGGCGACGATCGAAATCATGTGGGCCCTAATTTTGTTCAATGAGGTCAAGTCTCCCCACACAACCCGCGGGGAGGTTATAGACTGCCCACTTCCTCCATGTCCTTCTTTTGACCTAACTTCCCTTATATAAAGTTCAATATAATCACAACCTGCAAAATGCCATGCTTACATGATCATCACTACCATGGCTAAGCAATCGATCATTACCACCCTTTTCTTCATGACATCCATCATCACTACCTTCTTTATGATCAACACCACCCACTCCTTCACACCCATCTCCAATCCCTCATACACTTAGTATACGTTCTATGTTCAGTAAATTGAAACCCACAACCTGCAAAATGCCATGCTCACATCATCACTACCATGGCTAAGCAATCGATCATTACCACCCTTTTCTTCATGACATCCATCATCACTACCTTCTTTATGATCAACACCACCCACTCCTTCACACCCATCTCCAATCCCTCATACACTTAGTATACGTTCTATGTTCAATAAATTGAAACCTGCAACATGCAAAATGCCATGCTCACATCATCACTACCATGGCTAAGCAATCGATCATTACCACCCTTTTCTTCATGACATCCATCATCACTACCTTGGCTAAGCAATCGATCATTACCACCCTTTTCTTCATGACATCCATCATCACTACCTTCTTTATGATCAACACCACCCACTCCTTCACACCCATTTCCAATCCCTCATACACTTAGTATACGTTCTATGTTCAGTAAATTGAAACCCGCAAAATGCCATGCTCATCATCACTACCAAGACAAAGCAAAAACTTTGCAACAACAAGCCTAATTTTGATGGGTTGCTTTTCTTATTAAGTTGAGGGTTTAGAAAAAAAAAGGGGGTTTTTTTCCCTTTCCTTCTTTTTTTACAAGAAGAAAAAGTTGTATGAAGTATTTGAGGGTCAATATGGCCAAAGGAAAAGAAGGGTACAATAGCCTACAAAATAAACCCTCTTAGGTGGGTGTCCTTGCAGGAAAAAGGTTATGACCAAGCTTTGGAGAGGTCTCAAGTAAAAATGAGAGAGCGAGTGTCCACAATTTTTGAACAGGACTACCACACCTCCAAGAGGGAACTCTACACATTCACCTAATGGATGAGCAATAGATCACAATGTTTGGTTCAAGGATGGAAGCCCATAGAAATTTTTCGGTGTATCTAATGATTGAAATGCTCAAAAAATGTGGAGATGACGGCCATGGCCATGAAAAATCAATCTTGGTTGTGACTTTTATTATAGTAATATTTTAGAAGATTTGTCAAATCCTTGACCTTGATAGGTAGCAAATTATCACAACTTTGACGTCGGTCCTAGACTTCTCATTAGGGTGCCTTTATACACTCGTGTCTTGAGACAAGGAGGAGGGGAAAAAGTTTTTTTTTTGGAAACAATAATATGTATAATATTAACAAAGGCAGGGCTTTACAAAAGATTCTTCGCTTAGATTCATCAAATAGAGGGGTCAGTCTTCCTTTGTTTGGGAAGATGAAAGGAAGGGAAAAAGTTTAAAGGTTCTCAAGAATGAGTTTTTTTAATTGGGGGGTTTCAAAGGGAAGAATAGGTCATGTATAAAAGGCCTCTCATCCTAGATTTTTTTGGGGGGTTTTGGAAGGGAAGAATAGATCAACCACCAAACTTCACAACATCCTCACAATACAAAAATAATTAAAAAAATTAAGATGGCTTATCATAAAAAGAAATGATAAACATCCTCGAAATGAAATTAAAGAAAGTATTAATATTAGTTTATGAAAAAAAGAGAGGAAGAGAAAGGAAAAGAAAGTAACTAAATAACTAAAGAGAGAGAAATAAAAAGAAAGTATAACTCTCAATAATCCCCCTTTCTTGCAATAACTGACCCATGCCTTTCTTGCAATAACTGAACCATGCATGACAAAGAAAAAAATATAAAACCAAACACTAAGGCCTTTGCCGACTGGCAGGCCAAAAAGAAAAAGAAAAACAGTAGAATGAGAATCGGATCAGCAGCTCGTCGATGGGCGACAATCGTGAGCGTTTTCCTGTGCATCCAACTCCTGTCGAGCTCCTGGGCGGCGGGCTCGACAACGTCGTCCATGATCCAAACGGAGGCCATGGCACTGTTGAGCTTCATGCAAGGGCTGCAACAGAGCAACCCGCTGAAAGGTTGGGACGTATCATCGGCCGCTCATCCTTGCAATTGGACGGGTGTGATGTGCGACAGCCGCAACCGCAGCATTGTAGCCCTCCACCTGTCCGACCAAGGTCTGTCGGGACCTCTCTCCCCCGCCCTGGGCCGCCTCTCCCACCTCCAAAGCCTCGACCTCTCTTCCAACCACCTCAATGGCTCCCTCCTTGTCTCCCTCCTTGACAAGCTCTGCAGCTCTGATCATTCCATAGCCACCCTCGACCTCTCTGATAACTCGCTCTCGGGCACCATCCCTCCCTCCATCACCAACTGCTCTTCCCTCACGCACCTCGACCTCTCCAAAAACCATATCCACGGCTCGTTACCAGTCCACATGGGAAAGCTCTCCCGTCTGCAATTCGTCAAGCTCAGTAACAATTACCCCGGCCTCACCGGGCCTATTCCCCCCTCCCTCTCTAACTGCACCCTGTTATACTTCCTCGACCTGCTCAACAACTCCTTTAGCGGCGCCCTTCCTCCCCAGCTCAGTCAACTTCACAACATGCAATTTCTCAATCTCTCCTACAACCAGCTCACAGGCGGCCTCCCTGTCTCCCTACTGCTAAACTGGACCCGGCTTAGTGTATTGAAGGCTGGACATAACTATCTGCACGGTGTAATCCCGCCGGAGCTGGGCCAACTGCCCATCTTGCAAGAGATCTGGATTGAAGACAACTTCTTATCGGGAGTCATTCCGGTATCTCTAGGCAATCTGTCGGAGCTTCAGACTCTGTTCCCCGCAGGCAATAATCTCACTGGGAGCATACCCGCATCTCTTGGTCTGGCAGTCAAGATGACCGCCCTCATCATTGCCAGAAACGATCTCACCGGCGAAATTCCTCCGGCACTTGGCAATCTCACGCAGCTACAGAATCTGAAGTGTGGCTCAAATAAACTTACTGGCGTCATTCCTTCGGCAATGTTCGGTGGCATGGCAAACCTGATTGACGTTGAGTTTCACCGTAATTTTCTGGGTGGGGAAATTCCGTCGGGACTCGGCAACTGCACCCAGCTCACCAAATTAGATCTCCATGGCAACTTCTACATTGGGGGGCCGATTCCGATTACCGTCGGCCATCTACGGCATCTGAGCTATCTTGATCTCAGTGGGAACCAGATTTCCGGGAGCATCCCGGACATTCTGTCCGAATGGTCATCGCTGCAAACTCTGTCAATTGGCAACAACCAACTCACGGGCAACTTCCCACCCTCCGTAGCTGCTAAGCTGTCTAACCTCTTTTCCTTTTCCGTCGCCCACAATCGACTCGCGGGTAACATCCCACCGGAGATAGGTGGGATGCAAGTGCTAACTTCGCTCGACCTCTCCAGCAACAACTTTACCGGCAACATTCCCGGCGCTCTAGGAAACTGTGTTGAGCTGGTGGATCTCAATCTTTCACATAACACTCTGGTGGGCAGCATTCCGTCCGAGATCGGCCAGCTTCTGTCACTAGCCGAGCTCGATTTCTCCGACAATGCTCTCTCCGGCTCTATTCCAGAGTTTCTCTCTAGCATGAGCCAGCTCCTCTTGCTCAACGTCTCCGACAATCTATTACAAGGCCCCATCCCTGAATCCGGCGTCTTTCAAAGGCTCAATTCTAGCAGCTTCATGGGAAACAAAGGTCTATGCGGACCCATCATAGGGACTACATGCCGGAGTCACAGCCATAGTTCCAGCAAGCTATCGACACGTGTAATAATTGTCGTGGGAACTGCCGCCGCTGCAATAGTGTTTGGGCTTCTGGGCGTATATTGTTACGTCGTCAGGTGCAAGGCCAGGCGACTTACTGGGATCACAAACAACGTCCCATCACCAAGCTCCAGATCAGCAGAAAATGCTTATAAGTGGCAGCTCGATATGACGCCCAAGGAGCTAGCCATTCCGCGATTCACAGCCAGCGAAGTGTGGCAGATGACGGGAGGCTTCAGCGAGGAGAACATGATCGGGGAGGGAGCTTTGGCAAAGGTTTACAAGGGCATGTCAGCTCTGGACGGCTCCGCCGTTGCGGTGAAGCTGTTCAAATCAAGCAAGGATATTCATGATGATGGGGAGCTTATATCTCGGAGGAGCTTCATTTCCGAGCTACAATCGCTAGCCAAGGCACGCCATCGCAATTTAGTGAAGATCCTAGGGTTTTGCGCAGATGCAGGGAGGAGGGCGCTGGTGCTGGAGATGATGCCCAACGGAAGCCTGGAGAAGTACTTGCATGGCTTTCATCAGGTCGCCTCCGCTCGACGTGCCGCTTGGGAGGAGAGCAAGGCAATCACCATGGGCGTTGCCCAGGCTCTCATGTACCTCCACCACGACTGTGTGCAGCCCATCATCCACTGCGACATCAAACCCCGGAACGTCCTGCTGGACGCAGATAAGGAACCACGTCTGGCCGATTTTGGGCTCGCAAAGGTCCTCGCGTCATACGGGCCGGAGTTAGCCGCGGGCGTTTCAACCTCGAATGTGAGAGGCACCATCGGATACCTTGCACCAGGTATTCCTATCTACCCCTCGCGTCATACGGGTTAGCCGCGTGCGTTTCAACCTCGAATGTGAGAGGCACCATCGGATACCTTGCACCAGGTATTCCTATCTACCCCTTGGCAGGTTATTTATTTTCTAGTTTAATCCTCGTCCACACGAGAAACTTCCCAACAAATTAAACCATGCCATTTGGCCAAAATCCACAACATAGCATCCAGAAAAAATGTTTATCAAAATGCACCTAATTCAATGCACGAAGGGTAAGAGTTGAGCAGCATTCGAAGGAAAAATATTTTTTTGCCCCCCCCCCCACCCCCAAAAAAGAAAAGGTTGATACCTTTTCTTAACCAAAGGTTGATACTTTTTCTTAACACCAAACGGTGATACCTTTTCTTAACTAAAAGTTCTAGATCCCCCCCCTCCCTCCTTTGCTCCTTAAGAAAAAAAAATCATTCATTGGGAGGTAGGTTACAACCTTTAAATAAGAAGGAAGTGAAGCTCAAAATAGGGATGACTATGGGAGGCAAAGACTAATCGTCCAAGCTTGGGTTCTTTTCCACTTACAAATACTTATTAAAGGGGAATCTAGGGGCAAGGTGGAGTCTCAACCAATATTTATTTAAAGGTTGTTGTAGAGACTTTATGGAGCCTTTCACATATATTTTAACAAGGTAGAGTAGTGGGACAAAAATGGGAAAAAAAAACATTTTCCATTCACATTTAAGGGAGATAAAGAAATGGACATTTGCATGAAGGGCACTTGTATGATAAAAAGTTAGTTTCCTAATAGCACTGAAAGAGTTATTTCATGCTTTTCTTCAAGGTAATTTTGTTTGAAAGTTATTGGTTTTATTTTAAGATTCATGACTAGTTCTTGTTGAAGGGAAGTTGCATGATAAAAGTTCTAGTTTTCTAATTAGAACATTATTTCATGATTTTACTTATATACTTCAAGGTATTTTAAAAAAAAATTGGTTCTATTTTGAGATTTAGGATTAGATCTCGTTCGAATCATGTTCATCCATGGCTAGTTTTTGTTTCAATGTACTCGTTTGGAAAACTATACATGTTTTATTTTTTTATGCATATATTCCTCAAAAGAAGTCAACTTTAGCATTAAGGAAGGGAAAAAGTAAAAAATTAACCTTCTTCAAAAAGGTCACCTTTCCAATAGGCCTTTGTACAAAAGAATGGACTCTGTTTACAAAAAACAACCCTACTTCTTCAAGAAGGTCAACTTTCCAATAGAACTTTGTACAAAAGAATGGACCTTGCTTGCAAAAAGCAACCCTACATGATCCTTAGGACTTCCCATATCATGGGTGCATTTACCATATTCATGTACTTTACTTCTATGATGGGATTCCATTGATGCCCAAGATCCTTAGCCTTAGTGTCATGTCTCGTGTTGTGTGGACATAACGTGGCTAGTGTTAGAAACTGGTTGGACAGTTCTTATAGAAGTGTCAATTGGCCAAGTGGCTATATAGTTGCTCATTTGTGTGAGTAGTTTCAGTTGTGGACCTCTACCTTGTGTCAATTGGCCAAGTGGCTATATAGTTGCTCATTTGTGTGAGTAGTTTTAGTTGTGGACCTCTACCTTGGGATTGGGGCATCCCAAGAGTCCTAGCTAGCCCACTAGTAGGTAGTGCTAGTGTTAGTCGAGATGGCTGGGGGGTGCATGGTATGGGACACACATGCTTGCTAAGGCGGTGCAACATGGTTTGGAGCCTAAGGTTGGGTGTACTAGCTAAACATTTATACTTTTCCTTTATTATTTTGTAATTATAATGGTATAAAATGTTGCTGAGTATTGGATGAGCTTTATGGATAATAAAGAGTGAGTGTCGATATCATGGGCAAGCACACAAGTAGAATCTTGTTTTGGTGTGTTTTCTCTACCATGAAGCAGACTATTAGTAAGGCCCCATAGCGCTCTCAGTGCCCACTTCTTCTCCTACTTCAATCAACCCTCATAGGCTATAGCTACCTCCTTGTTGGAGCATTTGCATGGGTTAGCCTAGCTTACACTAGAGAGAGATCACCAAGCACCACCCTCCTATTTGTTTTAGAAGAGAGAGAGAGAGAGAGGACCACACTTATCCCTTCCTAAGTTCTTTCCATCACATGAGGGGAAACTTATAGAAACAAAATTTAACCCACAAAATATATTAAGTTATTATACTGAGAAATCAATTATAAATGCAAAATCATTCAATTTTTTTAAAACCATGGTTCACATCTTGGTAACCATCAAAATAACTCCAAACACACCAAAGAAAAAACCATGATCACACATAAAAACTAGAATTGCATAACATTCATTTGCCACATTTTGCTTTGCACTAGCTAGTTATAATGTGGCCATTATGAGTTCAATAATGTTTTCCTTTGTGATCATGTATCTATGTTGATTAATCTCTCCCCTATATGATCAATGTATTGTTCTTTATTGTGCAGAACTTGCCAACTTAGGACAAATCACAACGAAGGTTGATGTCTATAGTTTTGGGATTTTAACTCTAGAAATGATAACTCATTTCTCACCAATAAGCACTACACTTTTGGAATCAGAAACTTTAAGAGGGTGGGTTCAAAAGGCAATGAAAGGAAGCGAGACTTCAATTGTTGAAGTAATCTCTCCATTTCTCCTCGACTCTGCTACTACCGAATGTGATATCTTTGAAATGAAAGAGACATTGCATCATGCATTGTTATGTTGTGATGAGAATCCTTTCAATCGGCCAACGATGAGGGAAATCGTAAGATCACTCAAAACAACGTATACAAGACATACAAGATTTCCTTCATCTATAATATCTCAGCTTGGAAAATTTGACTCTTAGGTATAATCACTAGTTCGAAAATTCTAGCAACACACCTAGCTAAGTCTCCTACCTAGATCTAGCAAGTCCCACCTCCCATACCCCCTTCCCCCCTCTCACAGGCATGTGTGTACGTGTGTGTGCACCCAAACACACACACTTTTACATTCTAGCAACACACCTAGCTAAGTCTCCTACCTAGATCTAGCAAGTCCCACCTCCCATACCCCCTTCCCCCCTCTCACAGGCATGTGTGTACGTGTGTGTGCACCCAAACACACACACTTTTACATCATGCAACTTAGGTGTACACACATGAGTGCACAAAGATATATGACAATGTATGTACATGAAGAATGCAGTACATTAACGTGGTTGGTAGATAATTTTAATGATCAAAATTTCAATTTCACATGCCAAAATGGATGATGAAATGTATGGGAACTATGCATGATATATAAAAAAATTCCACTTTTCAAGCAAGTGGGAAAGTGTAGCTTTTTATTAAAGTAGATTTTCATGTTTTAGCAAAATTTTGAGTGAGATGTTTACTACTTATGGTTGACCAACGTGTAAGAAAAAGGCAACTATTTTGAAACACACAAATTGGCCGTCTTAACCTTCAGTTCACCTACAATATTAAGGTAGAAAGATCATATGACCATGGAAATTTTTGGTTCAAATATTTTTTATTGTGCTAGCTTTATAATATCTTTTTTTTTGAAAGATAGCATTAGTAGGTACCTCTTTGTTGGTACCTACCTCTTTGGTTCGATTATTTATAATCTCTTTTTGTAGAAAGAAGGCTCTTTTTGTAGAAAGATAGCATTAGTAGGTACCTCTTTGGTATTTGTGTGATAAAATGTGTGTGTGTGTGTGTGTGTGTGTTTAGTAGTAGTACTAGTGGTAGTGGTGGTAGTAGTACTAGTGGTAGTGATGGTGGTAGTAGTAGGTACCTCTTTGGTATTTGTTTGATAAAATTTGTGTGTGTGTTCTTTTAAGAATGTAGACAAAATAGATATATCCAAATTCATGAAGACTGTATTGAAAACAAAAAGAAATATTATAAATTATAAATCATAAATTATAAATTATAAATTATAAATTATAAATTTGAGTGTTTTTAGAATGTGTGTGTGTGTGTTGTTTTTTTAGAATGTAGAGAAAACAAATAGATCCAAATTCATGAAGGGTATATTGAAAACAAAAAGAAATACCATAAATCCGTTCTTACATGAACAAAGGAAGGGATAAAAGTTGAAAGTTCAAAGGAAGATTATAAAGGAGAAAAGAAAGATTGTAAAGTTTTATAAAATGAAAAGTACTTTTATAATAAAAAAACAACTAGTAGTTTCATAAATACTCACACGTGAAGGGATTTACCACACACTTGATGTCTCATTGTTACACACATGAATGCTCACATGTGAAGGGATTTACTACACATTTGATGTCTCATTGTTACACACAAGAAAAGACTCATTTCAAAGTAAGTTTCTTTTTATTATCTCACTATATAGCTACTATAGCTACATAAGTATAATGACACATCATTGTGATAATGTTAATGCATACTAAGGTGGTCATGTAAATTCTTTTATGATGCTTATGAGAGAGACCCTTAGTGCCATTTTTTCATTTACATACTAAGGTGCATACTAAGGTGGTCATGTAAATTCTTTTATGATGCTTTTGAGAGAGACCCTTAGTGTCATTTTTTCATTTACATAGCAATTTATTACAAATGGTCAACCTGGCATATTATATTGATTATAACTACAATATTTCACCCTTGGCAATAAAAAAGGAGAACTTGATTCTTAGTCTTCTGATTCTTCGTTGGTGTTCTTATGGATATCTTTTTCTTTAATTTATTAGAACAAGCGCACACACACTCACACAAACCATAGAAGAGAACACACAAGGTAAGAGGCTGAAAATTATTCTTCTTCTTTACATAACATAGGGTATATAACGATGCAAGATTAACTTGTCTTCTTTCATGACATTTTAGGAAAGCACCAAGTATCAAACATGAACGTGTACTTTTGGCACCTCTTTAACAAAGACTCCAAGAGCTTCGGTGGGGTTTTGAATATCTCACATTGCTCTAAACATGCATCCGATAGCTCTAATGGTAAAATGGAATGAGCATAGTCAAGATGAAGCTTTAATAGCTTATCTAGCATTCTAATTTCTTCATGTAAAGTACAAATGTGAACTCTCTCTGGCTTTATAAGAAGTACGAGATCCAAATTGGGATCCTCATGCACAATACATGGTTCACCCTTGACTTCAACTTTTTTTTTTGTTGACTTTTCCTTACTCTCGGTCTTTGATTTCCCTTTAGCCTTGGTTTGGTCTTCATCTCTAGTCACTTCCTTTGTCTTGTCTCTGGATTGAGACTTCGTATAATCCATTGTAGGGTTGTACCATTCCAGACTATTCACGCTTGGCATGTAATAGAGACATGGGTTTGCTGATCTAGGACCATCACACACCCGATACATGCACTTCAATGCTTTCAAATTGGCACTCATTCGGCACTTTACTATAAAGTTTTCTATCCCATCCACCACAATCTTCTCACCTTTATTCTCGGGGGAGAGAAGGTTTTTTTTTTTGCTCTTATGGAGTTATAGAAAATTTACATATACAAGGAAATTTTTAATTGAAATGGTGAAAATTTTGGTATAAAAGGGGTACTTTTGGTATAAAAGGGATACTTTTATTATAAAAAATGTTATAGAAGGGGTGTTTTAAAAAATAAAAAATCCACAAGTAGAGCGTTTTTTAAATACCCCTTGAATGCACATGCTACATAGGGGGTTGATAGAGTGACTCCCTCGAGCCTTTATTATGAGTATCAATGATGTTTAGAATTTCTCTGTGCTAGAACAACCACTTGAGAGTATCATGACTCTCATCTCGCACTGTAGCTACCCCTAGGTCTTCCCTAGGTACCATAGTTCCATGTCTGACTGTGCACTATGTAATGGCTAGTCTCCCTTACCTTGTGCGTAATTTAAATCTTTGTTCATCAGCTCTATAATGATTCTTTCCATTTTTTGATGTTTAAGGATTGGCACCTCATCAAGCTTGATAAAACAAAAATAAGATTACTTTCACAGTCCTCTATTGCGCATTGATAAAACTTCATGATGGCTTATTAGACCCTTTTAACATCTATAAATATGTTATCATATATGTCTTACTTGAATGTTGAGGTCTTTTTTTTTTTTTTTGCTTCTCTACAATCATTAAACTATCAATGTGTTTGTATTCAGCTATGAATCTTGGAATAGCCAAATCTAGTTTGTGTCATGCCATTGCTATGGTATGTGGTTGGGGTAAGTTGAACACATGAAGACGAGGAGGCTTCATACCTTGGATGAGTAGCCTTGATATGGCTTTGTATCCCTTCCTACTTATTAAAACCTTGTTACATGCCTTATTAGTATCCCCATGTGTTGCTAGGCATGTAACACTCTTAAACTGTCTTAATCTTGATATAGGTAAAAAGACGCATTTAATATAGCTATTTGTCTCTAATATTTTAGTTAAATAACTTTGATTACGAAAGTTAATCCAATCCTTACATGTTTTATGGTGTTAATTACATGGCTACATGTTTTATGGTGTTAATTACATGGCTACATGTAATCAGAAAAGACACAATCAAATGAACATTATTAGGTGATGTTTTTCATAGAAAACAAGTTCACAAACTATTTTGTTTAGTGAGAAGGAAAAACATGAAGACTTCTTAGCATTTAGTTCCTTGGGACCTAAAGTTGGCAACAAGTACAATAGATCACTTTATAGGCCAAACATATGAGACTAATGGGCCTCCCCCACCATCTCAATGCATCGATAGAGAGTACATATTAGAGTACATATTAGTGGACCTTATCCACATTGTCTACCTCTAGAATCTCTCCATGATTGTAGCCTCGGGGGGGTCACTCGTATAAATATGTAAGTATCACGTGGGTTCAACAGAAGGACATTTTAAATATTTAAAACTTACAGAAATATATTTACAGAGGGGATTTATTTATTGTATTTTAAAAAAAATTTACAGATTTGAATAGGAAAGGATACATTATATTCACTAAAAAATTCACAGATAAGGGACTTTTTAAATAGGCCTTGAATGCACGTGATATAGAGGATTTACATATAGTGACCCCCCCGAGATTGTAGCCTCCACATGCCCTAGATTCTAGCTTAAAAAGTCAACAAAGGAGGCTCCTTTAAATCCTCCTAGCTCCTAGTACACCTCATGGACTCTTTCACCTTTACCAACACAGTTTACATATACTCCAAGGCTTTTAACCTTTGAACAAATGAACTAGGCTTAATTATTTTACATCCATAAATCCCATGTATATCAATTTGTCCAATATATCATTGCAACTATCTTCATGACTGATTGGCATATTGTTGTTGGAAGGTCATGACTTGTGTTGGCCATCTACATACCAAATGCTTAGTGCTAGGGATAATGAGATCATACATGTTGAGATGTCAATCTCAACACGAGCTAACACTTATGATATGCCTGGATGGCTGTTTCTGCTACTTACATCATTGGCGTGTTTGGTGGGATGCTGGCATGATAGATCTTCGCCAGTGATCTAAGTGCTCATGGTAGGGTGCCAGGTAGGGCTACCAGATCTTCATCCAAAAGAGTATCAATATTTAAGCCTTAGACTAGTAGAGAAGAAGGTACAAAGTGTGCCTTTCAGCTGCTCTAACCAAGGACAAATTTGATATCGTGTCCATGTAGTGTTTGAAAAGACAAGTGTCAAGGTCTATGGAGGACTAAGGCATCTCGCCTATAGGAATAGAGGAGCTCCACCTCTTTCAAGTGTTTTTCTCTAGTTCTAAATTGAAATATAGCTCTACCATCCATTAGTAAATAGGCATAGTCTTCCTTATGTATGCCCCATGTGGAGGTGGATTAGAAGACTAGGTTTCATGCCCTATGTTGAGGTGGGTTAGGAGACTAGCTTTATGCCCTTATGAATGCCTTATGTGGAGGTGGGTTAGGAGACTAGCCTTGTCACCCTTGTTATGCCCATCACGAGCTTATGTAAACAAAGAGTTGACACAAAGTGGGCTACTCGAGCCAACCCTACCACGCACCATAGAAAGGAGGAGCGCATAACCTACCACAAGTAGAAGCCAGCAGGCCATGAGCAGGCACGAGGATTTCCTTGATCGATGAGTAGGAGACGATCAAGTAGGAGGCGATCAAGTAGAAAAATGAGAAGGCGACCAAAAGGGTTTTCGTGCACACGACGATCGAAATCATGTGGGCCTTAATTTTGTTCAATGAGGTCAAGTCTCCCCACACACAACCCACGGGTCTGTTTTTCGGAGGTTATAGACTGCCCACTTCCTCCATGTCCTTCTTTTGACCTAACTTTCCTCATCTTTGTGTGCACAAGGACATGAGAAAAAAAAGAAATCCCGGATTTTTAAAAGCAAGAGGAAAAAATCCCTTTGATTTGACCCTTTGTATTCCGACTTTCATTCCTGCGTTTCACTTCTTAATGTCTTTGACATACCGGAGCAACACACGGGTTGAGTACTAACTAGTATATACATACACACACACACATATATAAAGTTCAATATAATCACAACCTGCAAAATGCCATGCTCACATCATCACTACCATGGCTAAGCAATCGATCATTACCACCCTTTTCTTCATGACATCCATCATCACTACCTTCTTTATGATCAAAACCACCAACTCCTTCACACCCATCTCTAATCCCTCATACACTTAGTATACATTTTATGTTCAGTAGATTGAAACCCGCAAAATGCCATGCTCATCATCACTACCGAGGCCAAGCAATCCATCATCACCACCCTTTTCTGCATGACATCCATCATCACCAGCTTCTTTATGATCAACATCACCCACTCCTTCACACCCATCTCCAATCCCTTACACACTACATTCCAATTTGTTTGATTTGTCCACCCTTTTGAATCTTGTTTGTCCTTTTGGATGAGTGAAAGGGTATTTTGCTCTTTTTTCTCCACTCTTATTTCTCTGTCTTCTGGATGAGTGAAAGGGTATTTTGCTCTTTTTTCTCCACTCTTATTTCTCTCTCTTCTGGATGAGTGAAAGGGTATTTTGCTCTTTTTTCTCCACTCTTATTTCTCTCTCTTCTGGATGAGTGAAAGGTATTTTGCTCTTTTTTCTCCACTCTTTTTTCTGTCTCTTTTTTGGATGAGTGAAAGGGTATTTTGCTCTTTTTTCTCCACTCTTATTTCTCTCTCTTCTGGATGAGTGAAAGGGTGGCCCTCTTATTTCTCTCTCTTCTGGATGAGTGAAAGGGTGGCCCTCATAATTCTCACTTTTCCTCCCATCTTTCGACCCTTTTTTGAGTCTTGTTCGATGGCTTTTTCTACCCTTTTTATTGTTCAAATTTGCTTGTGGTCCACTGTCACGAAAAAACCGTCCTTTAGCGTATTTTTCACCACTTGAATTGAGAAAAACCGGTTGTAATTTTGTATAGCCTTGAGTTTAATGATTCAAAATTTTGAAATTGCTCTTTTTTCTCCACTCTTATTTCTCTCTCTTCTGGATGAGTGAAAGGGTGGCCCTCATAATTCTCACTTTTCCTCCCATCTTTTAACTTTTTTTTTTTGGTAGTGGATTCAAAGACGATTATTTGAGTCAACACACCATATGTACATTAAACAACATGTTAATTTGTTCAGCTATGTGTCTGCTTTTTTGACTCTTGTCCTCCCTTCTAGATAAGTGAAAGAAGGGTGGCCCTATAATGCCACCCTTTTCCCTCCACTCTTTTCATCCCCTTTTCTTTGTAGTGGCAACAAATTCAATCGTTTGAGTTGACATATCATATATACAATAAATAACATGTCAATTTGTATGACACCAACTTAAAAAAGTTGAGCAATTATATAAGTGTGTTTCTATGCCACACTTTATCTCAAAAGGAAATGCAGCCCCATATTTGACATGATGTTTACAACATCAATAAATCCTATACAAAAAAGTTATATTTCTCTCTCTAAGTTTTAGATTTGATGCAATCATATTCTAAAAGTGTAAGTATAAATTTCAAAGTCTAGGCAATGATAGTATACAAGATACCAACTACTTGATATCAAAGTCAAAGTCAAGTGCTCTGGTTCTTTTTGGGGAAATATAATTATATTTATAAACTATCCAACCACATATACAATAGTCCACCAACAATTAAAAAAAGTACAACAATCATATGAGTGTAATTGTATTCTAGAAGAAAGTTTGGCCCCATAACAATCATATGAGTGTAATTATATGGTAGGTTTTATTTTAGAGGAAAGTTTGGCCCCATAACTGACATAATAAATTACTACTAGTAGACAAACCAAAAAGGTCTACCCCCCCTCTCTCTCTCTCTCTCTCTCTCTTTCTCTCTCTCTCTCTCTCTCTCCCATTCAAAGTTAATGTGACCCACCTGAGTCACATAATCCTTATTACATCTTTATATTAAAAAGATTTATAGGTCTTGCCAATGAAGGTTAGAAAATGATAGCATACAAGACAACAACTAGTTGATATCAAAGTCAATTATTTAATTGACACATCATATATACTATAAGCAAGACATCATATGTACTATAAGTAACATGTCAATTTGTGCTATATACCAAATTTTAAAAGTGCAAGAGCCCTACAAGTTTGATTGTGTTACATTCCCGTAACGCCGCTACGGGCGTTACCACAAGAGGGGACAGCCTCTGGCTCACCACCCACCACCAGCCATAAAGGAAGAATGAGGATTGCCCCTCATCCCCCGGCTATATAGTGTGTGGCCTGCCGTCCACACTAGCCTGGCCGCCCATGACTCCGCATGGGCATCCTCCCACTGAACCTCGGACATGGCTATCCGGTCTGCCGTCGGTCTCACAGGCATTACAGCCTACATGACATTACCCCCCCCTTAAGAAGAGTTTTTGTCCTCGAAAACAAACTGGGGAAACCTTTTGGAAATTGCACTACCGCGTTCCCAGGTAGCTACCTTCTCATCCCTACCTGTCCATTTAACAAAAGTACCTTCTGGTACACTTTATGTCGGGTTTGTCTGTCTTGATACCCAAGAATCCTTTCCGGTTCATGTGGTATCTTTGGTGGAGTGATCAATTCCATTAAAATATCTAGAGAAACTACGTTCTCTAACCCGTGAACTGATTTCTTCAGTTTACTAACATGGAAGACAGGATGAACTTGAGAACTCTCCGGTAACTCAAGTTTGTAGGCTACGTCCCCAATCTTCTTAAGGACTTTAAAAGGACCACAATATCTCGGAGAAAGTTTATCACACTTTCCCGTTTTCATAGTTTCTGACTGCGCAGGAACCTTGAGGAATACAAAGTCACCTTCTGCAAAGGTCACCTTTCTTTGTCCTTTATCGGCAAATATTTTAGCGCGATCCTGACCAGTGTTACATTCCCGTAACGCCGCTACGGGCGTTACCACAAGAGGGGACGGCCTCTGGCTCACCACCCACCAGCCATAAAGGAAGAATGAGGATTGCCCCTCATCCCCCCAGGCTATATAGTGTGTGGCCTGCCGTCCACACTAGCCTGGCTGCCCATGACTCCGCATGGGCGTCCTCTCCCACTGAACCCCGGACATGGCCATCCGGTCTGCCCGTCGGTCGGCATTACAGCCTACATGACAGATTGTATGACATATTGTATTTCAAAATAGAATGTGGCCCTATGATTGATAAAATGGCTTACTATGTCACATTAATAAATGAACACACAAACAATTCCCTTTCCTCTTCCTAGGTTAAAAGTTGATGCAACCTATGTATGCCACATAATATAAGATGTATCTTTGAGAATAAAAATCCCTTTTCTCTTCCTAGGTTAAAAGTTGATGCAACCTATGTATGCCACATAATATAAGATGTATCTTTAAGAATAAAAATCCTAAATGATGACCCTAGATTTTCTAAAATGATGGCTTATAATAGTTTTAAGTGACTTCAAAGTAATATTATTTTTTCAAGTATAGCCAACACCTCTAAGTAATTTAATATTTCCTATGTTAAGCTATTTAGACACCACTATAAAAGGAGTTGGGAAAGAGAAAAAAATGACGTTGGTTCCCTTTTTCCTAGCCAAAAGGGTTCAAAAGCATTGAAAGAGCATCCACAAAAGGGGTGGCCAAAAAGTGGATACATGGCTATCATTGGTCAAAAGGACAAACAAGTGTTGATGAATGGGAAAACCACTATTTTCCCTATCCAAAAATGGTAGTGAAAATCAATTACACATTGCTCCCCTTTTGAACAAGATGGTCAAACAGGAAGAATGGTATTAAAAGGGTGGTCTACCCCTTTGGGAAAGAGGCGGTCAAAAGGGAAAATACATTTTCACCCTTTTGGAAAATGGGTGGCTACCCTTTTGGGCAAGGGGTGGTCAAAAGGGAAAACACATTTCTACCCTTTTGGATAATGGGTGGCTACCTTTTTGGGTAAGGGGTGGTAAAACAGGCAAAGATATATCTACCCTTTTAGATAAGGGTAGGCATCTATGACCTCTAATATAATGTTAGCCCTAAATCTTTTTAAAGATGAAGATCATACTACATTTTGCCTTTTAGTCATATCTAAGTATTTTTTTAAGCATCCTAGTTTGGCCTTTTGCGATCTAGCATGCATTGGATGAAAAACCCCATTGAGTAGTTGATATTCAGCCTAATTATTTTTAGATGGATGAAGCTCAAAATCATATGTCTACTCATGGTGGGATTTATAGCCATCTTATCCACGTCACCACATTGTTAACTCATTCAATACATGCCTCTATCCTAGGATTAGTTCACATTATGTATGTGATAATGCGAATGGGGGGATTCAATCATTTCTTAAATGCAAATATTTCTTCTTATCTTAAGATATTATTTTCTTGCTTGCTTGATTGTAGGATGCATGCTTGTGTGTGTGTGTGTGGATGGAATGTGTTGAGTGTGCATGCTTTCTAGCTTGAGTGAGAGAGTGATTGAGCAAGAGTGGAGAAGAGGGTGGTTCAAGCTTTATAGCTTAACTATTGCTTGCTTATTGTCGGATGCATACTTGTGTGTGTGGATAAAATGTGTGGAGTGTGCATGCTTGCTAGCTTGAGTGAGAGAGTGATTGAGCAAGAGTGGAGAAGAGGGTGGTTCAAGCTTAGGAAGCCCTAAAGTGAAGTAAATAGATAGATTACATAGACTTTGTTAAGGTTTTGGCCTATCCAATAATCAAAGTTAGAGTTTAAAATAGAAAAATGTACGGGACTAATAAATTTAGAGACCTTAGAGAAGGAACTTAGTAGATTCATATGGATATTATGACCAATATTAGGATTATTTTCCAATGTGTCATCGGTCCAATATGCATGGAAGAAGTTGCACTAGTTGTTTACGATTAGAGAAATGACATTTGAAGATTCAATGAAAAGCAAAGAATATCTTATCAAAATTACAAAGATTTACTCCACCTCGGAATGCATGTGTGATGCATAATTGCTTGATCATGTTTTCTAATATTTGAATATTGTATTCATTGTATGCTTTTATTATGGAAGCCTATGAAGGTACCACATAGGCATATGTGATGCTAAGTTGATGTCATCCGAGTGGTGAGTCATTTATGAACATTCAATACCTTTGACCCATCTTAGCCATTGGGTGTGCTCCACATATTTGGTGTGCTCTTGACATGGTTGGTGTGGCACTCAAAAGGCACCTCCCATTGTACTAGGTAGTGGGTGTGCTCTTGACATCTTTGGTGTGCTCTTGTTGACATGGTTGGGACCTCCCATTGTACTAGGTAGTGAGTGTCTAGGGACTTGAATTGAGTTTCAATCACTTATAAGTGCATTGGTTGGGCAGAGCATTTGTCCCTTGGTTGTTAAAATTGGGTCCGTGTGATTTACAAAATTACAAGATCTAGTTGTGAGACTTGTGGGCTCCTCGCTAGTTGCATAGTGGTCCCAGAGTGTTCGCGCTCAGTAGTGCATACCTTTTGGGTCCGAGGATCATAGTCATGGACTAGGAGTTCTCATGTATTTGAAAAATGTTTGAAATGTTAAGAAAATTATTAAGTTTTAAGAAAATAATTGTTTACCATGAGTGCAT
This sequence comes from Cibotium barometz, assembly GCF_041138505.1. Lineage (NCBI taxonomy): Eukaryota > Viridiplantae > Streptophyta > Polypodiopsida > Cyatheales > Cibotiaceae > Cibotium > Cibotium barometz. Next base: position 21,189,935 of record NC_141053.1, on the reverse strand, counting down.
GCATGAGCTCTACATTTCTCTATTTTTATGCGGGGTGTGTGTGTGTGTGAGTTTACATTGGCTCCATAAGCCTAGTGTTTGGGTGGTAGGCTAGGCCCATTGGAATCAAATTGGGCCCAGATTGAGTCTATGGATCAATTATGAGTAGATAAATGATAAAACCACTGAAATGCGGGTGGCAGAGTGGGACCAAGTATGCAAGTGCTTTCTAAACGAGACCAAAAATTGTTTGAGAAACTTAGAAATAAGGGGTAAATTGGGAATTAGATTATTAAGATGTAAGAATGATAGAATCTGTTGAGGATATCATCTTAATATTCAAGGAGTAAGATGTTGAATGAGCCCAGTTGTAAATTAGAAATTAGATTATTAAGATGCAAGGATATCATCTTAATATTCGAGGAGTAAGATGTTGAATGAGCTGAGTTGTAAATTAGAAATTAGATTATTAAGATGCAAGGATGATAGAATTTGTCAAGGTTATCATCTTCATATTCGAGGAGTAAGACGTTGGTTGAGCCCAAGGGAGTGTACTTTTAGGTAGACCTACATATAACAATGTGTGTTCAAAGGGTTGTGAATTTTGACTTAATAAAATAACCCCTTTTTTTTATAAACTTATAGTTTTTTTAATAAAATCCATTTAAAACCCCCTTATGTAAGTAAATTTCTATAAAGTTTTGTAAAAATCTTGGTTAAAAAAATCCCTCCTAATGATTGCACCTAGTAGACTTCCTAGTGTAAGGATTGTAAATGTGTAAAATATGTTGCTATATAGTTGAATGATAGGGCATTGTTGTATAAGGCCCCTAGGTGAGATTCTTTACCCTCCATCGAGCCTTTCACTGTAGTTATATCTAATAGATATAAAGGGTGGGGATGCTCACACAGTTAGTATCAGAGCCAACTTTTTGTGATTAGATTTTTTAAAATCATACGGTGGTGCATTACTTGGAAATGAAACTTATAGTATTTTTATTAGGTTTATTTTTAGATTGCATGGCACAAGTGACCCGATCATGTGTTTCCATGATACCTAGATTATCCCAGGACAGATAACATGATAGCTTTCATATTCGAGCATTTATTATCCACCCGATCATAGTCGACACAAGAGACTTGTTCTAGCTTGGTATTTTGAGAAGCTATATTTTTCGACGTGGGTTGAGAAATGACACCTAATAACCCATTTCATTATGAGGACTATAGCTCAGCTTAGGTTATATGGGCCCAGGTGTAGGAATTTCAAGACTTTTAGGCAATTTTTTGTGTGTTCTCTATTACTTCATCCCCCGACCTAGGATTGTTACCTATCCTTGAGGCCTATCCTTGAGGCATGGACCATGTTCATCATGGCATGACCAAGAGAGAGTTGATATGTAGTAAAATTTGTGATGCTTTTTTGTCTATTGTGTCTTGTGCCAATTTTAAATGTCTCGTCGCGCTCAAATATCTTTGAGTTTATTTGAAATAAGTGTTGCATATGTTTATTTGCCTAACATCTTGTTGTGAATACCATGTTGCTTTCTAGCAAGATTATACCACCTCATAATGTCATTCCAAAAAACAAGAAACGAGGCAACAAAGATGATGACCAACCTTGGACTTGACTACTAAACAATTCATGCTTGCTATCGAGGAGAGCATGAAAGTGACATCACTTGTCCCAAATGCGGTGCATCACATTTTAAAGAGGCATTAACAAATGTTAGAAGGTTCTATGACATTTTCCATTAGCTCTGCATGTAGAGCACATTTTTTAGAGCCTTGAGTTAGCAAAACTCATGGATTGGGCTTCAAAAAATGCAAGTAATATGGAATCTAGAGAATTTTGTCTGACTGTGAAGCCTTCACACACATTGATAGCACATGGCTAGAGTTTGTAGATGAGCCCTACCATATTAAACAATTATAAAATCTTGCTAGAAAGCAACCTGGCATTCACAACAATTATAAAATCTTGCTAGAAAGCAACTTGGCATTCACAACAAGAGATGAGGCAAAAAAGATGATGATGACTAACCTTGGACTTGACTACCAAACAATTCATGCTTGCATCAATGATTGTATTTTATATCAAGGAGAGCACGAAAGTGCCATTACTTGTCCCAAATGTGGTGCATCAAGTTTTAAAGAGGCATCAACAAATGTTCTTCAGAAGGTTCTATGACATTTTCAATTAGCTCCGCGTGTAGAGCCCCTTTTTGAGTTAGCAAAACTCATGGATTGGGCTTTGAAAAATGTAAGCAAAGATGGAATCCAGAGAATTCTGTCTGAAAGCATGTAGGCACATTGATAGCACATGGCCAGAGTTTGAAGATGAACCCCATCATATCAAACTTGGCATTGGTCTCAATGCGATCAATCCCTTTTTGATGCACTTTAGCAAATGGTCAACTTGGCCAATAGTACTCATCAACTCCAACCTACCACCATTCATGTCCATCAAGAAGGAGCACTTAATATTATCTTTACTAATTCTAGGTATGTGAAAAAATAAACTGATGCCTAAATTACATCCCACTAAATCTCTTTATAGAAATTGAAAGATCTAATTGATAAAATGAATGAATACAGGAAAATGCCAAGTGAAAGACATCAAGGTGTACTTGGCACCGCTCATTGAAGATCTACAACTATGGAAAGGGATGACTGACATGTCCAAGCCTATAGGAAAACGAAGCTTTGAGGTTCGCGGAATTCTTGGGGGGTTCACTTAAAAATATGCAAGTATACTACGTGAGTTCAAATAAAGGCTTTTTTAATTAAAAAATTTAAGGTAAATTTACAGAAGGGGTTTTTGTAATCAATACCCATAAGTACATAAAGAACAAGGGGTCATTTTATTCATGAAAAATTAACAGGCAAGGGGTTTTTCAAATACCCCTTGAACGCATGGGATACATAGGGTTTTTTAAATACCCCTTGAACGCATGGGATACATAGGGTTTCTTGATAGTGCACCCTAGCATGGCCTGCCCATGACTATCTCGCCTATAGTTTTTCATCAGGTACATGATTAGAGTCTTAGATTGTTTGAATTTAAGAGTATTCTAGAACTCTAGTTGCACCAAGACATCAACTTTTTTTTATAAGTCTATCAACCAAGGGTTGTAAGGCATGTCTGCCATGTGGTGATTGGCTGTGATCCAAATATAGTAGAGATCTCAACAAAAATATATATCTTTGACATAGATGATTTCTGCCCGCAGTACACACGTTGCGATCTAGAGTAAAAGGAGAGAAAAGGTAAGACATTTCAATGGTAGGGTTGAGAAAGGACGTTGTCCCCTATATGAATGATTCCTATGGACTGGTATAGAAAGTGGGGGAAACACTTTGTGGGCTTGAAAGAGCAGACTTAAAGGAACATAACTCTAAACCATCTTTATGGCCTATAGTAAATGTTGAGATAGGAAATAGTACTTATATGCCAGCTCCATGGGTGCTTACAAAGCAGGAGATGAACACAATTAATGAGAGGATGAGATCGACACATACACCTACAGGCTATGGTGCATCGATATGAAACATGTTTACTATGGATGATATACTGCTCTTTCTAGTTTAAAGACGCATGACTAGCATAACTTCCTAAAGGTAGGATGTGTTTCTAACTCTCCTTCTTGACATTTGTATCATTTATAACATGTTATTGACATCAAAAAGTCATGAATATGTGCAGCACATCTTGCCACTTATCATTGATGGATGTATGACCGAGGAGGGCATTCGAGAAGTCATATACTGTTTGGGATTACTTGCAAGGTACCGATCCTTCAATTGAAATTAACTAGGGTACTTATTTGCAATTGACGAGACTTACTTATTGTTGTGATTTTCCATGGCCAAGTGGATCACATCAAAAGAAATAGACATTTACTCCATACCAGCTAGAAAATTGGAGTACATAGAGCTCCTTTGCTTCTTGATGGAGAGAGAATTGCCTACGTCATTTTTTGACATCCAAGCCCATGTGATTATCCATCTTATTGAGGAGATAGAGCTTGCTGGAGTTATAAGCACACGATGGATGTTTTAGGTTGGAAGATACATGGGAGTCTTGAAGGGATTTGTACATCAAAGGGCAAGGCCCGAAGGATGGTAGAGGGATGATTTGAAACATGAGTGTATGTACTATCTCTCTGAGTACTTGCAACGTGTGGATGATGCAGATCCTTGTGCTTGGACGGCGGATGAATCAAGCAAGTTATCAGAAGAGGTGGTATGTGGGAAAGGAGTCAACACCATATTAGGGAATTTGGGAAAATCCATATATTTTGGAAATCACAAAATTGTGGACATGAAATTAATTATGGTAATTTCATTTATTTTGATAATTTCATTAAATTTGGTTATCATATATTGTAAGGAGCTTGTCTTTTAGAACATGTAAAATAGTGACAATTGTTTTCAATTTCAATTTAAATACAATTCTTTGCAATACTGAAGGGCAAGGTTGATCGAATGCATATAGGTGGTGTTTATAAACACCAATGTTAATGGAACACAATTCTTTGCAATACTGAAGGGCAAGGTTGATCGAATGCATATAGGTGGTGTTTATAAACACCAATGTTAATGGAACACAATTTTACTTGAGCTACTCTATTTTTTTGAATTAAAAAAAATGAACCTAACATACACTATCAACCTTCAAAATAACTATATGCTTAATGCCATTATTGGAGAGATTACACATTGTGTCTCTAGCCTTGAAGTTCATCACATCCTTCTGATCGCTCTGCAAACTCCCTTGAGCTTTTGCACATACATTTGGTGGAATCTTGACCCTCTGTGGAATTTTTTGATTCCTTGTGACCCATGAAAATACTATTGAGTCCACAAGCTCCCGAGTAGGATCTTTCTTGTTGCACATCCAATATTTATTCCAACAATCGGTGTAAACTTCGACATCACTTGCATTCTGCCTTTTACACACTGGTGCCCAATACTGTATTAAGACTTTCTTGTAGTTCTTAGATGACCTATTCACATCAATATTTCTTTGAGCTATGCCTAGCCAAATTGGATAGATTGGCTCTGCTAGGGCCGAACAAGGACAAAGTCCCCCTTTTTAACATCAATCATAGGTTGAAATGCTTCCTTAGGTCTCTTGCTTAGAGGACCACACTAGTGACCATCAAATTCTTCTAGACCGAAGAAGTGATCATCAAATTCTTCTAGACCTAAGAAGTGATCATTTTCATTAACATTAGTTATGTCCTCTCCATGTGTTTGTGGCCAGAATCTTTCATATTGACCACCATCCTGGACATTTGGTTTGCCTAGCTTCTCAATCATGTTTTTCCAGTATACTCAATCACCGGATTGATATACTTACTGAAAGGTGCGTCTGGTCCTTGCACTTCTATCCACCTTTGCTAATATTTTATGTAATCTTTGATGCTCTTTATCACTTCCAAGTGATCTTTGATGTACTCAAACATTGAAACCATACATGGATCTCCAATTGGCAATATTGGGTTCCCCTCATTATCCTTCTTCCATAGTTCAATGCCACCTTCTTTTGGCAACCATTCAATGGATTTTGGATGTACCTTATACTGCATCACTAGTACTTTATTTTGCATATAGAATCTATATTGAAGTGGCCTTGAGTGTCCCACTAATCCATCCTGGCCATCCACTTAAAAATATTCATCAAATGTGGGAATGTGAATGTTTGGCTAGTCCTCAACTTCTCAGAAAACCTACTGAACATTGCATCAATATCTTCATGTGTATGGCCGACCATTAAAAAGCCCAATTGGACCATCTTGAATACCCCTCTAGCAACCAACAATGAAAGATATGCAAACAAATACCGATTCTTGTTCTCTGATGCACAATTATCTAACTATAACGTCAAGTTTTCTGGCAACCTCCCAAAATCATTTCCTGGTTCAGCAAACCACCATTTTGATGCAGAAACCACTTCCGAATCATGTAGAGACCACATTGCTGGCTTCATGGGTGCCTTTCTAGAATTCAATGCATTCAATAATTTGCTATTGGACCTTGGCATTCCATCATATGTAAGGTCTCCATATTCATGCTTTTCATATCTTTCCAAGTTTCTAAAACACAAGGAAAGTGACCCAATTGTGAAATTAGGGTCTGATGTGGCCATAGGCCAATAGCAAAGTGTCCATTATTTCCCTATCCATGCCCATGAGTTTACAATGCCTGTCCCCACCATGAGTTACAATGCCTGTCAATGACACAGGTAATTGTGTTGCCTTATCTGTTTCCTTGGAGCGCACCTTCAATCTTGGGATGGCTGTCTTCTTTTGATCCATCTTGTCATGAATTATGCACAAATATTTTTGAGGATTTAATTGTGAGCTCAAGCGCCATGCATAATACAAATTTCTACAACTTAGTTATTGTAACATGTGGGTTTTTCGTTGTCGCATTAGCCTATTTCGTTCTTCTTGGCACTTAGTGGCACCCAATTGACCTAAATGATGCCACTACATATAGTGCATATCGAGAACTCACTTGTCTTGGATAGGCTTACATGTTTGAACTCTGTATTCCAAATCCTACCAAATGTGGACGTGGACATCTCTTTTTGATTTAGTTGCTTCAATGTCATATTTACTTTATTCAAAATGTCCACTTGCTTATAAACATCAGGTATCACAAGTTGTGTCTCCCTTGAGCCATCTGTTAATGTCCTGCTCTTGTGGGGCATCTGCTTAGCATTGTTTTGCACAAAATCTTGTATTATTGCCTTGCCTAACTCAGTATGATCCCATGATTTTCTGATAATTCCTTTGTTTCCATGCATAGATCTACGCATGCCATTCTCAAATTGACCCCTGTATTGATAATATGATGTAGTTGGAATTCTGTGCATCTCATACCATGCCCTGCTACATATCTTGACACCATTAAATGTGAACCTGTATTGCCTTGTTCCCACTGCATCCACACGGCATGCCATGTCCATGGAGTCATACACATAGTCTGTGTGAGCCTGCAAGCTACACTCCCAATAATCTCTTCGCAAGGCCAACAATGCATTGTGCCCTGCTACATATCTTGACACCATTAAATGTGAACCTGTATTGCCTTGTTCCCTTTGCATCCACACGGCATGCCATGTCCATGGAGTCATACACATAGTCTGTGTGAGCCTGCAAGCTACACTCCCAATAATCTCTTCGCAAGGCCAACAATGCATTGTGGTTTGCTAATTGCTAGCATTTGTTTCCACAGCAGTCAATGGTAGACACTTGCGCCACTGCCTCTAGGGTTGTTCTTTTAGGAGCTCCTGTAGTTGTGTACTCTTGGGCTTGCCTCTTCTCACCATACAATACATTCTCTTTTTAGCTAGGAACTTATCACCATTGCATGCAAATTGGCTGTCCATTCCTTGCTTATCTTGCATAACAGCATGTACAAGTGGTGATCCATCTTTGAAAGTTAATTGTTTTATGTGCGCTTTTGCCGCACAGGACTTGCCGGACACCGTATGCAAACCACGAATGGCTGCAAGCATACAACCAGGGAAGGAAGCTCAAACAGAATGCAAGGGTGTGTCACTCACCGCTCAACCGCGCCGCCTTGAAGGATTCCCGCGTCGCAGCCGTGAAGGAGGAGCCGCCGTCGCGCCGCTCTACCGCCTCTCCGTCGCCGTGCCGCTACACAGTGCTCGATCGCTCTCTCACTCTCTCTCTCTCTCTCTCACACGCAGGAGAAGGAAACCAAGGAGATAAGGCAAGAGCACTCTTGTATTCACAACACATGAGAATGAGGATTTTAGGGTTACATTTTACTCTTATAGGTGACTTGGCCGTTCACACTTGGGTACCCATACATAGCCGGCCGATCCTAACCCTTATCCTACTGATATTCAAGGTGCGCCTCTCATCGGCGATCACCCAATCCCTTCATCCTTAACATATGGTGCCGACAAGCCCAGCCCATGACTCAGAATATTTAAATTAATGACGTAAAACATAGAACGTCTCAATGTCCGTCATGGGTTAACATGCCCCCCTTCCTGATATAGATTCCGTCCTCGGAATCTATGGTAAGCTCGAGAGGGTTGTTGTTGACCGTCTGCAAAACAGGGAAGTAGAGTGAAGGTATGCTGGAATTCAAAAGATATAAAGTGTATAAATTCAAGCATGTTAGACCACAATGGATGTTGCTATGAGAACTTAGTTTAAGGGTCACATGAATGAGCTAGTGTAGCAAATTAACAGGAGTTTAAAATTATTGAAAGTAGAGTAAGCAAGGTGTCAAAGGTTAATCAAGGTTTATAACTGGCCTAAGTCAAGGAAAATAACCAAGCTTAATAAATAAATAGATGACCACACTGTGTCTACTCTAAGAACAAGTTAATACCACAAGCCTAGGGACATAAGAAACATCAGAGTTACAGGAGCTTTTTGCCTTTTTTTTAAAAATGCACGTGACAATTTTTACACACAATGGCGACCTTCCTAAGGCAAAACTAACATCGATCCTAGTACCATGTTTAACACAAGGCATTATCCAGGAATCTATTAGCTCACTTTAGGCAAGGCTACCCCCTACCAACCAAGGCATCGGTCTGGAGTAGAATACTCCTCGCCTACCAAGTATCGATAAGGCGATAGGCCAACATCAAAGCACATCATAGACTTGTATTGCCATTTATTGTAGGCTTTTTAAAAAAAATCTATTTCTTTTGATCTTCGCTCCTGAACTATAATTTGTCTTGCATCCTTTCGACAAAGGGGTAATAGCTATGTCCTAGAGGTCAACACACACATGGCCAGGTGTCAAACATTAAGATGTTTTGACCCTAGACCTAAGACAATCATATTCCAAGGTTAACTAAAGACGTCATGCTGCCTTGGAATATTACCAATAAAGTTAAGCTCATTAATGATTTACACTAGCATGCAAGCAACTTCAAAAACTAAGTAGTACATTGACAATTTCCATGTGGTCATGCATTATAGTTTATGCAATTGATTGAACAGTAAAAACGAAAGAGAGTGGGTATGGAAGAATTACACCTGTAATTGGAGATCTCCTTGATTTGACGAGACAGCTTGCAATTTGATGTAGATATATTTTGATGAATGTTGCGGTAGTCTCAGGACTTGAAAGCGAACCCACCTCAAACTTTTTAACCTGTACAATCAACTAACAAGCACTATACCTCGAGAGGCACATCAGTGTGAAAATTTCAAGACTTGTTTAAGGAATCTAAACTAGAAAAAACTTGAAAACACTAACCTACCTACCAGTCACCACACTACTACTGAGGATATGGTAAGAGGATGTTGTAGAGTCCTGGCTCTAGCCCTAAGGCTAAGCCTCTATCCGCATCATCCAAACAAATAAAGTCAACCTCAGTAGTGCCATGAGTTTCATCCGTCCATTCATCATTGTCAGATATTTCCTTTTCATTTTCCCATCCACATAAACTCATCAAAAATGTAACCATGCGAGGATAGTCATCTTGTGAAAAAGGAAAGTATTGGGCTATCGGGGATATGTCCTCTACGGAGTAGGGGTCAGTCATGGTCAATAGGTGAATTAGCCATTCTAATTCCTCAACATTTTCCTCTCTGGCTAGTACATCTATATGATCCCATTCAGTTTCAATTACAGGATAGCACATGTGGAATATCTGAGAAAGGTACAGATGATACCTCTCACCAAAGGTAGGAGTGGATGAAGTGTATGATGATCGGGCATCTGCCATATCTGCAAACACAGATATAGCATCAGTAGGTTTATCAGGACAATCTAGTTCTTGATTGTATACGGATATTTCTCTTGTTTTTGTGCTCTTGCTCTTTTTACTATTTTTTGTTTTTCTTTTCTTTGTTTTTTTTAAAAAATGTATGAAGCTATATATATACATCCCCTTGAATTTGGCAATTACATGGTCAGGAAAAAAGGTTAAGGAGGAAGCATTAGAATGTCAAGCGTGAGTACATGCTCCCCCTTTCCTTGGGTAGATCATATTATTTGCAATGATGTTGCAGCCTCTTGGAACCAATTTGTCCAGCGGGGGTCATAGGTTGTGATGTGGGTAGATAGCTTTTTATGACCCTTGTGGCCACATCAATTGCAGAGATGGTAGTGTATGCTCCCATTGACGAATGTAGGAAATGGTTTCCGACGATACTATTACAAGGGGAGACGTAGACTTATCGGTTTTTTGTTGGGTGTTGACAAAAGTAGGTGTAGAGCATGTAGAAACTTCTATATGAGTGTGTGCCTGGCATGAGGAGCTAGATGCTTCATGTGGCTCCCCCCTTCTTGAGCTAGGTGGTAATGATCGATATCGTTTGGGAATCCAAACTAACTCTGGAAGAAGTGGTGTGGAGCACTCTGTTACCTTTCCCTTACCACGATCTTGAATTATCGTTGGGGTGGCAACAATTGGTTTGCAAGGTTTTACAGGTGATGTAGAGGGATTCAACTTATGTTTAGGGACCCAAATCTGGTCATTTCCCTCGTAGTACCCTTGGGCTACTAATAATTTTTTAGGGATCCATCGTGATGTTACATTGCCCTTTTTCGGGTGGGTAGCTGCTTTCCTTTTACAAGGTTTCTTGGTGGCTGAACGAGATTGAGTAGGGGAAGTAGCTGTTAGCGAAGCTTTGGGGACCCATTTGTATGTACTCTTTGGCATAGTAAGCAAAGCTTTAGGGACCACCTTGCCTGTTTCCACTCTTGGCGTTGAAGCGTTAGAGGGGTGGCCAACAATCGAAGATGGTTTTGCCACTGGACTTTGTGATTTTTCATTATCTAATATTTGAGTGGATGACTTAGGTGCGGGATTTTGAGCGGTCAAACCTAGTGTTGGTTCTTGTGTTGTGACTTGTCTGGTTGCCCAATCGATATTGCACTTGGTGGCCATCATCCATTTGTGCCCTAAGATTACAGTCCCTTCCATGGTACCAGCAGGGCATAACCAAAAAGCTTTGAATTATGGTTCCCTTGTCATAAGCAACCGGAGTGTACAGAATTCCTGAGATAGGGGTTTTCTTCTTGTTGATTTCTTGAACTTAGATAGAACTCTTGATTAAAGGTGGTTTTCCCAGTTGACACCACACACCATATGATAGCAAATTGTGTTGAGCTCCTGTATCCAATAATGCATTATACAGCACCTCCCCGTAAGGACTCTGTAACTCAATTGGGTATCTTAGAGGTGGGTCAGATTCCAGTGCATCCTCCTCTGCTTCCTCAAAAAATACTTGCGTAATTCCCAAGTTGGCTTCTCGTTGTCGCCTAGCACGCTGTTCTTTGGCTTCGACTCTTCGCTTGTATCTTTTTAAGCTCAGCTTGTTCTTTTGCTGCCTTCTTTTGATGGATTGCATGTAACTCCTCCTGGCTCAGGGGGTCATAGTATCTTTTGAATTTACTCCCATTAAGGAATCCAATGGTTTCAACTCCGTCGAGAGTCTCCACTACCTTGCGGGGTAATTTCACATACTCTATATGGTCCCTTACCAGCATATTTGAGCTTCTTCTTTTCGTTTCGCACTCCATACATCAGGACTTTATCCCCAACCTTGATGTCCTTATCCTTTAGATGGCGATCAAACCATTTTTTCCTTCTATCCTTCTCCGCAAGGGCATTGTATACAGCCAATTGTCTTTCTTCGTTTAGCCGCTCATCAAGGATATATAGACGCTCTACTAAGGGATTACCATCCCAACCCTCTTGAGTAGCAACACGAAGACTAGGAATGATAAATTCCCACGGCATGACTGCTTCTTGGCCATATACCATTTTGAATGGTGTGCAATTAATAGCCACTTTGTACGCAGTACGATAGGCCCATAAAGCTGTCGTAAGCTTTAGTGCGATGAGCTTCAACTGTCTTTGTCAAAACAGAGATTAAAGTCTTGTTGGTACTCTCGACTTGGCCATTTGCTTGCGGATAGTAAGGAGTAGATTTATGATGGGATATCATCAAATTTGTTGTGAGCTCCTTAATCACTTCATTTATAAAATGCGTACCATTGTCGCTCACAAGTTCAAAAGGACAACCGAATCGTGTGATTATATTTTCAAAGAGGAACTTGGCTCTTGTCCTCGCATCTGCCTTACATGTTGCTTTCGCTTCAGCCCATTTGGTCATATAGTCAGTGGCCACAATAATATAGCGAGATTGTGTGTTTCGGGCCGCTGGACTAATTGGACCTACAAAGTCTAAACCCCACTTTTCAAATGGTTGGTTTACTTTGATCGGATGTAGGGGCATCTGATCTTTCCTCTGGGGTTTCTTATATCGTTGGCATTCATTGCAACCCTTCACAAAGAGTGATGCGTCTTGGAACATAGTGGGCCACCAATACCCTGATTGTAATATCTTTCGCGCAGTTAAGTCTCCTGAGAAGTGACCACCGGCTACGCCCATATGTGCCTCTTGCAAAATGTATAGATACTCATCCTCGCGGGCACGACGCCTAAGAACGTCATCCTTTCCTCTTTTATAAAGAGTCCCGGCTATCAGGCAATAGGGTTCGCATTCTTTGATCAGCTTTCGAGCTAGATCTTTACGAAGCTCCTTGGGTGGAAAGCCATTAACCAAAAAGTTAACAATCTTCTCACTCCATTCAGGCATTGTCTCCACCATGAACAGGGAAGTGTCAGGTAAGTCATCATCAACCCCCGTAGGAGCCTCACCATTAGGTATGCGAGACAAATGATCAGCCATAACATGTTTTTTGCCAGGTCTCACAACAACAGTGAAATCAAACTCAAGAAGAATCAATAGCCATCGTGTGATTCTTCCTGTGGAGCATGGTTTGTTTACCAGATACAACAATGCTTGATGATCCACATAGAAAACAAACTTGGTGGCAAGGAGGTAATAACGAAATTTCCTTACTGCATATATCATTGCCAACCCTTCTTGCTCCGTAGTGGTGTAGTTCATCTCAACATCGTTCAACTGGTGAGACTGGCAAAGCTAATGGGGCAGTCTAGCTTGTGTTCTCCAGGTTGAGTCAACACACACCCAATAGCAAAGTTTGATGCATCAATATGCACATGGAAGAGTAAATCCCAGTTAGGCATTCTCAAGATTAGAGCACTCGCCAAGGCCTTCTTTAATAGCTCATAGGCACGGTCACATTCTTCGGTCCAAATAAACTCGATGAGAAGCTTATATAATGGTCGAGCTATCTCGGTGAAGAAGAGAATAAACCTTTGATAATAACCAACGTGGCCCATAAAGCGTTGGACTCCCTTGTAGTTGGTGGGTGGTGGCAGTTCCAGAATGACCTTGATTTTACTCTCGTCCGTGGAAATCCCATTTTTGGACACTATATGCCCTAAGATAACTCCGTGTTTAACCTAGAATTGGCATTTGAAAGGATTCAAGGAGATGCGATATAATCTACACCTTTATTTTTCATAAACACATCAAGTGCTCATCCCAAGAGGAATGAACACAAAGATCATCTAAGAAAGCTTCACAGAAGTCCCTTAGATATTCCTTAAAGGCCGTGTTTATCAATCGTTGGAATGTTGCAGGTGCATTGGTCAAGCCAAAAGCCATGACGCGAAAGGCAAACACTCCAAACTCCGTGATAAATGCTGTTTTAGCTTGGTCCTCAACTGCAATTGTGATCTAATTGTAACCCGAGTACCCATCTAAAAAGCTATATGCCTCCTTGCCTGCCACTCTTTCAAGCACATGTTCAGAATATGGCAAGTGGTAATGATCCCTTCTGGTGGCTGCATTAATGATCCCTTCTGGTGGCTGCATTAACCTTCCCTTCTGGTGGCTGCATTAACCTTTTTGAGATCAACGCACACTGAGTTTCCCATTCTTCTTTGGCATGATGACTATTGGAGAAACCCATTCTGAGTGGTCAATTGGGTATATGAATCCACATTTTACCAGCTTTTCAATTTCCTCTTGTACAATCTTTGCGTACTTAGGATTCATTGGGTAGGGACGTTGCTGGACTGGTTTAGCAGTGCTAATCATTGGAATCGTGTGTTGCACCACCGAGGGTGGAACACCCTTCATATCATGATATGTCCAAGCAAATATGTCCTTGAATTCTTTAAGAAGCTTCGTAAGTGCAGCTTCTTCCACCTTGGTGAGGTCTTGAGCAATGAAAACTGGTTTAGACTCCTCACCCAGATCTGCTAAGTCTATCTCCTTAACTACCGCCGCAGGGCCATCGTAGGCACCGCTACTCCCATTGGTAGGCGTTCGTTGGGCTTTTGTGTAGACTACTTTACGTTGCCCTGTGTGTGGTGAATGATTTGAAATGCTCGGGTGCGGGGTGTAAGTCTACTGGTTCTTGTTGTGCCCGATTTTTTTCTTTTAATTCCGCCTCCTTTTGTTGTTAAGCCAACTCTTGGTTTTTCCGCCTTCTTGCAGTACGACTTAGTTTTGGCTTCTCTTCGATTTCTAATTGGGTGACGTCATGAGGTTGCGGAATACACCACATGACACTTTGGAGGTATTGTCCCCAATTATCCGCTATCTTCCGATGAGCGTCAATGGCTCCTACATAACTAAGCCATTATGCAGTGGATCTCTCCTTATTTATTGCAGTTCGTACATTAGCTTGATAGCGTTGGCGCTTATGTCTCGTTTTCTTCTTACCAAGTTTTTGATTTTTGTTTCTATCAGATTCGGACTCACTTGGTCGATCTTCACTTAGGAGGCCACTGTCCTAGGCCTTGAGCACCTTGCTTCCACATTTGGGTGAATATTTGATTCATTTTTCCCATCAGGCTCAGGGTCAGTTTCTTCTTGAGATTCATACTTAGAGTTGCATTGGTCAGAGTCTTCGCTACTTTCAGTGTCGGTGGAGTTTGCCACGTTCTCGCCATCAGGAGTGAAGTGCATAACACCTATCATGTTTATTGGCACTAACGGTGGCATATCTTGCCCCTCAGGTGTTACCCAACTTGTACCTATATTTCCCCATGTGTCTATGGTTGCCGCTAGGTGTACCCAATCCACGTTATCCGACTCAGTCATACCCGGTAGGACATCCATATAAGGAGAATCTTTCCCATCATCAGTCTCTTTTTTGCATGTATAGCAATACCTTAATGGGGCGGAGTGAACAGTGGTATCCGATCGATTATCGATGATAACCTTGCTTCCTAACGGATGCGCACGACCATTCTCAAGATCAACTCGAATGACAGAGTCTTGGAATTGTAGGTAGACATGGTTTTTCGACCAGTCATGCACCATTTGTGCCTCCCTCATGAAAGGACGTCCTAAGATCATTTGATATGACATAGGATGCTTGGAGAAATCCATTACAATGAAGGTATGTCTTACCTTGTACCCCAGAACCTTGATCTTAAGGTCCCTTAACATTCCAATAGGTTTAGCAATAGTTCCATTTGCCATCTTAACCACTATGTTTGTGACTTCGAGGTGAGGTCTCCCCATAGACTCCCAACAGTTTTTAGTCACAATGCTCACGCCAGCACCACCATCAAGGATTCCCTTTAGAGTTAATCCCTTGGTAGTAATGGAGAGGGTTGCATTAGATTCGTCACCTTCAAAGTACTGACCCAACTTGTTCACAGGTATTTCAACGACCGAATCTTCATCTAGGTTGGGTTGTAGATCCCCATGTTCCCCTTCATCTTGAAGCGTGTCGGGTCTATCCATATTTGCAAATTGTGGTAGCCCCGCCTTTAGTTCTCCATTGAGAAATGCCCGAAGAGCTAAGAATAGCTCAGGATCTTCGTATAATTTGGATATGATCGTGGTTCTGATCTCAGAGGACATGAAATCCATTAGCTTAGACACATTCAATGGTACTTTTCGAGATATCGCCCCTTGACTAGGAACTGGTGAAGATGGAATCACTTCCTCTTCAATGGGGTCAGGCATTCCTTCACTAGACATTCTTTCCAGCAAGAAGGGTGTTTGCCCACTTTCGGATGTCCTATCCTCACTTTCTTCCCGAATGATACTAGGTATAGCTAACGGTTTATGGTTCGAACTTGCGTAGGAAACACTGTGTCTGGAATTTTGATTTTTCTCGGGTTTGGCTCCAGTTCTCTTTGTGTTTCTTCCACCAAACCCCTTAAGTGTTGCACTTGTTCAATCTCCTCAACTGGGTTTGGGTAAGTTCCAATCTTTTTCTTAAGGGTTTTTGGCCCACAAGGCTTGTCTTGGGGAGTCTCAGTCAGTTTGGGTGGTCGAGAGGGCATTAACTGACTTGGTTGTGGGGCCGAGGAAGTTTACTTCTGTTTTCCCTTATTTATGTACTCGCTTGATTCTCCTTCATTGAGCTCGCGAGTGGGTTCCTCCCTTAAGCTAGTGGCCTTGGTCCCCATGGTTTCTATTGAATCAGAATCATCTTCAGGATCATTCATATACACGGGGTCGTCTCCTGTCCCTATGTTGATCCTTGAACTAGGTTTGGAGCTCGTGGCATTAAGCGATCTCTTCCGCTGCATTTTCTTTTTCTTTGCTCGAGCAATTGATGCAGTATCCCTTTCTTCAAGAATGTAGTTTTGATTTTGAAGCATTGATCGTGTAACTACATTCGCGGGTACAACGGGTGTGGTTCCTCGTGCTTGGTTGGTGACCTCAACCAAATTCAATGGCGTAATCTTGGGTGCATTAGGATTATGTGGACATTGAGCAATCAAATGATCTATGCCACAACGATTACATGTAAGTACCGGCATTCCCGATGTGCTCCCTTGATTTGGTTGCATTTGAGTAGAGATCTTCTGTAGCCTATTAGGGCACTCCGCTACACGATGCGGTCCACCACACTCATAGCATTGAAGAGGTGGTCTCCTTGCCATGGTATTAAGGTTTTGCCCTCTTGTGGTGAGAGCAGCCGCTTGATATACAGGCTTGACTTGCCCGAAATAATCCTCCATGTAGTACTGGGGAATCATTTCAAACGTATCAATCCCGTATGGAGCAGTGGGGTCTATCTCCTCTTCATAATCCCCACACGCACTATGTGACTCACAACCCATTTGGTTTATAGGAGTAATCCTTGGATGTGGAGGTTGTGGTCCTAGCACTGGCGGTGGTAACGGCACAGACTGGACTACATTCGGATTCCTTGGAACTATGTGCTGTGATGGTTGCTTGACAGGTTATGCGGGCATTAGCGCGGGTACTTGAGGTGTGTTTGACCAGGCTAGTGGTGCCTGGTTTGCTAACATCCGCTTAAGTACTAGGCAATCCTTAGATTGATGGCCGTACTTACCACATGCATTGCAATTCCCATTGAATTTAACTCTGAATGTGGGACATTCACTCGTGCTATGTGGTCCTAAGCACACCGAACACCATTGTTGCTCTCTCGTTCGTTGGGTACATATGGCTATTCTGAGGAGCTCGATTACCCCTAAAGTATTCTTGGAGAGCCTTAGTAAGGTCGGTCACAGACATTTCAGATATCTTGGGCTCCTTGGCAATAGGTTTTACCGTCATTGACTCGTGCCTAGATACTTGCGAACTAACGGATTTTGTTTCTGAAGACACCTTTTTACCTGCAATCATCAAGTTGTCTTCTAACTCGGGGGGGTCGCTCACAAAAAAATGTGAATATCACACGTGAGTTCAATAGAAGCATATTTTTAATTTATGAAACTTATAGAAATATATTTACATAAGGGTAGGATTTTAAATTTTTTCAAAAAAATTTACAGATTCATAAAGAAAAGTGGATATTATATGGATTAAAAAATTCACAGATAAGGGATTTAAAATATAGGCTTCGTGGCCAAGCTTCCTCTTGTGGGCTTCACTTCTCTCTAAAGAATCAAGCCAAAAACCAAGGGTAAGCCTAAAACAATGGTGTTTTACTCTCTTCTTCAATGGTAATCTTCTTCCCAACCTCTCTAATGCTTGGGAAGTATTTTAATCCATGGTTTCTTCTTAAAACCATGATTTTATTGATTTATATTGCTTAAATGGATTAATGTTAATCTTTTATGCTTAAATGTAATATTTTTGATTTGTAAATCTCTCTTTTTGTAAGAATACTCACCTTTATGGATTAATCCTTCTTGGAAGGATAGATCTTAGTCCTAATCTCATTTTCTTACCCAAAACTCTAAGCCTAACAAGCTAGAGATGGAGGTTAGCATTCTTATAATTTTTAATCTAATTAAAATGAGGATTAATTCATTTATGCTTTCTTTGATGTTAAGAAAATTCATAATTATTCATTTTAAAATGAAAGTGAGCTTATGCGAACATTCTTATAATTATTTTCATATGGAAGTCATATTTGGGTATTTTTTCTTAATAAAAAAGATGCTTAAATGTAATTATGCTTATATTTATGCTTAGATTTATGCATGAAGAATTTTTATATCAAAAGAGGAAGTCTCACCATATTTTTATGTAATTATTTTTATGCAAAATTTTAAGAATTCAAAAAGATAAATTTTCACGATATTCTATGTATAAGACATTTTAAATGTTAAAAGATGGATTTTTGTCACATTTTTTGAATATACATTTACAGTATGTATGCATAAATGTCTAAAAGGTAAAAAGAGGAATTTATGTCATATTTTAAAATAGGTATATTCATGGTATGTTTATACATGGGTATTTTTATTTATTTATCAAAAGAGGAATTTTCATCGTATCTTTAATTAGGAAAATGCATAAACTAATTTTGGTATCAAAAGAGAAAATTTCATCATATTTTGATATAGATACTTTATGGCATGTTGATACCTAGGTCTAGTTGGAGAAAAGAATATTTTAGTATAATTTATGTGAATATTTTAAACAAATCATGTATGCACATTCATTAAAAAGATCATTGGAAAAATAAATATCCTTGTTAAATTCCATTATTCATGAATAGAATTATTTATAGTTCTATTATGTCCAAGGAAGAATGAATTTTTATAATTTTGGATATTTACCCTTACGAATAGAAATCATAGTTATTTTATTAGATAAATGAAAAATATCTTTAGGAATAAATTCAAGTAATTCGGTGCTAGACCATGACCACGTGAGAAAGGTGGGTCAGTAAGATGCGTGCCCATCTCTTGTTAAATTCCATTATTCACGAATAGAATTATTTATAGTTCTATTATGTCCAAGGAAGAATGAATTTTTATAATTTTGGATATTTACCCTTACGAATAGAAATCACAATTATTTTATTAGATAAATGAAAAATATCTTTAGGAATAAATTCAAGTAATTCGGTGCTAAACCATGACCACGTGAGAAAGGTGGGTCAATAAGATGCCTGCCCATCTCTTAAATAAGAAATTAAGCCAAATCCTGTGACCATTCCCATTTCTTCAGTACGAAGAATGGATAACCGGCTAAATTAGAGAAGTTTTCCCTAAGACCCAAAATTGTCTAGAAATAAGCTAGAACTTCGTTGTAATTAATGGATATTTATGCATGAAAATCATTTATGATGGAAATCACACTTTTAATATAAAAAAAATCTTTTATGCATATGTTTATGCATACAAATCAGTTATGATGAAAATCACACTTTAATATAAAAAATATCTTTTATGCATACAAATTATTTATGATGAAAATCACTCTTTTAATATAAAAAATATCTTTTATGCATACAAATCATTTATGATGAAAATCACTCTTTTAATAAAAAAATATCTTCTATGCATATATTTATGCATACAAATCATTTATGATGAAAATCACTCTTTTAATATAAAAGAATTTCTTTAATGCATCCATTTATGCATAAAAATCGTTTATGATGAAAATCACACTTTTAATATAAAAAATATCTTTTATGCATATATTTATGCATACAAATCATTTATGATAAAAATCACTCTTTTAATATAAAAAATATCTTTTATGCATATATTTATGCATACAAATCATTTATGATGAAAATCACTCTTTTAATATATAAAAGAATTTCTTTTATGCATCCATTTATGCATAAAAAATATTTATGATAAAAATCACACTTTTAATATAAAAAATTATCTTTTATGCATATATTTATGCATACAAATCATTTATGATGAAAATCACTCTTTTATGATCAAAATAAAAATTTCAATATGCTTCCTTCTATGCATAGAATTTAATTCTAAAGAAAGTAACACTTTTTTAATAAAATATTTTTAGTAAGCATTTTTCTATATCTAGGATGAAAAATAACACTTTAAGAATACATATATGATGGGAATTACTCTTTTGAAATAAAAAAAGTAAAACTTATTTTTCACAATTTTAAAAAATTTTGCCATAACCTCCTTTGTATGGCTGACCATTTTTCAATTTTTAACTCTCTAAAATTAATTAGAAGTTCACCAAGAGTATTTAAATCATTCTAATATAAACATTTTCTATTTATCAAAGAGAAACATTATGAAAAGCTTGATTTTATCCATTAATCATTCATCTAGGATAAAGAATGGTTGGATTTACTAAAGAAGAGAGGGGAATGCCTTTTTTCAATGAGGATCCATTTTGCATCTTCTTGAGGATGGTTTTTGAATGTCAAAAGATATTTGATGTATTGGTTGCCAGTTCTTGTTGTTGTCGTCTCTTGATCAATAATAGCATCAGGAACTAAGACTTCTTCCTCTCCTTCAACAAGAGGTGGTTCCTCATAAATTGGGTGAGAAGGAAGTGTTCCTAAAAAGGGTTTCAAGAGATGAATATGGAAAGAGTTGTGGATATTCCAATTAGATGGCAACTCTAGTCTATAGGCCACATCGTTATCTTTTCAATAATTTTAAATGGTCCATAGTATCTAGGTGCAAGTTTAACTGTAGGGAATTTTTCCACACTCTTCAATCGTCTCTTCTCAATTCTCAAAAGTACATAATCACCTTCTTGAAATGAAAAATCTTCACGCTTCCTATTTGCTAGAAATGTATACTTCTCTTGAGCTCTTGCAATACAATCACGTACTTCAGATAAAATGCGATCAAAGTCTCGAGTATATTGGTCAATAGCTTCAATCTTATGGGAGAGTCTAGTAGCCGGAATAGGCAAAGCTCTACCATAGATAATCTTAAATGGTGCTCGACCAGTAGAGCAGAATGAGGAGTATTATTATAAGCAAATTGGAGTAGATGTATGTACTTATCCCATGAACTGGGAAACATAGGCTCTAAGCATATCCAAGATAGTGCTATTCGTGACTTCGGTCTGTCCATTTGATTCAGGATGAAAAGCCGTAGAAAAATCTAACTTAGTGCCTAAGTTTGAGAAAAGAGCAATCCAAAAGTGACTACAAAATTGGGAATCTCTATCGGAAACTATCACTTTGGGTAGACCATGATGAACAAAGATTTGCTTGACAAATATGGTCACAGCTTGCTGAGAAGTCAGTGTCTTTTTACATGGAATGAAATAGGCTTGCTTACTAAACCTATCCACTATTGTCCAAATCATGGAATGAAATAGGCTTGCTTACTAAACCTATCCACTATTGTCCAAATCATGTCATGAGGATGACTGGAAGTAGTAGGAAAGCCTGTAATGAAGTCCATAGACACTTGTTCCCATGGTCGGCGGTCTGGAATGGGTAAAGGCATAAGCAATCCCAAAGCTTTGCCTTTGTAGCTTTTAATGGCTTGAGAAATGTTACACTCAGCTACAAATTTTGCTACAATATTTTTCAAATGAGGCCAAAAGAATTCTCGAGAAACTACTTGAAGTGTTGCGAAAACTCCTCTATGTCCCATGAATGGTGGTTGGTGCATCTCTTCCAAGACAAGTTGTCTATAGGGTTGAGTAACACGTAATATTTTCTTAAAGAAAAGATAACCATCATTATGAGAATAATTTCCTTGAGGTGTCCAATTGTTTTCACGCAATTTGATCCATATCTCAGAAAAATCTGGATCTACTTCATAAGTTTCTTTCATAAGTACAAATGGTTCACTTTCAATAGCGGAAATGTTGTTAATATGAGGTCTTCTACCTAAAGCATCGGCAACAACATTTTCCTTTCCAGGTTGGTATTGAATCATGGGTTGGAACCTATGAAAGATGTCCATTTGATGTGCCTATCTGAAATAAGGGGTTGTGAAAGCAAATGCCTAATTCTTTGTTGATCAATCTTGATAAGAAATTTTAAACCCATTAGGTAATGCTTCCAAATCTTCAAGGCATGCACAACTGCTGCTAATTCCTTGTCATATATACTAAACCCGTTAGGTAATGCTTCCAAATCTTCAAGGCATGCACAACTGCTGCTAATTCCTTGTCATATATAATTTGTTTCAGCAGGTTTTAGCTTTCGACTTTCATAGGCAATAGGATGGTTGTCTTGCATAAGCACAACAGCAAAACCTTTGCCGCTAGCATCAGTTTACTACCACAAAGAATGGTCTTTGAAAGTTAGGTAGTGTAAGAACTAGTGCATGAGTTAATGCATCCTTAAGTGCTAGAAAAGATTTTCTTGACTTTCGGTCCAATGGAAAAATGTAGTTTTCTTGAGAAGTTCCGTCAAAGGATGTGCAATATAAGCAAAATTCTTGACAAACTTTCTATAGTAACTACATAGACCGAGAAAAGATCTAAGGTCATGAATGTCTCTAGGTGTAGGCCAAGAGGCTATACACTCAATCTTCTTAGGATCCACACGGATTCCTTTAGCTGACACTATATGGCCTAAGTATTCAATCTCTTTTTGAAAGAAAGAACTCTTTTCAGGATTGACATACAATTCATTTTCTCTCAAAAGGTTAAACACTTGCTCCAAGTGTTGCTCATGCTCTAGACGATTCTCGCTGAAAACAAGAATATCATCAAAGAACACCACAACAAAGCTTTGAAACTTTAGGAAAATGCAATTCATCATACGACTGAATGTAGCTAGAGCATTGGTCAAACCAAATGGCATAACCAAAAACTCATAATGGCCAATCTAGGTTCTAAATGCAGCCTTGAATATGTCCTGACTCAATCATGCATACTTGATGATAACCAGACTTTAAGTCAATCTTGCTATAGACCTTTGAACCTCTAAGCTTATCAAGTAAGTCATCTACCCTAGGGATAGGGTATCTGTTCTTGACAGTGATTTTGTTCAATGCTCGGTAGTCAACACACATTCGAAAAGTTCCATTCTTCTTCTTAACAAGAAGGACTAGAGCTCCAAAGGGTGAACTACTAGGTCTAATAAGGCCTCTTTCTAACAAATCCTCGATTTGTTTTTGGATTTCTTTTTGCTCTAAATTGTTGACTCTTTAAGGAGCTTTACAAGGTGGAGAGTTGCCTGGCAATAAGTCAATACTATGGTCTTCAGGCCTAGACTTAGGTAATCCTGGAGGTAAATCTTCCATAAAACAATCCCTGAATTTGGAGATATAAGGATCAAGTTTTGGACTTTTGGATGTGGTAAACTCAGCGCTAAGCTGGTTAACCCAAACCATATAAGTCTTCTCCCTTTTCCTAAGAGCTCGCTTTGCTTGAGTATGACTCAATAAAGGGCTCATCTCTCCTTTGACTAGACATTGGAGGAAAATATTTTCACTATCCTTCCTTACACAAATGCTATGTGTAGCATAGTCTATAATAGAGTTGTACATATGTCTCCAAGGCATACCCAATATAACATCTACGCCTTGTAAAGATGCAACTAAGAAACCCCTTTTTTCTGTTAAGGAATTGATGCTTAATCATCAATGAATGTGACACAATAGAGATAGACCCCAATAAATGGTGTCCTCATAGGACCACATGCATCACTGTGTATAAGTTGTAATTTTTGGAACCAAGTATAGCGAATGAGCTTGAGGTTTACCTTCTGCTTCTGAATAGTCAGGGTTAGAGTTACCCTCTTGCTCAAGCGATTTATCTTCATTGTCATCCCCTTCAAGCATATTGACTCGTGCCGCAGGTGTCTGATTCTTTGCACGTTCTGGGCAATTTGGTGCTATATGTCCTTCTTTATGACATCGAAAACATTTGATCGGAGGACCTTTGAGCTAGCCACCATTGACTTTCTTTGAATTTGATTTGCCTTTGACCATCTCCTTGCCTTTGTCGAACCCTGGCTTATGAAAATTTCTTGAAGCATGAAAAGGTTTAGAGTGGTTACTCTCAAATGACTTGGCCTCTCTAGGAAAACCATTTTTGCGTTCGAAATTTGTTGCCAAAGATATAGCTGTAGAAAGTGAATGAGGTTTAAACATATTCACATCGGCCCTAATTGTAGACTTAAGACCCGAAATGAATTTCCTCTTTTGGTCCTTCTCATTGACTTTCTCCACAACCTGTACCTGTAGTAATGTATTCCAAAACTTCTCCACATACTGAGACATGCTTTCTTTTTCAAGTTGATGCAATGTATCCCATTGATGCCTAACCTTAGATTTAAATTGTGAAGGTAAGAAATGCTTTTTCACTAGCCTTTGAAACCTTTTCCATGAATCCGGTTTGTCACGTCCTTGCTTGATGACGCTCCACCATAAAGCTGCGCTATCCACCATGTGATTAGCCGCACATTTGATCTTGTCCTTCTTGGAAAATTTCTCCCCCAAAAAGTAGTCATCCAGTTGACTCAGCCATGCCAAAAGGACTCGAGCATCTTTCTTGCCATCATAATTCTGAAATGAAAAAGCTTTACAACTGATTTTAGAATCTTTTCGTGAATTTTGTGCTTGAAGTGTAGTATTGACAGCTCTTTGGATGATGTCGTCTTCGTCATCATAAGATGGCAAAGAGTCACGCTTATGCCTTCAACTCGTGAGCTGTCGCTCCAATTCAATTTGTATCTCTCTCTCTTCTACAATTTGTTGTTGTAGAGATTGGAGTTGCTCTTGAATTGTAGGTGAAATAGGAAAATTTGCCATAGTGCTCATGCAAACAATGTAAATAAGTAAAATTGATATTATTTGATGTATGTAAATAAAGCAAATGATTGTACTTATCTCAATTCTCCCGCAATTCGATTTGTGTTGAAATTGAACAAAGACTTTGGTTCAATGGTTGGGACGAATTCCCTTCGTTTCGCACAAGTCCCGAGCAATTCCGAGTGATTTGGGAGACTTGGGCTAGTCGAAATGCTGAAGAAATAATTTTTTGCACCTTAAACACTGCTCAAACAATTTTAAAAACTTAGCCAAACCTCTATAATAATTTTTAGAATTTTTTAGAAATTATTTTGGAATTTTCTGGCATTTATTTGGCCTTTTTAAGCCTCTTTGAACCCTGAAAAATCAATTTTCTGCACCCAAAAATCTGAAAATTGCAATTCTTTGGAATTTCCCTTGAAATAGGAAAATAGGTAGTGTGAAAGCTCCAAAAGTTGATGTGACATGCATTGGGCTTGGAAAAAGTAGAATTGGATTAAGTTGGGGATTGGGCTTAATGAAGAAGATTAAGTAGTAATTAGTGATTTTTGGTCTTCCTCTCCCTCACGCTTTTTGCCTATGAGGCGCATTTTGGCGCATCGAATTTGCTTGATTATATATGTTTTTCATAGCTAAAGCTCACATAGCATGCAAACCGTCAATTATAGGATTTTTGCAGCTTGAACCTCTTCTAATTCTGAGCAGGGCAGGTGAGGTTTTGGCCATGGGGAATCCATCTATACGGTCAAATCTGAAATTCATGGAGCCTTGAGCAAAACCACTTTTTGATGAAGAAGAATGGTTTTGGGAAGAGGTAAGTGGGTTTGAGAAGTAGAGCTAGTTTGAGAATTTGAATTTTTGGTTAAAGACCACAAACCCTTCTTTTGCCCACCGGTTAAAAGCCTGCAACTTTCTTGAGAGTTGTGTTGATAAAGACCTTTCCCATCTTTCCACAAATCTCCTAGCCCAAGCTCTGATACTACTGAAAACGGAATCGTTCTCTGGGATAGATTGTGGAACACTTGAGAAATTCAACACATAAATTCAACCATGAAAACACATGCTTTGCAGGTTTCAACAAAATCAAAATAAATTGAACAAAAGCATAGCAAACATAATACTTAGCTCTAAGACAAACATGCTGGGTGCAATCTTCCCCCCCTTGTGCGTGGCCTTCCCCACGAGAGTATTTTTATTAGCTTTCGATAAAAAATAGGCCATAGCCCCCAAAAATATACAAAGTGTGCTTTTAGAGAGCACGACACTCTTCCACAACAAAAAAAGAGTGTCCCAAAAATTGGGGCTAGGGTAAAACCTTTAGGCTTTAATAAATTCAACTTTATAAATGTATTTTTCCCAATGTATCAAAATGGAAAAATCAACTACTAAGGTTACTAAATATGATGCACATAAGAAACATTATCCTCGACATTATTCATCAATCCTCGTAATCTTCTTCACCTGAAAATATAAGCCCAATTAATAATTAAATTAATCCCACAAATATTAAACAGGCACAAACCATCACCAACTCATGACTACCAGGCACGTAAGTACTCCAGGAATCACCCTGTCATACAAACCTAACTCAAATAATCATACACGGGTCTAAGCATACGTCATATACCGCATGTATTAATATTTATAGTGGTGTCACCCATGATATTAACCTAGCCAGCATGACGTAAGAGTAACCTAGGCATTCCCAAATTACTCAAGAGGGAAAAATAATATTCTTAAAGAGGACTTAAAATATATTCTCATGACAATTACTTTGGATTGAAACTGCAGGTTGGATAGAGGGTCTACCTCTGGGATTTCCCTGATTTTGGTGAATAGAATCCTGATTACTCTGGAAGGAAGGGGCTGGAGTCTGGAATCTTGATCCTTGATTTCCCTGCCCTGAAAACCTTGATCCAAAAGGAGTTGGGCAATCCATACTGAGATGTCCAAATCCTTGACGGTTATAGCATTTCACTCTCTTGTTCAAGGGTGGAACTTCTGAAGTTGAAATCCAGGGGATTGAGTTTCGGGAAAAGGACATTTCTTCCATTTTGGAACTTTCCATATCCTGGGATTGACCCTGATATCTCTTAGGCAGAGGAAGGTTGGAATCACTTTCTAGGAATAAAAACCTTTTGAAAGGTGATGGTGCTGACTTTGGCAGGACTTTGACATCAAAGGCTTTGGCGAAATCCTTCACACCATTCTTACTGCTTCGGCCATTGAGATAGGTTTGGCATTCTTGACTAAAGTATCCAATGGCTCGTTCATTCCCCGAATGAACCTGGCCATCAGCTGCTCTTCATCCAATTGAGGGGAATATTTATGGAGAAGGGAAAAAGCCTGATGGTACTCTTCATCAATTGTCCGGTTTTCCTACTTTAGTTCCAAGAACTCATTCATCTTAGTTTCAAGAAAGCTTGGGGGACAAAACCTCTTTCTGAGGTAAGCCTTGAGATCAGTCCAGGTTTGGGTATTTCGGTCGAGATGGTTTGTTTCGCAGTGATTCCTCCACGCAACCCTGGCCGTTTTCACAATCTTTAACCTGGCGAGAGCCATCTTGCTTCTCTCATTGTAGCCAGTTACATCAAAATATTCCTCCATGGCTTTTCTACAACTTCACCTAACTGTTCCCCTTCACCCTTGAAGAAGGGACCAGGCTGCGAACTATGAAGAGTTTTACGAACATCCAGGTCGAGCTCTTCTTCATCGAGTTGGTGGGGGTTAACATTTCTACCACGACGACCTCGATCCATGTTCCTATCAATACGAAAATCCTTGTTAAGTTTCTTTATTTATGATTCAATCCGATTTTTGATTCAACTGATTTTGGGGTTCTTTAAATAGGTCGGCTCCCCACATAATCATGGGATAAAGATACTCATATAGAACACATTATCAGATAACAATTCATTCAGAATATCTCATTCATATCTTTAACACAATAATGGTCCATCAGACTGAATTTTTCCATCTGAACAGTCCTCCATGGGGATTTCAATTTTTCAGATTTTTAATTTATCATCCCTTAACTTGATCCACTGATCAAAAGTTAACAGTAGTAATCTGCCAGCACAATCCACTAATCTCATAGTGATTTGCTAGTCATTAACGTCATTCTAGTTATGAACATCATCACATGGACTCGTCCCATTCGTCCTCATTGTGGTTTTGCTCAGCTTATTACATTTCAACTAAATTTCATGAATCATCATTTTTCAATCAAAATCCAAATCAAATCATCAGTTCACAACCAGAATTTAAAAATCATATCAACCACATTTGAATTCATCATCTGGGGATAGCATTAATGCTTATAATTTCAAGTCTTAGATTTACTCGTATATACTGCCATTAAAGAGCTGTAGTTTTATCCTCGGTATATATAGCTAGTCAAGGTCCTTGGAACTATAAGGTAAAGACCATCATGTCTAGGCCTCAAGCAAGTCAAGGATTCCATGCAATTGTGGTACTTTCACCTGAAGACCCAATTACTAATTTATGAATTTCAGCTCAAATAACAATTTGTATGAATTTCATCACACAATTCTGATCTTATACTGCTACTTCATAAATTTTTGACATTTTTGGCTTTTTGGTTGATCCTCATTAATCAAATTGCTCTGATACCAGCTGCTGTAAGAAACGGATTCGGGGTGCTAGCAGTGGAAGTAGCACATCTTGCGCGAGGCAGGGTCCCACACTCGGGGCCTCGCCCACGGATATCCAGACAGGTGACTAATGCCTCGGTTCGAACTCGGAAAAACTTCCCTTGCCCGGAAAGCACATGCAATTCCTCCATGATAAAATTTTACTCTAACGTAGTCAAGGTCTTACTAACCAAATTGATCTGACCAAACCTAAAGTCACTTAGTCAGATCAAGGAAGAAACTCATAGAGATCAACGCTTTTTTCCTCATTGAGAGGCACAGCCGTTGATTCTTTTCCATAGAACAATTTTTAGCAAAATTGAGTCTCAGATTTAGGGATCCATCAATGTAGCCTAACCCCATCCAGCCAACTGCCCAACCACTGTAGTGATGGAATCCAATTTAGAATTTGGTTAGGTTTTGTCTCGGGTACTAGGGAAAAGAGTTCCCAGGCCCCCTAGCTGGATATTCATGCAAATTTAACACTAGTCATGCCACTTACACACCCACTATAAAATTGCCTTTTTCTTAGATTCAACCATCATTAAAACAATCATTTAATGAAACCATAGTATCACTCATCACAATCCTCCAAAATATTCGGTTGAGTCTTAATTTCCAATCATTCCTTCACCGGAGTATCTGTGGTATCATTGGCCAACCAGAACGCTCACCACCTGTCCACTCTCAGTCAATAGTTCCTAGCTCATAGTACCCGGCAATATATTCACTTATAAAAATCAAGATGGAATCTCCATTGAAGATCAGCAAGATCAACCAACAGATCCATATAAAAGAGCCATGGACTCATCCGTTGAGGACCAGCAAGGTCAATCAACCAGATCCATGCCCGGTTTCAGAAAACAACTCTTACTCCTTGTTCCAATATCTTCCACGACGCACGTGTGGGTATCTTCGGTGACCCAGAGCCCGAGCACCATATGGTCAGCACCCTCTAGGTCACCTAGCACTTCACTCATAGGCCGCTTCTTGGTCCCTCATCCATCGTACACCCCGGAAGCTCACCATTTAAATCGAACTGAGGCTGGTCAAGACCTCGACCGACCATGCTATGCGAGACGTCCTCCGTTGACTCTCTGTCAGCTGTTGCAACTTTATCAGTTAGGTCTCCATGATCTTAATCATCACAAGACGGTCAAAATGCTTCCCCAGTAATCTTGACATAAAACAATCATTTACAAATAAGTCACAAATACAGTTTCTATAATGAACTCTCGTCTTTTCACATTATCCCTCATCAGTCCACATTACTTATTCCACATTCCATTCATATGTGTACTCATTCTCATCTAATCACATCATTTTCCATCTCATCACATCAGATTCATTCACATCACATATCATTTATTCACATCCCAATTCACATGTCATCACACATCTCATCCATTCACTCATATCGACGTCACATCATTTCACATACACATACACATTCGCATTCATTATTCCACATACACATCCACATTTGTACATCCACATCCATACATTCAATCTCACATCCGCATTCATACATACACATCCATATCCACATCCATACATCCACATCCACATTTACATCCATATCCACATCAACATCCATACATTCATTTCCACATCCACATCCACATCCACATCCATACATCCATTTTCACATCCACATTCATACATCCATATCCACATCCACATTCATACATCCACATCCACATTCCATAGCTACATCCATACATCCACATCCACATCCACATCCATACATCCATTTCCACATCCACATCCAAATCTATACATCCACATCCACATCCATATCTACATTCATACATCTATACATCCATTTCCACATCCACATGCATACATCCATATCTGCATCCACATTCCATATCTACATCCATACATCCACATCCACATCCTTACATCCATTTCCACATCCACATCCACATCCACATCTACATTCATACATCCATACATCCATTTCCACATCAATCTACATCATCCACAAATTAAACCACATCATCCATTCATCCATTTACATCAATCCACATCATTCACACATCAAACCACATCATCTATACATCCATCCACATTAATCTACATCATTCACACATCAAACCACATCATCCATTCATCCATTTACATCAATCCATATCATTCACACATCAAACCACATCATCCATACATCCATCTATATTGATCTACATCATTCACACATCAAACCACATCATCCATTCATCCATCTACATTTATCTGATTCATATCACTTCCATCCATCCATTTACATCTATCTGATTCCTATCACATCTATCACATCTATTTATAGAATGTAAGAGAATTCTAATTTTTTGATATAAAGATTCTTTACGCATCTAATTAGGCATAAAGACAACTTTAGTGTAGGAATAAAACTTTTATAAAAATCCTTTTATGCATCTATTTATGCATGAATTCAATTTTAAGAAAAATAACACTTTCAAATTAAAAATAAACCTTTTATGCATTTTACTATGCATGAATTCCATTTTAATGAGAATAACACTTTCAAAATAAAAATAAATCTTTTATGCATCTATCTATGCATAAATTCAATTTCAATGAAAATAATACTTTCGAAATAAAAATAAATCTTTTATGCATCTTTCTATGTATAAAATCAAAATTGATAAGAATAACTCTTTTGGATTAAAAGTAAAATTCTTTATGCATCTATTTATGCATAAAATCAAAATTGATGAAAATAACTCTTTTGAATTAAAAATAAAATTCTTTATGCATCTTTCTATGCATAAAATCAAAATTGATAAGAATAACTCTTTTGGAATAAAAATAAAATTCTTTATGCATCTATTTATGCATAAAAATCATTAGAAAATCACACTTTTAATATAAAAAAATCTTTTATGCATATGTTTATGCATACAAATCATTTATGATGAAAATCACACTTTTAATATAAAAAAATATCTTTTATGCATATATTTATGCATACAAATCATTTATGATGAAAATCACTCTTTTAATATAAAAAAATATCTTTTATGCATATATTTATGCATACAAATCATTTATGATGAAAATCACTCTTTTAATATAAAAAATATCTTTTATGCATATGTTTATGCATACAAATCATTTATGATGAAAATCAATCTTTTAATATAAAAAAATATCTTTTATACATATATTTATGTATACAAATCGTTTATGATGAAAATCACTCTTTTAATATAAAAGAATTTCTTTTATGCATCCATTTATGCATAAAAATTATTTATGATGAAAATCACACTTTTAATATAAAAAATATCTTTTATGCATATATTTATGCATACAAATCATTTATGATGAAAATCACTCTTTTAATATAAAAAATATCTTATATTTATGCATACAAATCATTTATGATGAAAATCACTCTTTTAATATAAAAGAATTTCTCAGTTGGTTGAGCTCTTAAGTAATGAGGTCGAAGTAGTTCCCCGACTGAAAGGTAGCCAAGAACTCTAGCCTGAGGGTGGCCTGACGGGCCTGAGGGTGGCCCAATCCAGGAAAAGGTAGCCAAGAACTATAGCCTGAGGGTGGCCCAATCTGAGAAATGGTTGACGGGAAATTGACTGTACCATTGGTTAGCACGTTCTTCCAGTGTTGTTGAGAATAAGACCAAGTGTGCATCATCTCGGTTGAGACCTCTTGAGTCACACGTAGTGAGGAATCGCCGCACATGGTCTTCTGCATCTTCAATGATGGTACCTTTGAAGGTTGGTAGCTTAACTTGCACGTGGTTAAGGATAGTAGCCAATGGCTCTGGCCCTAGAGCTACCATAGGGTTAGAAAAGGAAGATACTGAGGGAAGAGTAAGGGAACGAGGAAGAACCCTACAACTAGTTCGAAGAGGAGAATGAAGGGGTGAATCACCTCCAGAAGCTCTAGTCTTGGGGGGCATGCACAACACAACACTCCTCTCACCATGATAAAAAATAACCAAAAAAGAAAAAGAAAAAATTTTGAGACTATCGTTGACCTCTAGGAGAGTCCCATCATGATCACCAAGTTTTGTCTTAACTGTGGATGACTCCACCAGTCCTCGCTATAGGGAACTCGAGGACTACCAACACAAACACTAAGGTTGGGGAGAAGGGAGCGTGGATCCTCTCAGGGAAGTATACCCACCAAGGATGCGTCAACCTCACTGGCTAGACATGCAAGACCTATGCTCTACAGTGCTACCGTGCTCTCCGACCACTACCTAGCACCGCAGTATCCCTATAGGCCTCACACTCACACCACACACCACTAACACCGTAGTATCCCTATAGGCCTCACACTCACACCACACACCACTGACACCACACTCACCTCGTGCACAGAGAGAGAGAGAGACAAAACACCAACAGAGCGCAACACTGTTGTAGACTAGAATGATACAAGAGAGACTCTGCTCTCCAATAGAGAATGTGCTAGAATGAATGTGATACAAAAGAAAGTGTCCTCATCTGTGAGAGTGTGTCTGAGATTGTGTGTCTATCTTGCTGTCGAGAGAGTGCTCCCCTTATCTCCTCCTTGGGTGTCCTCCTCCTCGGGTGGTGCTTCTAGAGGATCTGGAAGAGGATCTCTCCCTGCCTTGGGAAAGGGAGAGGGGAAAGGAAGATGGTGCTCAAGATCGCGAAGAGGATCTCTCCCTACCTTGGGAAAGGGAGAGGGGTGTTGCCTCCATGAGTGCCATCGGAGTTGGCCATGCGTGTCTGAGATGTCGGAGGGGACCGGCGGGTCGGAGGGGTCGGAGAGCACCAGTGGTGGTCGAAGGGCACCGCGGTGGTGATGGCAGTCGGAGAGCATCGGCGGTCTCGATGAAGTGTGGAGGACCTGGCTTCCCATCCACAAATGCATTCATGTCATATTTTACCTCCTTGTCACACTCGAGACTCAACCCTGAACTCCTCACGTCTGACTTCATGACCTTCTTCTTGTGCCTTTCTCACTCGCTCTTGTATCCATGCCATTAATATGGTGGGACTCCTCTTGGCTCCTCTTTGTATATTTTGTTGCCATTCTTTATCATACTCCTCGATCCATTTATGCATAAATTTTGAATTATAGAGCACAAAAGTACTCATACTCTCTCACTCGTCTAAATAAAGACATAGTGGGACTAACACCATATTAGGAAATTTGGAAAAATCCCAATTCCCACTTTTAAAAAAGTGGATAAGTTTTGGACTATATTTGCAAAAATATTCTAGAATTAATTGTGAAAATCATCTAGATTTGGACAAAATTAGTCATAATAATAAAACATACTAATGCAACATAATCATACTCAACATATATTTTCTATCATAACCACTTCACAATTGTACTCAAATGTAGATGTCTCAAGTGTCCATGGACTCAATTGGATCACTCTCTAGCTCATGCAACATGTACTTCACTAACAATAACAATTATTGTACCTACTTATCAAAGTAGTACAAAGTTTGTGATATTGTAAAAATAATGCCCAAAGACTCATGATTACTCTAAATAACTAATAGAGCATATCCAATAAGCATTAAAGCAAAGTTTTTTATGTTAACTTTTTCTGTCAAACTAATTTGTTATACTAAATAAATATCGATATACACTAGTGTCCAAAAAAACATAATTTGTTTCACATGTTGCATTACAACTACAATATATTAGAATCAAACATTTATGCCACTATAAAATATGTATTACTTATACATTGAAAAACTTGTAGAAGTGGAATTTGCAAAAAAACATGATAAAATATAAAGGGCATTGCATCAATTTTTAAACCACTAAAAATATGAAACATTTGAGCATTGATAATATCTTTGAATTGGTGGTGTTTAAAAACACCATAAATTATAGTTGGCATTGCTTCAGAAATCATAATCGGCAAATAGTTCCTCTCCAACAGTTAGATCACGGATTGCTTCTACAAAAATATAACCATGGAGGTAATGTCAGCGAGAATACATAGCACACATTAAGCCTCCATTTTCAATCCTTACAACTATTTATGTAGCAAGCCGCATTTTCATCTTGCACATCACTGATGATATATACTCTGTCCTCCTTAAGATCCACACTAGGGTCTTCGAGAATTGAGTACTTTCTTGCTCTAGAATTCAAAGCACGTAATTCTTGCTCTAGAATTCAAAGCACGTAATTCTAACCAAACATCATATGAAAATATTTTGAGCCACCATAGTGCAATAATGTCCTTCGAGCTTCCACACTTGAGTGTATGAATAATCCTAGGATAGCTCCTGGTATTAATGAAGTTCTCACTATGTAGGCCACATATTTTATGTAGAAGATCTCTCCCACTTTGATAGGCAAATGTGGTGGTTTTTGCAAATCATCCCATTCAATTTTATATTCACATACTAGCTTTACTTTATGTAAAATCTTCACACCTATGAAAAATAACAAAGGGAAAACTTCAATAGAGTCAATTTAAATTAATGTTACAAGCATACTAATTCAAAGCCGTAATATACATAGTGGGAAGGAAAAAATAAACCTAGTTGCTCTTTGTGTGATGATGGTAGTACTGTTATAGTTGTAATATAAAACTCTAAGCTATAGCTCCCGTGCAGCAAAGTGCATTGCTTCCATGTCTTTTAATGTACTAGTTGGAGGGATTCTTTGCAACATCACTAACTGTGTATTACTTAGATAAACAGGTGGAGCACAAATTGTACTTGTTGTTGTTAGTTGATTACATGTTGCATGTTCTTGAGAGTGATCTAGTGGAGTCGGCCTGCTTGATGAGCTTGAAGTAACATCATGTCCTCCATCTATACTATAGTGCTTGTTCATCTCATCCCATTCTTATATCACCCAAATAGTGCATGCCCATACTAGACCAGTTCTTGTCCATACCTATTGAAGTTTATGACATCTTGCATGTTTTTGGCAACATCTAAATGTAGCAAATATTGCAATAGATCTTCTGTCAAAATGTTATCCCCATTATCAACATCAAACGATGAAGGAAATATACAATTTCCTGCTGGATTTAAGCAACCCTTATAAAGGCTCTCATCAATGTGAGCACAATTTTCTCAATGAAGCAATGACCACCCCACAGGCTCCAAACCTTTAGAAGCGGTTTACAGATTGCTTCAACCCCCATCTTATCAGGCCTATAAATCTTCTCACACGGTCGCTGCACTCTTCTTGGCCCCACACCATGAAAAATGGCAACTCTTTTCCTGCATGTTTTTGCAAAGCTTGCACCATAGTAAGAACATTCCTTTGCATATTGTAGTTGACCATATTCCAACATGGAACCTCAGAAACAATGCATCCAAAAATTCCATGCATTGTGGTGGACGAAGAACAAACCATTTTGCCACAACGTAAGCTTGTATATTTGTTTGATTTGGTGAAGCAATGCTACAACAATAGCCCAACGTAAGCTTGTATATTTGTTTGATTTGGTGAAGCAACGCTACAACAATAGCCCATTCAGATCCAAGATAATAGCCATCTTTGGTGTAGTTTCATTTGGTTCTTTCTCTTTTAGGTCACCCCGTATGTGTGTTGCCAAGACATCATCTGCTTCACACAAAAAGAGACCTTTTAACACAATTGTTCGAAAGACTCATCATTGGCCATGGAATTAAATTCAGAAGGCACAAAGCTGAAATCCACTCACAAACTTAACATGGGTATGTCATAACATAAAATCTACTTTCCAAACATTGTTTACATAGCTTGCCCTTAAAATAGATTATAGAGTTATTGTATCATGTTTTCTCCAAGTTTTGGTCTCGTGACCAAATTTGTGAGTATGTTACACAACATCTATTTTATTATCTAAAATAGCGTGCTCTTGGTTTTTAGATATGGTCTCAAAGCCATCAAGGCAAAGGACCCATGTTGACCTAATCTTAAATCCAAATATTTCACAATATTTTTGAGAGCATAGTTTTGTTTGCTTAACAGTATTAATGTGAGAGGAGTGAAGTTCATGCATAGTGTAAAGTTAAGAGATTGCACTTAACAATTAAACAAATTATTATTTGCAAAGTATTAAAAACACAAGTATACACCCATATATACAAAACAACAAAATAATATTACTTCAAATTCAAAAAGACTTTCTTTCCAAAGTTCTAACTACTCTCAAATATAAACTGATGATGATGAACAAAAAGCTATCTAATAATACTGGATGTTTCAAACACCTGATTGAACACCCTCCAGTAGATGATCCGCAAAGCTTGACATTTTCTCTTTACTCTCAATTGTCAATGTAGGTAGATTCTTAGCTCTCTAGAACCATCATGCATTAGATTTTCTTCGATGAGTGGTTGTATTGTTCCTTTGTTGTTGTGATCCCAGTCCATGAACTAATGTCAGGGTCGATCTCAGCATATGTTGATAGCATTGCTTCTGTCTCCCTCAATTCAGTCACATTAGACACCAAAGCCACTATATGTTAATGCCATTTTTGCAGCTCTGCCTCCTGTGAATACATCAACTATGTATTCATCTTCTCTACAAAATGCTACAATACTTTCACTTATGGCATGTTCCATCTTTCGCAATAGCACACGTTCTTTGGTAGGTTGATCACTTCTATCATCATCCTCCTCCTCATCACTGCTGCTACTCAACACAACCTTTGCATTATCCAAAATATGAGGCCTAGACTAGGTTCTTTGATAGCATCTATAGTCTATGAATTCCTTCTCTTTACTCAAAACTACATGTGCCATGAATGAATCCATGAAACCTATCACATGTGATTTCTCATCATTGGCATGTATGAAGTCAACGCTACCAATTTCCATGTGGTATTTCCCTACCACCTTCTCCAATGCATTTCTTAGAGCCTATAATTGATCCAGATTAACAAATGCCACAAGGATGAATTGAACTGGTTCAGAAGCATTGCACATCAATCCAATTAGCATTTTTTCAAACCTGTCCATCCTCCAAAGCTTGTTGCCTAGCCCATATGCTGCATCCACTACCACCATACCAATAGCCATTGGTTCCTTGTTAATATTACTTAAGAATTATATCCCCTCCATGTTTGGCCCAACTTGATACACACTCCATGGATATTTATCATTGTTGACATTTGTTCCTTCCTTTTTACCTATTATCCACTGGATCCTCCTTTTGATCTCGATGTGCAATTCTGTTCTTCAACCATATTTCACAACACCCTGCAATCTTGTGATAGAGCTCTGTCGTGATGTTGTAGTATTCTTGACATTCTCTCCATGTCCTTTGAATCTTGTCAATAGATTTCTCTTAGAATACCTTAACAAGCTCTTCTTGCAACACCTTATCTTCTTTCATTTGTCTGGCCCTGCTTGCCATGTCCATTTTATATGTGTCATATTTGCTCTTTGCTAATACAAATTTTTACTCTAAAATCTTATCTTGAATAATTCTAACACTATCCTCATCTAGTCCTTACAAGCACTTGAACATTTGAGCCATGGGTTGATGGACGCCTTTTGTGGGAGTGGTGTTTGATTTTGGACGATGTGGTAGACTTCTTGCACTATAACCATCCATGATTTTCATCCATTTCTGAAACATATCATCAGCACATATTATCATATGTGCATCCTTTGTAGCCATAGTGTCACCAAAGGCCACTCTTGTCAGTTGAATGAATTGCTGTTACAAAAAAATATTATCGTTGTGTTAGCCAAATGTCTACCATCATACCAGTCATATCACTAAATCTTGCAAAGCCTTATATTTGGTGACATGAACAAATCTTTTAGTTTTGTTATAGTTTCATATATTTGATTAAAGAGTTCAAATAATAACCAATTATTGGTTAATATATGAAAGCATTATAGCATACATATGATCACCATAATAGATTTTTAATATCTAGCTACCGATTACATCAAGGAAATTTGATATACTTACATCCCACTGAGATCGTACTTGACTCCCCTTCGCTTGACCTTGGTGAGGGTTCGGTGGTCTATTAAAAGCAATCCATTCATCATGAACTTGCTTAAGATTATCTTGATACGGAGATGGTCTCATTATGTTCTGTGACTCTAGATTGGCCATCCTTGATATCTCCACACTCTCATGTGGAGGGTAGTCTACCACTATCCTAGCAGCTCTTTCCACATAGTAGCTCTTACATTGATTCAGTGATTCATTAGTGGTACCCTCTGTGAATACCCTTGTAGCATATATTGAGTGTTTCCCAGAGAGGATCCAGTACTTGTAACTTCAAAGCTATTCCATGTCCACCAACTGCAATGGCTCCATAGACTTCTCATCAAATCAACACACGCAGCAAGTGGTCTAGAATTTAGACCAAAGTCAAGTGCCACCTTCTTTACATGTTCAATGTTTAGTCTTTTGTAAACATATTTTGTTGGAGCTGCAACATAGTTCTTCACTGGTATATAGAAAATGTTTTCTGTAAGCCAAATGGATAGAAGCGCTCATATGCCACTAAACCAGATTTCCCTTCACTGCTCTTCTTTGTCAATTTCTTTTTTGTTTGTGTGTAGTC
This sequence comes from Cibotium barometz, assembly GCF_041138505.1. Lineage (NCBI taxonomy): Eukaryota > Viridiplantae > Streptophyta > Polypodiopsida > Cyatheales > Cibotiaceae > Cibotium > Cibotium barometz. Next base: position 21,150,991 of record NC_141053.1, on the reverse strand, counting down.
CACAGTGATAGCTGTCTCACCAAATGCCACCACCACCGATGTCTCTCTCGTTGGCTTCACCAATGCATTCGAGATTATTGGATTATCTTGATCTTGTTCTCTTCCTGTCTGTTTCTTTTTTGGCTTCTTCCTTGCTACCCCTGAGAGATTTTCCTGTACTTTCCAAAAGCATTAATGATTTGCTATGTTAATGGCTCATCATCTTCTTCATCTTTATTCTAGCCTCTGACAAACACGTTATCATCACCATCATTTTTCAATTGGCCTCGTTCATAAGAAGAGAGTGTGTCTAGTAGATATGACTTGGCTGAATCCTTCATATCTATGCGCACACAAGCGATACCTTGTTCTCCTGCAATACTCTGTACAATCCCTTCAACCACACCAACTTTCTTATATTTGTCTGTTTTTGACTTGAGTACAAAGAAGTTGGGGTGTTTTGTACTTTTTCCATCCATATTGTGGTAGTCAATATACCATGTCCAAGCCATGTCATCATTGACTCCATCAATGGACTCAATTCTTGAACTACCTTCTGTGTTTGAACTCTTTCTTTTTGACATTTTATTTTAGCAAACCAAGTAAACATAAAAAATGTGGATTAAAGTCTACTTTACAGAGATTTAGTCTAAAACCACCAATTGATTGTACTTGAAAACAATGCACATCATCCATATTTATATTCAATACTTATAAGACCAATAATTCTAATTGATCTCCAATATCTTGTCTTGTGAGCTATTCTATTTGAATTATCAAGACTTTGGTTACTCATCAGTTTGGTAATGAGACCTAGTCTATCTGTTCTCCAAGCTTTTGTCTTGTGACCTCATATTATTGGACTTATCAGCAAGAAAGGAAGAACAAGAGTACTCCACAACACCGTCCACAAAAGCCTATACGAGTTCCTCAAAGAACTCCACTAATGCAACAAGTGTGGGTACTAAAAACATTGCTGTAAGCAAAAGGGTACTACACCAAAGAAAAACCAAAGCTTGGGTCCATCTTCATGAGATATTTTCTAGAGAGCTCATTAGTTTTGGTCACAAGACCAAAACATGGAATGATGATTTATTTGTCTAGGTCTCATGACCAAATCTTGTAGAGCACATAGATATGGTCATGTGACTAAAACTTGATGTTCCACATAATATCCTCATCTACACATTGGTAATAGTCATTACATGATATCAATGAGGTATTTTCTAGAGAGCCCATTATTTTGGTCACAAGACCAAAACATGGAAAGATTGTGTATATGACCACATATGCTTAGGTCACATGCCAATATGATGGAGTGCACAATGATATGGTCATGTGACATAAACTTGGTCTTCCTCATTTTGGCCTCAACTTTAGATTTGGTCCTATGACCCTAATTCCATCTCCCTTGTTTGATTATCTTCATTATAGCATTCTCTAAAGATTAGGTTATGCTACCAAATTTAATATTTCTTTGAGAGTCTTTTGTTTTGGTCATTGGACCTAAATTGTGAGAGCTTATATATATGTTTAGGTTACATGACCAAATCTTATAAAACTCATAGATATGGTCATGTGAGCAAAACTTGGTGTTCCACATAATACCCTAATTTACTAATTGGGTCTCAAGCATTTCAACTTGATCTCCCATCTTCTGGTCATATGACACACTCTTCTTATCAGTGCTCTTCAACATATGGTAGTGCTATCATGTGATAGCAATTTGGAGTGCAATCTCATAATCAGTCTTGTGATCAAATAGGATTTATAAGGACAAAATGATCTCCATCTTTTGGTCATGTGACAAAATCTTATTGAAATTAAATAGCTATGGAGGCTATGATGGTCTATATTGAAACCTATCCTAAGTGCTCTAAAACTAGGAGTTCATTGTTTTAATGTTAATATCCATATATGTTTAGGTCACATGACCAAATCTTGTAGAGCACGTAGATATGGTCATGTGACCAAAAATTTGTGTTCTACATAATAGCATCATCTCCTAATTTGGTCACAGCCATTTAAAAGTCCAGCTCGTGTATATGTCCAAATTTGTTTAGGTCATATGACCAAATCTTCTTCTCAATGCTTGCTAATAGGAGAGCTAATTTGTTTAGGTCACATGACCGAATCTTCTTCTCAGTGTACTCTAATAGGAGAGCCTATTTATATGTCCATATATGTTTAGGTCACATGACCAAATCTTGTAGAGCACATAAATATGGTCATGTGACCAAAACTTTGTGTTCTACATAATAGCATCATCTACTAATTTGGTCACATCCATTTGAAAGTCCTCTCATAAATTTTGGGCTTATTATAATGCTCTCAAACATTTGGTCATTTGACCAAATCTAGGAGAGATCATGTATATGTCCAAATTTGTTTAGGTCACATGACCAAATCTTCTTTTGAGTGCTTGCTAATAGGAGAGCTCATGTATATGTCCAAATTTGTTTAGGTCACATGACCAAATCTTCTTCTCAGTGCTATCTATTAGGAGAGCTCATGTATATGTCCAAATTTGTTTAGGTCACATGACCAAACCTTCTTCTCGGTGTACTCTAATAGGAGAGCTCATGTGTATGTCCATATATGTTTAGGTCACATGAACAATTCTTGTAGAGCACATAAATATGGTCATGTGAGCAAAACTGTGTTCTACATAATAGCATCATCTATAATTTGGTCATAGCCATTTGAAAGTCCTCTCATAAATTTTGGGCTTATTATAACTGCTCTCTAATAGGAGAGCTTATGTATATGTCCAAATTTGTTTAGGTCACATGACCAAATCTTCTTCTCGGTGCTCTCTATAAAGAGAGCACATGTATTTGTCCAAATTTGTTTAGGTCACATGACCAAATCTTCTTCTCGGTGCTCTCTATTAGAAGAGCTCATGTATATGTCCAAATTTGTTTAGGTCACATGACCAAATCTTCTTCTCAGTGTACTCTAATAGGAGAGCTCATGTATATGTCCATATATGTTTTGGTCACATGACCAGGTCTTGTAGAGCACATAGATATGGTCATGTGACCTCTACATAATAGCATCATCTACTAATTTGGTCATAGCCATTTGAAAGTCCTCTCAGAAATTTTGGGCTTATTATAAGTGCTCTCAAACATTTGGTCATTTGACCCAAACTAGGAGAGCTCATGTATATGTCCAAATTTGTTTAGGTCACATGACCAAATCTTCTTCTCATTGCTCTCTAATAGGAGAGCTCATCTATATATCCAAATTTGTTTAGGTCACATGACCAAATATTCTTCTCGGTGCTCTCTATTAGGAGAGCTCATGTATATGTCCAAATTTGTTCAGGTCACATGACCAAATATTCAATTGGTTTAGGTCACATGACCAAATATTCAATTGGTTTAGGTCACATGACCAAATCTTCTTCTCAGTGCTCTCTAATAGGAGAGCTCATGTATATGTCCAAATTTGTTTAGGTCACATGACCAAATCTTCTTCTCAGTGCACTCTAATAGGAGAGCTCATGTATATGTCCATATATGTTTTGGTCACATGATCAAATCTTGTAGAGCACATAGAAATAATCATGTGACCAAAACTTAGTGTTACAAGTAATAGCATCTTATAATAATTTGGTCAGAGCCATTTCAAATTTCTCCTAAATTTTGGTCTTACAAGTGCTCTCAAACATTTGGTCATTTGACCAAAACTAGGAGAACTCATGTATATGTCCAAATTTGTTTAGACCGAATCTTCTTCTCAGTGCTCTCTAATAGGAGTGCTCATGTATATGTCCATATATGTTTTGGTCACATGACCAAATATTGTAGAGCACATAGATATGGTCTTGTGACCAAACTTGGTGTTCCATGTAATACCCTCATAGTTATGGTCATGTGACCAAAACATGGTGTTTCACATAATAGCCTCATCTACTAATTTGGTCTTGTGACCAAACTTGGTGTTCCATGTAATACCCTCATAGTTATGGTCATGTGACCAAAACATGGTGTTTCACATAATAGCCTCATCTACTAATTTGGTCTTATTTTAAGTGCTCTCTCGGGGGGTCACTATATGTAGAATACCCCTATCGCGTGCGTTCAAGGCCTATATTTTAAATCCTTTATCTGTGAATTTTTTTATCCATATAATATCCCCTTTTCTTTATGAATCTGTAAATTTTTTTGAAAAAATTTTAAATCATACCCCTATGTAAATATATTTCTATAAGTTTCATAAATTAAAATTATGCTTCTGTTGAACGCACGTGATATTTACACTTTTTGTGAGTGATCCCCCCGAGAGTGCTCTCAAACATTTGGTCTTATTTTAAGTGCTCTCAAACATTTGGTCATTTGATTAAAACTAGGAGAGCTCTTATATATGTCCAAATATGTTTAGGTCACATGACCAAATCTTGTAGAGCACACAGATATGGTCATGTGACCAAAACTTGGTGTTCCACATAATAGCTCCATGTATATGTCCAAATAGGATTTCAAGACTCCAAGGGTTAGGAATTCCTAGTAATCTCATAGCTCTCCTATAATTAGTCTTGAGACTTCTAGGGCCAATAATGAAACCAATTCTATGTGCTCTAAAACATTTGGTCAGGTGACTGAATCTTATTACAAGTGTGCTAAATGAGAATAATTGTCCAAGGTTTGTATATATGAATATATGATTATATTGTCCAAGGTTTATATTTATATTTATATATATGAATATATTTTGAGTTATCCAAGGTTAGGTCAGATGACCAAATATTTGGGCATAGCATAGTCATATGGACAAATAGTTTGGTCATATATATGTACATATAAATATAAATATGAATATATATATATATATATGTATATGTATATGTATTTTAATTATAGATATATATAATTATATATAATATATACATATTTAATTATAAATATGAATATATATATATATATATATATATATATATATATATAGTTTGAATTGTCCAAGGTTTTGTCATGTGATCAAATCTTGGGACATAAACACTAAACACAATTTCAAATATTAAATTTTCTCGCTAAATATAGTTCACATCAATTTTCATATTTCCCGCCCAAATTTAAATTTCAAGTTCCCGCTCAAATTCAAATTTTGAAAATTGGCTCCCTTGAGTTGCTTGTTTCATGCAATTTGTAACCATAATCAAGTTTCGAAGGCAATGTAAAGCAACTCAACTCATTCAGTAAGTACTTTCTTATTTAATTAATGATATTATTTAGTGTAATTAATAATAAGTGTGTGTGAGATAGATAAAGAAAGATATGTGTGTGGGTGTGTGTGTGACAGAGAGAAAGAAAGGAGTGATTGAGAAAGATTAGATGATTAAATCAATTAATTAATTGAGAGCTTATGTTTGGGAGAGAGAGAGAGAGAGATTAATTTTTGCTCTTGAGATTAATTAAAAATTAATAAAATAGAGATACAGAGAAAGAAAAGTGGCTAACCTTGCCCAAATCCAACTTTCTTTGCCTCTTTGAGAGAGAGAGATTAATTGGATCTTGATTTTCTTCCTCAAATCGCCTCCCAACAGTCCTCAAATCGCCTCCCAACAGTCTTCAAATCGACTCCACAGGCCTCAGCCCGCTCCTTCCAGTCCCGTGGTCCCTAAATGTGTGTGCTCCTATCCCAGGCTGCTTCTTGCTCTAGCTGTGGTGTGCTTCTTGCCCGGCTGTGTGCTTGCGTTTCGTGCGTCGCTGTGTTTCATCGTTTGTGGGTAGGGTTAAAACCAAAGCTTTAGCTTTCTTTAGTAATACTAAAGCTTACGCTTTAGTATTACTAAAGCTACAAACATTGTCATTTCAATTAAGAGGAATAAAAAGGTTTGATTTTCTAGAGGGTGTTCACACACTGATAAGGATACGGTTATAGAACCATGTAGTCATGCTTTAAAAAAACACTTTTTGGGTGCTAAAATAATGGGTTTGTAAACTTGATGTTGAAATAATGGGATTATGCCACGCGGTCGTATTACTAAAGCTTAAGCTTTTAAGCTTTTGGGCCCTTTCCATTACAACCTCCTACACCCCCCCCCCCGCCCCCCCTACCACATTAATCCACATACAATTCCACCATGATCTCGACCATATCTATGAAGCTCATCTTAGTCATTCCACGTACACTAATGAGCTGAGTGTGCCATTGAAAATGCGGCTTATAATTTTGAGGATCTATGGAGGCTCAAAGCTTATTATTAATTCCATGATTGAGAGATAATAAAATCACACTAATTAATTATTTAATTAAGCACAGTAATGAACAAACACAAGATGGACTATCCAATTCAAATTTATATTCGATGTGTTCAAAATTTAAATGATTTAAGTATTGTTATCATCCATCTTACACACATACACACATGCACGCACACACACACACACACACATATATATATCGGTCTCGTCAATATCCCACACATATATATATCGGTCTCGTCAATATCCCACACATATATATTATATATTTGTCTCATCCAAATTGTTATATAAATATACAAATATTGGTCACTTGACCAAATCTTTGGATCCCCTACATTTGGGACCATTCTTCTCCAATGTTTTGGTCACATGATCAAATCTATAAGTCCCATAAGATGTTAGTGGCAACCTCGTGAAGATTTCTTGAGTATTCTCATGTTATCAAGTAGCTATCTGATGTGTACATGTGGTAAATTCCATTAGATTGACAAGAATTGGTCGCATGACCAAATCTTGTATCAATCTACATATATTATGTGTGTATGTAAGTATATACGTGTGTATGTGTTTATGTATATGTGTCTCTATCACACACACACACACACGTTGTCGTGCCATGGCACGTCTATGATGTGAAACCGTGCATGTGAGTTCATCATTTACACATCCAGATGCATGAGGTTATGTGCCATGACGAGTCATTATATGATGCCTGATATGTTCATATTGTAGATAAGGTTCAATAAGATGAGCTGAGGCTGAGCCAGGTTTTGAAGCCCTTGACAGTGTGGTGTGAATTGTGGAGGATTTTTTTTATGCTTATGGAGAATTTCGGAGCTAGCAGATATCTTGTGCCTTGATAGGACTGGATTTTTCTTGTGATATTAGCACTGAGACAGAGAACTTAATGGTACATGATGGTCGGGTTCTTGATCGTATGCTTTAGATGACAAAATCATATGCACAACAAGGATGCTAAATGGAGCCTCTTTTGATGAGGCATGAGAAAAACCTTTAGAGAGGTTATGGTGAAAGGGTGAAAAGGAGTTTGATTATATATATATATATATATATATATATATGGTCAACGCTCCAAAACAAAGAAAAAGGGAAATAGTAGGCGCGCTGAGAAAAATAAGAAATGGGTATTGCGTGATTTCAGCGGAAAAACAATGGTAAGCGCGAGTTCTCCGCGGGAAAGGGAAGAAAGATACCGGAGGCAAACGGCGAGAACCAGAGTGGAAAAGGATTTTCTGCAGCGTTAAGGGAACAGTGTCGTTGGCGACCAGAGAATTTCATGGGAAGGGCATATCTTCTGTGCATCGCTTTTAGGTGCTAGAAATGAAGGGAAAATTGAGTGCTATTCGATGATGTGCTTTCTAGAAAATTAAAGCTCACAGTCAGCAAAGGACTCTGTTTCGCCATTTCTTCCTCCATCGTGTATCGGCGCTGAAGCGGCCATTATGGATTAATAAAAATAAAAATCGACGTGTTCACTCTTCGCTTCATTCAGATAAGCTTAATTTAAAAATCACTTTGTTACTTTAGAAAAAGGGCATGGCAAATAAGCCCTTAAAAGTTTTGGAATATATGGGAAAAAGTTGGTGAACAAGATATAATTTTGGAAGAACTGGAGTTTTGTAAAACCACGGAAGATGGCCTTGTTTCTGCTTGACTGAGTTTTGGAAATTATGTACATGAAATAGCTATGCCGTATTCTATCTTTTGCTTATGTACATGAAATAGCTATGCCGTATTCTATCTTTTGCTTATGAAATGTTAGAATATTAAGGCAGGTTTTCAGGTGAAAAAGAGCATCATGATATCATGGTTTTAATGGCACTGGATGTAATGGATGTAACTGGCCACATGAATATTGGGAAAATTGGAAAGCTTTGCTATGCACACATGTGAATGGTTCAAAGGATTTCATGCAATTCTGTGCAATCATCTGGATGATTTCAAGGATGTATTGAGGCAAGTTGACACATGTATTTGTCATTGGAAATAATGATGTTCAATACTCCTTGGGAAAATTTGTGCGTGAAATTCCTTGTTGGATTTGACATTCACTCTCACAGCTAGAAGTTTCGTACTTTCCTGGCTGTACCGCACACGTCACGACAACTTTGGTGAACCCGACGTGAAACTGCTAGGGTGAGAGTGTGGTGAAATATACAAGGAAGCTATGGCTGAGAATTCTGAGGGCCAGGGGGTTCATTTTGACCCCGGAGTTATGCAGATGTTCCAAATGTTTACCATGTACATGCAACAGCAACAAGCTGCTGAGAGGGGACAGATTTCCACGACCAAAGCCTTACAATCAATTGTGAAAAAGGTGGATCAATTTGATGGAAAGGACATTACAAAGTATCTGCGCAATTATATAAAGGAGATGGAGCTAAACAGGGTGACTGAAGAGGATATGGTTTGAAGTTTCGAGCTGGTGTGCGTTCCTGAAATAAGAGAGCGTATAAAAGGATTGCAGACAGCACAGGGTGGCAGAAATTGGGAAGAGTTCAAGCTTGCTTTAAAGGATGAATACTTCATGGAGGATTCTGAGCGAGTGACCAAACGAACTTTTTTGGAATGGGTCACAAAACCTAAAATGGGAATTTCTGCCACAGAATTGCTAAGGGAGTTTGAGAAGCGTTATGCCCAGTTGTCAAGAATAGAGCGTGCAACTTTGGACAGAGAAAAGACAGAGCTCTTCTTGCAAGCAGCTGGGAAAGATCTTCAGGAGAAATTGGAAATCCTCCTTGAGGATAAAAATACAGAGCAAGGATTAAAGAGTGATTGGAATGATGTTGAGGATGCAGTCACTATGTTAGCAAAGCGGCAGCGGAGGAGGGATAAAATGGTGATGGGCTCTGCAATCCCCATAGCTGCTGTTACCCCTGAGAATTTATCCAAGCCAGCTGCCACAATTCCTAAGATAGATGGGCCGATGGATGAGCTTATCAAGGGTATGCGTGATTTAAAATTGAAGATGTCTAGGATTGAAGAAAAAGGTCTACCATTGGGGCAGGCTTCTATGCAAAGGCCTCAAATCAAAGAAGGGTTTACATATAGATGCATATGGTGTGATGACCCAGAGCATGCAAAGAAGGATTGTACCAGCTACAAAGAAGCTCTTAAAAATCAACTTGTGTTCTTCAAAGATGGGAAAATCCATCTTACAGAGACTGGTCTTCCATTGAGTACAAACTTTGGGAAAGGAGGGATGAAAAAGCTGGTAGAGGATATGGCTGCTAGTCATGCCATTTCTATGGTTGAGGCAGCAACCTATGGATTAAAGGTTGGTCAACAGAAGCAGGAATTTGAGAATGATGAGGATTATGAGAATGAGAATTTTTGGCCGTCAACAATGGAATTAATTGCATCAAAGAAAGTGTCAAAGCAAGCTTTGCATGAGGCAGGTGATTGTATACGTCTTGAGACTGGCTGGGAGGAGCCTGTGGATTCTTTATCCATTCATGCCTATATTGCCAAATGCCAAAATAATGAGGCACAGGTAGAGGAGAAACGTAAAAGGGAAAATGAGGAAGGAGGGCCATCAAAAAGAGTTACACGTGGAAGTGAAAAGAAGGATCCTGGGCCATCACATATGCCTCCACAGCATAGCAGACCTCCACATGATGTTTCAATGGAAGAAGTGCTAGCAAAAATGAAGGAGAAGGGTAAAGGGAAAAGTCCACTCTACAAGCTTCAATCTGATATTGAAGTTGCAACAGATCTCAAAAAGGTGCTTGAAGAGAGAATTCTAAATAGCAGGGTGGAATTCACACTAGGGGAAGTCTTGGGGATTGCAAAGAAAGAATTTCATGATGAGATAATTGATATTATACGAAGAAAAAGGCAGTCCATAATTGAATCTATTCCATCACAAGGGGAGGCAAGCACTTCCAAGACTCATGGAGTTCAGGTACAGAAAAAGGAAGAGAGAGAAAATGTGGTGGAATGTAATCACTCTGCTGATGGGGCACGACAAGTGCGTTTTGTAGAAGAGGATGATGAAAAAGAAGTTCTTACAAAGAGTCATTACTCCAGAGGTCATTGGGCAAGAGCAACCACTGAAACCCTTGTCAAGATAGGTGATTTGGAAGAGCCGTATGTCGCTCTAATTGATCATGGGTCTGAAATAAATCTTATGGCTAAAAATCTCTACAACAAATGTAAGTGGCCAATGGATGTGGATCATGGGTGGATGATTAAAGCAGCTAATAATTCATCTGGAGAGCTTTATGCAGCATGTCCAAATGTAAGGGTAACTATAGGGGATGTGAAGGATGATCAGAATTTCTTTGTTCAGGAGATGTCATCGTATCCCCTCATTCTTGGGCAACCCTACATTACAGCCGTAAGGATGGAAACAAAGGTTTTGGATGATGGTTCAGCCTATGCAAGAATAAGAAGTAAAGATGGCAAAAAAGCTGTTCAGTTTTTGACAGTATGCATTAATCATGAAAGAAATCGTGAGTCTCTTCGGGCACAGTCACTTCCAAAGATAAACAGAGAGTTCATGAATTACAGGGAGATGAGGGATTTTGGCCAGGTGCCATTGTAAAGCGGGATTCCAATGGTACAAGGGGAAATGAGTTCTCGCAGGACTCAATCAATGTAAATAGTTTTTCAGCAAATTTTCAAGGATTCTCCAGCTATGGGTCATTGGTTTTTATAAAAAGCAAGGATTTGAAGCGTGGTATGCAAAAACATATACAAAAAGAACAAAAAAGTTTTGAGCAGTGTGGTCTTTTGGAGAAGAATGAGTTTATTTCAGGGGTGCTTGATGAGGTGTTATTTATAGATACTATGGATGTGCTTTTTGATATGGGAAGAGCATGCTTACAGGGTGGAAATGAAATGATAAAGGTGTCATCTGTGGAGATGTATGATATAATCCAGGGTTTTGAGGGGGTGGAATGTAAAAACATGAATTGTGAGATGGATGCTCATGTTGATACAAAGTACAAAACGGTTGCAAAGAAGGTGAAGCCAGTTGCCTTGCCCTTGCCACCAGGAAGCAAGGAGAAGATAGATGAAGCTTCAATGCAGCCAAATCTTAGAGATCCGAAGAAAATTGGGCATAAATTTACTCAAGAAACTCTGAAAGAGCTGAAGATTGGTGAGAAGGATTTTCTGTTGCCAATTGAAAGGGAATGCTTTGAGGAGATGCTTGTAAAACATGGGAAAGCTTTTGCCTTTCAGCCGCATGAGATAGGTTGTGTTGATCCAAGTGTAACAGCACCAATGGTGATCTTTACTGTTCCACATGTGCCCTGGAACCTGCGGCCAATTCCAGTACCAAAGGCTCTCTTGCCAAAGTTGATGGAATTACTAAAGGAAAAGATCAGGATGGGAATCTTGGAGCCTTCATGTGCCCCATATTCCAACAGATGGTTTACTGTACCAAAGAAAAATGGGACATTGCGCTTTATTCAAGACATGCAACCTGTAAACAAAGTCACAATCAGGAATGTGGGAGCAGGCCCAATTGTGGATGAGTTTGCAGAAGCATTTGCAGGGAAAGCTATATACTCTATGGGTGATCTGTATTCGGGATATGATCAGTTCCAGCTGGATATACAAAGCAGGGACTTGACCACAATGAGAACTCCCTTGGGATTAGTAAGGATGTGTACCTTACCACAGGGAGCCACTAACTTAGTGGCACATATGATGAATGGAATGAATAAAGTCTTACGGGACTTCATACCACAAAAAACTATGCCATTTTTGGATGATGTGCCAATAAAGGGCTGTGATGAGAAAGACAAAGATGGGAATTTGGATTCAAAAGGGTGCCGCAAGTTTGTGGCAGATCATATAAAGGATTGTGACATGATTCTATCCAGGCTTGAAGAAGTGAATCTTACTTTATCTGGGCAGAAATCAGTGTTTGGGGTTGGTGAAGTGCTAATAGTGGGACATCTTTGTAGTACTAGTGGACGCCGTCCTTGTCCAGCCAAGATAGATGCAATACATAGAATGAAGGAAATATGCATTAATGTTACAGAGCTGAGGAGATTTCTTGGAGCATGCGTCTTTTATGTTATTTGGATCCCACATTATGCACATGTAGCAGATCCTCTTTATCAGCTTTTGAGGAAGAATCAAAAATTTTTGTGGAGTGCAGTACATATTAAAGCTATGCGGAAGTTGAAATATTTGCTCCAATCATCACCCATTTTGAGAAAGGCGGATTATGAGTGTGGCAGGCCTGTGATTGTTACAGTTGATACTAGTCCTACTGGGATAGGATGGGCAGTAGGGCAAGATGATGAGGATGATCATAGGTATGTAATTAGATTTGGAGCAAAGGTATTAAGCTTTCGGCAACGAAAGTATCCACAGATCAAGAGAGAATTATGGGGGATAGTCACTGCTCTAAAATGTGAAAAAGAATATCTTATTGGGGCATCTGTACTTGTGGAAACTGATTGCTTGCCACTTCTTGGGATGATAGCAAGTTGTACCACTCCAGATATTGCTATGCTTAGGTGGATTGCTTATATCAAGTCACTAAATCCAGAGTTTGAGCATATTGCGGGAAAAGATAATCCAGTTGCAGATATGCTATCACGAGCCAGGTATGAAGATGAGGAAGAGATGATTAGTGACATTGATGATGTGGGTACAAAGTTCTATACTACAGCATATGCAAAAGGGGATCATATTTGCCTATCAAATGCACTTGAGTCTTTTATTGAGGAAATATATGAAGGAGACTGGTTGCTTATTGGTCAATATTTGAGCACTCTAACAAGGCAACAAAATTGGTCTGACTCAGAATTTAAGAGAATCCGCAGAAAAGCATATGGTTACTTTCTAAATGATGGGTATCTCTGGAAGCATCCTAAACAGAGGAATGCTATGCCACAGAGAGTCATATGTGATAAAGAGACTCAAGGAAAGCTTGTGAAAGAATTCCATGAGAGTCTCTGGGCTGGACATAGAAGCGTATGGGCCACCTTTACTAAAATTAAGGAAAAATATTGGTGGAGAGGAATGTACAAGGATATTTCCCAATATGTGGAAACATGCATAGTATGCCAAATGTACTCAAATGTGCGGCATCGTGATGGCTTGCAACCAACCTACCCACCTGCCATGCACTACAAATGGGTAGTGGATCTAGTTACAATGCCTTTGGGAATTTGGCAGATGCGGTATATAGCACTTGCAAGAGAAGATTTGACAAATCAGGTAGAAGGGCGAGCTCTTAGAACAAAGAGTACGGAAACAGTATGCAAATTTCTCTTGGAAGATGTGATCTGCCGATATGGTTGTGTTGGGAAAATAACAGCTGATAGGGGTGAGCTAGATGTTGAAGAAGCAAGGGAATTCTTCTCTAGAATTGGTATCAAACTGTCTCTAACATGTGCTTACAATCCTGAGGGCAATGGGAAAAGTGAGCGAGGACATCCTCCAATCATTAAAGCTTTGGCTAAAGCATGCAGAGAAAGGATGAGAGAGTGGCCAAAGCTGCTACCATATGCCTTGTGGGCAGACCGTACAACTCATAGCTCAGTGACAGGATACATGCCTGCAGAATTAATGTATGGTCAGAAGCCAGTGATGCCAGTTGAAGAAGTAATTCTAACTTGGAATGTATTGCCCTGGGTGGAAGGATTGAGCAAAGATGACCTCCTTGCATTGCGAATAAGACAGTTGGAGAGGAGGCCTGAAGATGTAGAGCTTGCTAAAGCTCGCTTGAAAGATGCAAGGCTGAAAAATAAAGAAAGATTTGATAGTAGACACAGACTCCGGCCAAAACCTATTGAAGAAGGTGACTGGGTTCTAATGTATGATAGTAGCCTTGACAACCAATTCATTGTTCAAAGAAAATTTGCAAAAAGATGGTTTGGCCCTTACATTGTTAAGCATGTGCATGGAAATGCCACGTATACTCTGTGTGAGCTTGATGGAACAGAAGTAAAGAATCTTGTGGCTGGCAAAAGAATCAAGATATTTAAAAGAAGGCATGATAGTGATCCTTTTGATTCACAAGAGGCTCAGGATGAGAGGTTTGACAATGGTAGTATGGATATAATTGAAGAGGAAGAGGATAATCTTCCTGGAACTGCTGAAGATGAAGACGACATTCAGCTATATGTGGACCTTGATGATGATTTGGCACATACCAGAGGATGTGCAGGTTTAGAGGGGGTGGATGTCGTGCCATGGCACGTCTATGATGTGAAACCGTGCATGTGAGTTCATCATTTACACATCCAGATGCATGAGGTTATGTGCCATGACGAGTCATTATATGATGCCTGATATGTTCATATTGTAGATAAGGTTCAATAAGATGAGCTGAGGCTGAGCCAGGTTTTGAAGCCCTTGACAGTGTGGTGTGAATTGTGGAGGATTTTTTTTATGCTTATGGAGAATTTCGGAGCTAGCAGATATCTTGTGCCTTGATAGGACTGGATTTTGCTTGTGATATTAGCACTGAGACAGAGAACTTAATGGTACATGATGGTCGGGTTCTTGATCGTATGCTTTAGATGACAAAATCATATGCACAACAAGGATGCTAAATGGAGCCTCTTTTGATGAGGCATGAGAAAAACCTTTAGAGAGGTTATGGTGAAAGGGTGAAAAGGAGCTTGATTATATATATATATATATATATATATATATATATATATATGGTCAACGCTCCAAAACAAAGAAAAAGGGAAATAGTAGGCGCGCTGAGAAAAATAAGAAATGGGTATTGCGTGATTTCAGCGGAAAAACAATGGTAAGCGCGAGTTCTCCGCAGGAAAGGGAAGAAAGATACCGGAGGCAAACGGCGAGAACCAGAGTGGAAAAGGATTTTCTGCAGCGTTAAGGGAACAGTGTCGTTGGCGACCAGAGAATTTCATGGGGAGGGCATATCTTCTGTGCATCGCTTTTAGGTGCTAGAAATGAAGGGAAAATTGAGTGCTATTCGATGATGTGCTTTCTAGAAAATTAAAGCTCACAGTCAGCAAAGGACTCTGTTTCGCCATTTCTTCCTCCATCGTGTATCGGCGCTGAAGCGGCCATTATGGATTAATAAAAATAAAAATCGACGTGTTCACTCTTCGCTTCATTCAGATAAGCTTAATTTAAAAATCACTTTGTTACTTTAGAAAAAGGGCATGGCAAATAAGCCCTTAAAAGTTTTGGAATATATGGGAAAAAGTTGGTGAACAAGATATAATTTTGGAAGAACTGGAGTTTTGTAAAACCACGGAAGATGGCCTTGTTTCTGCTTGACTGAGTTTTGGAAATTATGTACATGAAATAGCTATGCCGTATTCTATCTTTTGCTTATGAAATGTTAGAATATTAAGGCAGGTTTTCAGGTGAAAAAGAGCATCATGATATCATGGTTTTAATGGCACTGGATGTAATGGATGTAATGGATGTAACTGGCCACATGAATATTGGGAAAATTGGAAAGCTTTGCTATGCACACATGTGAATGGTTCAAAGGATTTCATGCAATTCTGTGCAATCATCTGGATGATTTCAAGGATGTATTGAGGCAAGTTGACACATGTATTTGTCATTGGAAATAATGATGTTCAATACTCCTTGGGAAAATTTGTGCGTGAAATTCCTTGTTGGATTTGACATTCACTCTCACAGCTAGAAGTTTCGTACTTTCCTGGCTATACCGCACACGTCACGACGTGTGTGTATACCTACAAATAGCCACATAATCTAAATATATATACACAGGTCTACATAGTCTTAATGGCTTGGCTCCAAAGATTTGGTCATTTTCTAAATATTTTCACCCCTCGTATATTTGAGCTCAAATTTCTTGCAGATTTGGTCACGTGACCAAATCTATAAGTCCCGTATAATTGAGAGGCTATCTCCAAAATATTTGTTTTCAAAGTATCCAACATTTTGTCTTGTGACAAAATATTATGAAGGCTACATTGTGGCTGGCTGTGCAAGGCTCGATAATGAGACTGATGCCATATCCTCTCTATGATTTGGTCATGTGACCAAATCTTACTAGTATTTCCAAACTTTGGTAAGATTACATTGCTTTAAAGAGGAGGTTAATATGGGATGATATAGAGTGTATGTGTTTACTTAGAGAGTAAAAAATACTCGTGCAAACATCTTATGAAGTCACCATTTCACTATGGTCTTGGATATTTGGTTTTGTGACCAAAACTTATCGTTATTTACAAGCATTAGTGGAATGAGACTTATGCCATATCCTCTCTATGATTTGGTCATGTGACCAAATCATACTAGTGGAATGAGACATGCCATATCCTCTCTATGATTTGGTCATGTGACCAAATCTTACTAGTATTTCCAAACTTTGGTTAGATTACATTGCTTTAAAGAGGAGGTTAATATGGAGTGATATAGAGTGTATGTGTTTACTTAGAGAGTAAAAGGCTGCGAGTACATTTTGTGGCCACTGACTATGTGACCAAATGGGCCGAGGCCAGAGCCACTCGGGACAAAACCGCTCTCATAGTGGCCAAGTTCCTGTATAAGAGCATCTTCACCAGGTTTGGGTGTCCCATAGTAATCATTAGTGAGTGATAGAGGGAAACATTTTGTGAATGAAGTCATAGATATCCTGTTGGCACGTTATCAAATCTTCATTGGAGGTCATGTGCATACTACCCCATGGCTAATGGGCCAGTGGAGATCTCCAACAAAGTCTTGTGCAAGTCCCTATTATGGGTAGCCAAGGAGCACTTAATGGGATCAACCCCTTTTGGGTGTATTTCTGGGCCTATCGCATAGCTTACAAGGCAACTACCTTGCACGCATAGCTTACAAGGCAACCACCTTGCACACCCCATTCCAACTTGCTTTTGGGCTTGAGGCCGTATTACGTTTTGAATTTGATGCAGGCTCATCTAGAGTGGGGCAGCTTAGGGTTACCACCTATCACCCCGCATACTCTGCTCGTCAAACAGGAGCAGCTCAAAGTGTTGGACTCGTCAACTTGCTCGGATGACCACAAAGGTGGTCGACGTAAAGTGTAGCATGATCAACACTTCAGACTTCCTCAATTCTCCAAAGGTGAGTCTACAATTCTAAATATTTAAAAAAGGCTTGGAAGTTGGTGCATGCTTGGCAGGGTTCCTTCCGGGTGGTGGAGATCTTGCTCATGGGTGCGATGCAACTAGAAACTCTCCAAGGTGCCTCCCTTCAATTGGTGAATGGCTCTAGGGTGAAGAAGTATTGGCCTCCGCAAGTGTGACAAGCCGGCAAGCGCTCATGGGAAATGACACGGATTGTACATATTTAATATACATTTTTAAATCTTCTTTTACCACTTTATTGGTTTTCTTTGCATTTTTCATTCTCTCTTGCTTTTTTTTCTAGTGGGTTAGAGGGTGGCTCCTCAATCTCCCCTGATCCCCCTTCCCCCTCCCCTCTCACTTCTCCCCTCGGCCTTCTTCACCGACTTTCTCACCGCTCAAATAAAAAATAAAAAATCTCTTTGTATTTTTATTTTTTCCAATTAAAAAAGAAAAAAAAATCACCCTTCATATTTTTTTCTTTTCTTTTTTCCAAAAAAACCCCTCCCTTAATATTATTTATTTATTTTTTTCCATAAAAACCCTTTTATTTTTTTCTTAAAAAAACCTCCCCCCTCTTAGTTGCTTTTTTTTCCCCTTTTCTTTCCATTACAAAAAAAAAACCAAAACAACACAAAAAACCAACAAAAAAAAACCCGCAACATCTCCCATCTCTCTCTCTCTCTCTCTCTCTCCCCCCCTCTCCCTCTCCCTCTCCCTCACCTCACCAACCAAACCCCCCTCTCTCTCTTTCCCCCCTTACCTTTCCTCACCAACCAACCCCCCCTCATAGCCTTCACTCCCTTAACCCACCGACCAAACCCTCCTCAACTGTCTCTCTCTCGCCGAACCCACCTCTAGCCCCCCCTCTTCCTCACCGTTGACCCTCTCAACCCACCACACTCTCACCCAACCCCCTGCGCACCTCACCAACAACTCCGCCCTCCTCACTCACCTGCCAGCAACCCCCTTCTCTCGTCACCGTCACCCTCTCGCCAACCCCACCTCCAGCCCCCCTTCTCTCGTCACCGTCACCCCTCTCACCGAACCACACTCTCACGCGGCCCCCCTGCGCACCTCACCCACTCCCCCTCTCCCACCCTCTCAACCGACTCACCCCATCCCCCTCACCCAACACCCCTTGTTCGAGACCCCCAGCCCCCTCTCCGTATCCCTTGGGTGCAGCTCCCCACCCCCCTCCATCCTCCTTTCCTTCGTGCCCCACCAGCCCCCTAAACCCTTCTCCCTTGCGGCCCCCTCCTCGCATCATCCCTCACCCGAGCAGCACCCCCCCTGTGCCACTCGTGTGCACCACCCTTCCCCCATCTCCTCTCCTGTGCACGGCACCCCCCCCTCTCTCTCTCTCTCTCTCTTACCTCACACCCCTCTTGTGACCCCACTCCATCGACCACCCTCCCACTCTCTCACTCGACCCACCCCACCCTCGCCCCCCCTAATTATTAAAAAAAAACCGTCTTTCTCCCCGTCACCGTCACCCCCTTTATCTCTCCCTCACCGACCACTCGAACCCCACCTTATCTCTCTCCCTCACTGACTACTCATCCCCTCCCCCCCTCTCTCTCTCTCTCTCCCTCGCTGTCCTTCTCCCCAGTATGCCCCTTAGTCTCTCCCTCCCTCACCACACCACCTCGCTCCCTCACCTCACCACCTCCCTCACTCCTACTGCGCAAACCCACCCACACCCTCTCTCTCTCTCTCCCTTACCTCACCGACCAACCCAACCCATCATTCCCTCATTCCGCCGTCACCCACTCACCCCCTCACCGCCACCCTCACCCTCTCACTTCTTGACCCCTCTCAAACAGCTACCTCTCTCTCTTTCTTATTCCCCCCTCCTTCCTCCTCTCCTTTGCGAACCCTCATCCCCCCCTTATGCTCTCTCTCCCTCGCTCTCCTTCTCCCCAACGCTTATCCCCACACACACAGCCCAACCAAAAAAAAAGAGACAAAAAAAAAACCCAAAAAAACACACACGAATAAACACAAAAGAAAAAACAAAAACGCCTTTCCAACCCCTTTCTCTCTCACCCTCTTGGTTATTTTTCATTATTTTTTATTTTCTCGTTATTCCACCGACCCCCTCTTCCCTTTCTCTATCACCGAACATCCCCCTCTCCCTCTCTCTCATAGCCCACACTCCCATGCTCTCATTGACCCCTTGTTACCCTCACCCCACCCTTGCAGAAATCCATTGTCTTCACCATAGCTGTCATCATGGAGGAGCACCTTGTTACCACCACATCGGCAAACGAGCTGTAGGGCATGCACCCATTCAGCCTCAGGAGTGTCTCTCTTCTCCGGCCCACCACCATCGGTCTTCTTCGACCCACCTCTGACCGTCTCCACTTCTGGGATCCCACTAGTGCCCACCTCTCTTGTGGTTGCCATCGACATTGCTAGCACGTCTCACGCAGCTTCCTCGACCGTTGCCACACCAAGCCATCATCACCACTTGATGAGGTATCATTTCCTTGCCACCCTCTGGGTCTACCCTTATCTATTGTTTTATTGTCACACGAGCTTGTCCTACTAGGGTTGGCTCATTTTGATTCCTTACACTTCACCAACGTCAGAGGATTTATGTAGATCCTTCTTGGTGGACCTAGCCACCAAGCGCATCCCCACCCTCACCACCGCGCCTACATAGCCGAGATCTTTCAGTTTCCCACCATTGCCAAGCCTGTAGGGATGGGGTGTTTCGAGATTCCAGAGGAGGATTGGGTCCTTAACCTCCTAGGGTCAGTCCCTAGGATGATTCCTCGGCAGAAATCCCCTCATGACCTGGCATCCCCCATCATCTCCCTGGATGCCACTACCTTGGTGTCTGCAGACTCACTTCACCCCCCATCATCTCCCTTGACGCCACCACCTTGGTGTCTGCAGACTCACTTCACCCCCCACATGCTTTCATCTACTATCTCCTCACTCGTCGGCTCACCCCTCATCCCCAGCCCAGGAGAACTTCACCTCCCCCTATTTGATGCATTTATCTCTTTGCACACCACTCGTCCCTTTTATTGGGCTGCACTCATCTCCACTGTCCTCCAGTTTGTCATCACTCGCCCACGTCCACATGCACACTAGCCTTATGCTTTGCTGGTCCACTGTTCACACACGTTGCATGTTAGTTTTACACACTCTATGGCTCATCCTAAGTGCCATCCCTTGCGGACCTTGGTCCCCCCTCATGACCTCACACCTGAGCCCGCCTCCTTAGGGAGACACCAATCCCATCGGTTGCGATTTTACAGTCCCTTTTTCAACCTTGTCATCGACACCCTTTCCATCATCGACGTCCACCCCACTGCCACCCTCATCATCAACACCCTTCTCCTATCATCGACGTCCACCCCACCACCACCCTCATCATCGCCACCCTTCCCATCATCAACGTCCATGCAACCGTCACCCTCAGCATCGACGACTCCACTGTTGACTACCTCTTTGGCACCCTCGCCTCTCATACTCCTTCCATGGATCCCTTCTTCCCCAGGACCTGCATCACACCACATCTCCTTGGTTAGCCCTCCATCATCACCACTATCCTCGCCACCCTCATCTCTCGCACCCTCCAGAGCCATCTTGGAATCTCTTCCGACAGAGGTTCCTCCCGCAGTTCACCCCTCAGTTTGCCCTGCCTCACCCATTTTTTCAGTGCCTACTCCCCTCATCACCACCTCATCTTCCACTTCACCCCGATCTTCCATCGACACCGACATGAGCTACTTACTTCAACTCGTTCCACCCTCATCATCCTCCCGACACCTTCTCTCTCAAGACAGCACCACCACCTATTCCTCTGAGCTTCACCTCCACCATGTCCTCCACCACTCCCTGGGTTGGGCTCTTTTCAAGTCTCCCTCAAAGGCAGTCTCAACCACTCCCTCCGACCTAATGAGGCTTCCTTCAAGAGAGTATGAGTACTTTCATGCTCTATAATTCAAAATGTATGCATAAATGGATCAAGGAGTATGATAAAGAATGGCAACAAAATATACGAAGAGGAGCCAAGAGGAGACAAGGGGCTCGCACCATATTAATGGCATGGATACAAGAGTGAGTGAGAAAGGCACAAGAAGAAGGTTATGAAAGTCACACGTGAGGAGTTTGAGTTGAGTCTCGAGTGTGACAAGGAGGTAAAATATGACATGAATGCGTTTAATTGTTAACGTTCTATGTGTGTATGCTTTTATGATGTTCACATGCTCTACCTTTGTATTTTTAGGTTCGGGTGTATAGCAACATGTGGGGGCCTATGGACAACATCCTTGACTTAAAAAGATCGATGATCTCCATCTTACTCAAGATTCTTGCATTGTTGCATCATTCTAGTAGCTCTCTCATGCAAGTTCTCGTGACACAAATCTTGTTGATGTGATGAGCTGGGAGATCTAGAGAGTATATATGAAGTCAACTACTGTGTTATGAAGTAGGTATAGATTAACTAGTAATTGAATCAACTAACTAGAAATTCAAGTTGGATATTGGCAAGTTTATTTGGTGTTAACTCGGGACCACGTCTATTTTATAGGTCATTTTGAAAGTCCATTGGTTTCCTGCAGAGTACAAAGGTCCTCGTGCCACCATGAGAAGAGATCTCAAGCGTTTTTGGTCCATCGACTCATCAAAGTTGCTAACCGAGTAACCTAAGAACCTTACCTTCTTACTATGCATTGTCAACAAGCGTTCTTTTACAAGAACCTAGATGGCAGCCGTGGTGGCAAATTGTGCATGTGAATCCTTGAGGTCAATGAACTTTTGATGGCATGCTCTCCACCGTACTCGAGGATGTGGACCAACAAGTTATCCATCATGACATAGCATCGGCCATCGAGAGTACATGTCCCAACCTCGACATCATGGGCGAGTGCACATGCAAATAGATAACACCACCTTCATCGCAGTAGGAAGAGGAGGATGGGGTGGACGAAGATCTCCCAAAGTTTGGCACTAAGCATGTTTCAGAGCTTGTAATGTCTACCAATTTATTGATCCCTCTTGGACTAGACATGGACCTAACGGATGAGGAAACTAGAAAGGACAACCATGAGGTACTCTTGATGATCGACCTTTCACTGAGTCTACTCCTTAAAAGTCAGGCCTAATCTTTTTCTACCCTAGCTCCAAGGAGGCGGATATAATTGTGAAGATGAATGTGGTAAGCTTTTTCTTTGCTTTCTTTTTTTTCTTTGATGGGGGTGGGAGGGGGAGCCTCTTGATTGTAGAGTATCCACACATGGCTACTTAGGGGTTTGATTTCCCTTGCGCTCAGGCTCGGTTATTTTTTGTGCAAGCCATATGTCATTGAGCACGTCATGGACATTAGATTGCACACATGGCTACTTAGGGGTTTGATTTCCCTTGCGCTTAGGCTCGGTTATTTTTTGTGCAAGCCATATGTCATTGAGCACGTCATGGACAATTTATTATGGATAGAAGTTTGGTTTTAGCATGCACATGACAGTGGCACAAAGGTAATACATGCATATGGTTCTTGTTTCTTATTTTATGTCATTTCAAATTGTTAGCATAAAATTTACCTCCAACTCGCTTAAGGTCAAGCCGAAAAGCACCCACGCTTTGCTGGCTTTAATCTATGTTAGTTGGCAAGCATGTAAGGCTCGTTGGATTGGCCATAGATGAGTTGGAAGCATAACATTTGCTTCTAACTCACTTATGGTCAAGTTGGAAAGTGCCCATGCTTGCTACCTTTCATCTATGTTAGCTAACAAGCATGTAGGCTTGCACAAAACGGAGCTCCAGATGCGCCCGAAATGTGATTTCTGCCCAAAACATTGAGTTGATAGAGACCTTGCTAGCATTCATTGTAGCCATCAACAAATTTGAATAGAAGGTTGACGGGAGGCAAAAAAAGTTCAATATCTCTCTCTCTCTCTCTCTCTCTCTCTCTCTCTCACACACACACACACACACACACACACACACACACACAAGTGACAACTAGAGCTCTCAGAATGCACAATGTACACTACTTTGACTTGATGCAAGCTAGCTAAAGCTGCTAAAGTAAATGATAGATAGACAGATAGAGAGAGAGAGAGAGAGAGAGAGAGAGAGAGAGAGAGAGAGAGAGAGAGAGAGAGAGAGATGTGGACAAAGTGGGAGAGAGAGATAGCTTGGTTGGTTTATATCTTGCATCCCATTGGAAGCTTCGGGAAGGTCCATGGCCTTTATGCTCCTCATCTTTGAGCTAGGCAAACCTCCGGCCCACCCTCTTGCCGGCTGTGATATGATTTTTGTTCCAAGATGTGATATGATTTCTGTTCTAAGCTGCCAATCACCTTGCTAAGCCAGAGAGGAAGCCAATCTTTTGTCAATGCTTGCTACATGCTTGCTGGATGTCCCAACCCTTCCTCCTGAACCTCTCTATCAACACCTAACCTCATTCAAATTCAAATCCCTCCCCAAGTCAAATCGAATTATTAAAGAGGTTGTCCCTGATCCACGTGAAACCACCACATTGGCCTACTTTTTAGCCATGTCAAATACCTGTCGAGCCTGCCACCTAGCCTTTTTCCACCACGTCATTGAAATGAGTGAGTTTACTATATTGAACTTAGTTCACCAATTTGGACGGTCCAAATTGTACCCAATCCAAGAGGGCATCCAGGGCCCTAGATCACATGTTGGTCACTTAGTCCCATCACCATACTCTTTAGTGTTGAGGGTCGGCCAACAATGCATAGCACTGCTTGATGTTTTAGCCAACGACCATTTGGCATTATCCATGACCAGCACTAAGGGTGGGTTCACATGTGGGAGCCGTCATCCTGCACTGAGGAAAGCTTACGTGTTGTGAAAAAACCTAGGCTATTTATCAAGCAACTCCCATTGTTGTATTCAGGTGTGCTCACATCGCACGGGCTCACAGTGGCCCACCTTCGGGGTTGCAAAACACGCACATGTAGAGAATTGCATTTATACACATGGAAAATACCATTAAGGCCATGCTGCCTCGGAATTTACAACTTGTGAGATCCTCGCTCCCTCTACGATGCCCCCTCCGAGGGCCCTAGCGGTGGAAGCAACGTCAGTCTCTCGCGCGGGGTAGGGATCCACACTCAAGGCCTCGCCCACACGGATATCCGGACAAGACCGGTGGCTCCTTCTTCGAAACCGAGCCCAGAAAAACTTCCCTCGCCTAGAAGGCACGGGCGATTCCACCAAGAAAATCATCTAACGGGAGAATTGATCTAACGAGTCAAAGTCTTAACTATCTAAACTGATCCGACCGAACCCGAAAGTCATATGGTCAGATCAAAGAAGAGGCTTGCACACTTGGTCCATAGAATCACCACTTTTTTCCTCCATAGCGAGGCACAGCCGGTGATTCCTTCCCACAGAACAAGGATCTTCCTAGGACTTAATCTAACTAACATAACTTAATCTAACTAACGTAACTTAATCTAACTAACGTAACTTAATCATAAACTATTTGTATCATAAAAATCCCCCGATCCAGCCAACCGACCCATGGGTTAGGCAACCGCCCAACCACTGTATTGGTGGGATTCCTTTATAAAAATTTGGTTATATTTTGCCCGAGTACCAAGGAAAAGAGTTCCAAGGCCCCTTAGCTGGCACTTCAAGCAAAATTTAAGGTAGGCATACCACTTACACACCCAATATGAAATTGCCATTATAACAGATTCGGCTGTCTTTAAAACAATCTTTCAATGAAATTGCCATTATAACAGATTCGGCTATCTTTAAAACAATCTTTCAATGAAATCATAGTATTACTGATCATAATCCTCCAAAATATTGAGTCCAATGTTTTAAAAGTTGTTGTGCCTTTTATGTAAGTGAGCTTGAAGTGACTCACTTTCTTTGATGTCTAATCCAAAAATTAAAATTTTAATCTATTTTTAGATTTATTTTGTTTGGCACAAACAAATTTTGTAGTTCATCCCATGCTCCTTGTAAGTTTTCTTTCGATATGTAATATGATGGATGAAACTATCTCCTAGTTCTAATGAAATTATGGCTAGGTCTCTCTCATATCTTCCAAAATAAAACCTTTTCTCTTTTCCTTAAAATTTAGGACACCTCTCTTCCACTCATAATCCCCCAAAATCCATCCTTCTGAGTATAAATTTAAGCTTTACTTGCCATGTATGGAAACCATCACCATTAAATTTATCAACTACGAGTGGATTTGTCATGATTTCCTTATGGGGATGGGAAGAGCAATGGAGTGACCCAATGCTAGTGTCTAGTCCCTTACAAAGGTAGAAAGGTAGATTTTATAAGATTCTCTTCCCAATTTTAAAAACTACAAAGCGAAAGAATACCTTGTTTTAGGAGAGCAATTTAGAGTACCAAACCAAGGGGAGAAATGGATTTGATGATGAACAAGGCTTAAGAAGCACCCTAATGGTAGAGTTAAATTCGTAATGGATCAAAAAATTGATTGTGATTACTAGCACTACGCAAACTATTAACAGATGTTGCATCAACCATTAATTCCTCATATTCATCAAAGATGGGTGCCTATGCACGTGCTTTAACAAGGGTATCATGATGGTAATCCCATCATATGGTTGCCAATATTCAACAATGTAAAGAAACCTTCAACACCAACTCTGACTTTGAAAACTTCACCTAAATTTTGAAAAGAATGGAGGCCCAAGCAACACCAAGCAACACCAAGCAAGCCACTCAACCCCTCTTGTGCATACAACACAAACACAAGAGCTTGCATGTTTAGTCACAAACATTAATGGCAACCAACCGAAATCTATCCCTACCTCCACAACAACACTTAAGCCATGAATTCAAGAATCAATCTCCATGTCTGCAACTCAAGGACCGCAAGCATGAAACTCATGCTCTCCTCCTTCATTTATGTTCTTTCATAGTTTCATGGTGGTGAAGGTGAAGGTAAGGGTTTATATTCTCTATTCTCTCCCCTTTATTTGTTTCAATTTCTATATGCATACTTATGTATTGATTCTTTTTTTGCTTCTTTTTCTTATTCTTCTCACTTGTCTTCACTTGTTTATTTATGAATAGCTCTATTTTTGTGCTTCTACTTGTAGATTGGAACTTGTCTTTGTACGAAATCTCTACTCCTTAACAAACACTCAACTCCTATAAATTATGGTAAGAGCACTTGTCTTTCACAACACTTTCTTTACTTATTTATGGTTCAGTTGTTTGGGAGCATTTTTTTATTATGCATGTAATCATTTTTTAAAGCTTATGCATAAAGCCTCATAAAGAACAAAACCACAATAGAAAAATATACAATTAGGCCTGTGTTGCGGAAGATCATTTGGATAGTCTCGCAAGACAAGTTCTTTATGCATGTACACATGCTGAATCAAAACTTCTTTCACTGATATCTTTCCTCTGGTGATTTTAAAATCTTGTACTCTTCCCTTCCATGATGCCAAGAAAATGTTTTTTGTCTGGGGTCTCTTTCTTTTACTAGGTTGCATGAGCACCCATTCTCCTTTCGAAATAGTAAACCTTTCCCAAGTTCCTTCCGTTTTGACTGTACTTGAATTCTCTACCGAAGAAATAGAAGAAGCAGGTCGACGGGGTAAGGATGTGTGGTATAATTCTGCCTTCATAGCATTATCATCCACAGAGCGTCTTCCACAAGAACGAGGTTGGCCATTATCTTATTTTCTTCACGCAATGAGCAAGGGTGCCGATGGTGGGCTGTAAGCAGACACAAGCCAATGTGAGATGTTGGCACATCCTCACTTTTGGCGACTGACATTGCTCTCTCCTGTGCTTTGTGCCATGACACACAAGTGATAATTTTCATTAGAAACTAAGCTTGTTATATAGCCTTCGGATACAAGACAATGACATCATTACCTAGGTGATGAAGATTTCCTCTAAATTGACTCCTTGATTTACTAATCTATCCATGTATATTTCCTAAATGTGTTCCATTGATAGAGCTTGGCTTCTAGTAAAGCCTTATAGATTCTTTTACTTATTCTGACACCTTTACTACTAAATGTTATGTCTTTACTGTGGTGCATGGATTTTTAAGACAAAGCTTTCTTTCTTTGCTTATTGATATTCTTTTTTTATTTTATTTCAGATTTATACCCTTCATCGTATGAGACATGGCAAAACATCGATTGTATTCTGGGATTTATAGATGTTTTGCATGGATCGATAGGAGAACAACAATACCAAGGTTGATGTGCAACAGAGCTAGCTCAATCCGGTATATTTTTTACTGATCATTTTTATCAGTTGTGCTGGACAATGCAAACACACATGGTGTGTTAAGAAAACAAGACCTTCCAGCATGGAATTCAGTGGATTGGCCTCTCCCACATTTTAGTGTTACAGAGGCATATAGAGCCAAGATTTTCAAAGAAGTACAGAAAGCTCTGAGGCCCAATATTGCCACAAGGATAATAAAAATTTCTTTATGCATGCCTCTCACAGTTTTTGTAGACTTGTTTAATACCTTTCCAGTGAAGGTTTCAAAAACAATGTTCACAGTTAAAGCAACAAGTCTGGCATGCATGCAACAATTTTTGGATAAAGGTTGGGATAAGAAGACATGTAGTTCAGTGTTTTGTGAGGTTGTCCAACCTTCTATGCAACTGAATGATATGTTAGAAACTGTTAATGTCTGAACAAAATAAAATTATTCAATAAGTTCAAAGGCATAGCATGAAATAGACATCAGTAGAGGGAACAACTTTCTACCTCTAAATCTATTGGCTCTATTGAATCCAAAAGATTGACATTAGGAGGACACTGATCCAATGCATCTAGAAGTCTTCTAATACAACTGCAATACATATAATTCAGTTAGTGTGCATTAAATCCAAATAATGAAGTTTAAAGTTAAAAATAGCACACAAACCACTTACAATTTCACCTCTCTGTGTACATGTTTCTAAGAGAGTTGAATAAAAAGCATTGCTTCTGCTGGTGGATGTCAATAGAAGCAAAGCTCCAGTGGTCACTACATAAGGAAAAAGCATTAAGAAATCAAAGACTACAAGAGTACTCAATCTTGAAGGAAAATCCCAAAAGAAGCAGCCACACACATACTTGTTATGGTATGGAAGTAGCAAAATATCAACATGATCAAAATCACAGTGTCTGAACCAATTGGAAATATCCATGGGAGTTTCCTTTGGATCTCTTAACTTGAAGGAAATTGCAGGATCAATAATATAAACTGTATGCTGTACAGCATGGTTCAGCCAGCTTCTCATCATGCTACATTGGACAAAACAATAATTAAGGTAAGGTGTAAGGGAGGAGGTACAATAAGGATTATTTTGCAAACAAATGTAAAATAAAAGACACTTACTAGAGCATTGCAAGAATGATAGTATCTGAGCAATACTCATTCTTATGAGCCAATGCTGCCAAGCATGCTTTTGTCAAGTCAAAATTATTCTCTGAAAAATCATCTTCAATATGGACAACTATGTTAGGGCCCAGCTCCTGCAACCTTCTCTGTATCTGTAGCTCTAGTTGTACAGTCTCCACATCTATAGCAGATTTGGATTCTTCTATTTGCTGCTTCAGTGACTCCTCATAAGCAGCTTTTCCTCTGGTGCTCATTGAGTGGGTCACTTCAACAACCTTCACCTTGTCTGCCTTCAATTTCCTTGTAGGTGGAATTAATAATATGTCTCTCATTTTTATGTCCTGCCATTCCACAGGATGGACCAGCTTGTCATACCTCCACCTCACTCTGGACAATGTGTTGAAGTCCTTGGCCATCAGAGTTACCCTGTGAGCATGGGCTGCTACTACAAGCATTGCATCTTCAAAGTACTTCTCCAAGTAATCCTCTGCCATTTCCTGTAAGGAAAGAATGGCAGTCCTGTTCCACCTGAAACCAAGGTGCCAGCTATCACAAATTTCTCTCACTAGCCTCTGAAAAGGTGCCTTGGGGATTGCAAAGCCTATAGCTTTTTGTTGTTTCTTGATCTCCTTTAGCACACCTGCATAATGTTTTAACCTCTTGGACTTTTGCTGCAGCATGCTCATTGGCTTCCCCTTCCTGCCATGTGCAACTCTTCCTTTTGGAGGCACACTAGATTCCTTGACATCAGCCCCAGCTGTGCTGCTGCAAGCCCTGGCCCCTTGCCAGACCTCCTTGCAGTTGCCTTGGTTCTTGCCATCACTCTGAAAAGGTCCATACAAAGCAATAGAAAAAGATTACAACCATGGAGAACATGGAATGATAAAAGAAGGTGATCACAAATTGGATAAAGCAAAATTGAACAATTTGTAACAAAACGCGATTATGATGATTTGAAATTTCTAACAGCTCATCATCGCGTTTTTCTGCAAATACTTGAAACAACATGCTATTGCATCCCTACAATGAATTCTCTGTCTTTTCAACCATAAACAATATGTATTGAGTTTATGCAAGAACTATGCAGCCTTGAATAGCCTGGAAAGTTACAAAATCACAATGAAATGGGTGGATGAAGAAGCATTTTCAAATTTGCAACAAAATGCGATTTGGGCTGTTTGAGATTTCTAAAGCCCTCTCCTCGCGTTTTGCTGCAAATTCTAGGGACAGCATACTTCAACATGCCTTTAGTCATTTCAGTGTGTATGTAGCTTGGTGCAACATGGATTGAGCCTATAGACATCAAGAAGTGATCAAGTTCTCACTCAACAGGCCCAAATAAAAAGTCTTCCTGCTTCTACATGCAGTGGAGAAAATCTAAAAAATGCATAAAATATTTATCATAATATCTAACCTACATCACATCAATCAGTTCCTTACCCTAATATACTATTGAACAAGAAGAGAAGGAAATAGATTGTCTTACTAACCTGGAAGCTATCTGCAAGTGTGCTGTGCTGATGATGAGTATCCTGTGCTGGGGATGAACCTCTGCTGGTCTGGATGCTGATGGTGTAGAGTAGGGAGGTAGAGATGCAAGAGAACTAAGTTAGGAGAGTAGGGAGGTAGAGATGCAAGAGAACTGAGTTAGGAGAGTAGGGAGGTAGAGATGCAAGAGAACTGAGTTAGGAGAGTAGATTATTGCAAAATACCTCGGGGGGGGGGGGGGGGGGGGGGGGGGGTCACTCGTATAAATATGTAAGTATCACGTGGGTTCAACAGAAGGACATTTTAAATATTTAAAACTTACAGAAATATATTTACAGAGGGGATTTATTTATTGTATTTTAAAAAAAAATTTACAGATTTGAATAGGAAAGGATACATTATATTCACTAAAAAATTCACAGATAAGGGACTTTTAAAATAGGCCTTGAACGCACGTGATATAGAGGATTTACATATAGTGACCCCCCGAGCAAAATACAAATAAAGGAGTTATTAAATACCACACGTGTGAAATATAGTCGTTTTTTAACACGTGTGGGTCCCACCCAGATCTTTTGGAATTTGAAATTTGTGGGTCACTTTTTGCCTTGGAAATTGTGCCAATCATGATTTCATAATTAGATCCATTAACACTTTTCCCTCCCCATCTTCCATCCCTGCCAGCACCCTCCCATCATCCTTTTCTTTCCCACTCTGATCACTTCCTACCCAACACACTCCATCCACTCTGCAACCTGTCTGAAGACTACTACCATTACCAGATCTCCAGGTTACCAGTGCTACAGGAAGAGAGCAGGAGAATCTCCAGGGCTACTCCAACAGTATGGAAGAGGAAAAGAAAGGTCAGAGATCTATACCCTTTCCAATGTTTTCTGATATATATTTCTTCCATCTGTAGAATTCTTGAATCTCAGTGCCTAGAAATCTAGTAGATCACCCTAGGATTTGATTAGAGATGGATATGAATAGGATTTAGAATTTTGCAACAAAATGCGATTATAGTGCTTTACATTTTCCAAATGCTCCAAATCGCGTTTTCCTGCAAATTCTGATATTTGTTTTAGTTTTTATTTTTTCCTCTTTCTTTTGCTCTCTTTTGCCCTGGGGAATTCCTCCTGGTATCATTTACTATCCTGAACATTGTGAGATATCCCTAGCATTTGATTGGAGATGGATGTCAATAGAAATTTAGAATTTGCAACAAAATGCGAGGAGAGCACTTGACATTTTTCAAATGGATCTGCATCGCGTTTTGTTGCAAATTCTTATGTCCCTTTTGGTTTTTACTGTTTCCTCATTGTTCTGCTTTCTATGTCCATGGGGATGTCTTTCTTGATGATGAGAAAGGTTTTTGCTTTGGAACAGTTGATTCTCAGGCCCCTCCTTTCAAGAGGAAGCTGGACTTTACTGCTGCTATACTCAGACCACAACAATCACCAGGTGATTCATGTGTGCTTATGAAGAGAGTTGTTTGGTGATATCCTATACATTATCTGATTGCATATGTGAGCATATAGAATTCATGTTATATAAATTTTGGTTCAGGCAAAAGCAAGAGACTAGAGCAGAAAGGTGAGTCTTCCCTTTCAAAACAAAGGGAACCAGAAGAGGACAAATCTCCAGATTTGCTCCTATTTGACTTTCTTCACAAGTGCAAGGCTCAGAGGAACTTCCACATATACCACAATATTTTCAACAGGGAGTTCACTATGAGCTCTCTTTTGGACCATCACAAAGATTTCCTTTCAGACCATTGGGATACCTTCAAACAACTGACAGAGGCAGGAAGGATTGTGGAAGGTGAAAAGGTTTTTGTGCATTTAAATCATATTGTCTCCATTGACAGGTTGAGGTACCATGTGAATAGAAGGTTTGACAGCCTGCCTGAGGAATATAAATTTAGCTGTAACTTGCACACCAGAAAGTGTAGAGTGCTTGAGGAAAACATGGCATTCCTTATGTACATTGTCTTTCAACAGCAATCTCTAGAAGAGCAAGGGCAGGAGACTGAAGAAGAAGATATATCTGTAGCGGAGGTAAAAGAGGATATTCCTATGGCAACAGATATGGCAGAGCAGGAAGAAGATATCAACCTCGAGGATGAGGGGCTGCAAGTGGCTGCTCTTGACCTTGTTCAACTGAGGACTGAAACTCTTAGGGCAGCACAGCCAGTTGAAGATTTTGATGTTCAGAGCAGCAACTATGCAGTGCCCATGCTTCCAGGTGTCTTGATTGGTGGTAAAGGTTATGTTTTCCTCCATGATATAGAGTGTATGTTCAATTTGAGGGAGAACTATGCCATTTCCCTTATTGCCCAGGCTTCAAGGCTTGACAAGGAGGTTGGCATAGAGGATGACCATTCACTGCTAGCTTTGGAAACAACTTTTGATCCTGCAGAGGCCCTTACTATTTGTTTCAAAGAGGCTGAAAATTTCCAAGAGCCAAATGAAGCTGCCTTCCAGCTCACCCAGGAAGCTATGAATCTCTCAGCACTTCATAAGGAAAAACTTAAAGAAGAGGCTGGACTGGAGGGGAGAGGAATAAATCTTTGGAAAGATGAACTTCTTGTTGCTGATGAAAATGAGAGGGTATAATATTATTACTTCAAATCAAATACTTTATCTTGTGTTTAAATGTTTTATAGTTATGTATCATTGTTCACTACAATCTTTTGAAACATGACAGCTACAAATTGAGGATGACACATTCCTCCAGAGATCAAGTGGAAGCAGGCCGGCTGGGTTTGGCAAAATGTCAAGCCTAGCTCATTATATTCATGATCTAGGCAGTGCTAAGATCTTGATTTACCATAGGCAGTTGAGCAACAATGGAGAAGCCATTGTTTACTTCCTTAAATGTTTGTCTAGGGTTTTAGGTGGACATGATCTTCCATGGCAAAAGGAAAAGATCATTTTAATAGAGAGGTTGTCTGCCATAGATATATTTGGGGATTATGTGAATAAG
Organism: Cibotium barometz; assembly: GCF_041138505.1. NCBI lineage: Eukaryota > Viridiplantae > Streptophyta > Polypodiopsida > Cyatheales > Cibotiaceae > Cibotium > Cibotium barometz. The sequence goes on along the minus strand of NC_141053.1, from coordinate 21,117,935 downwards.
CAGGCCTCTAGGGCCTCTTACTTTTTGTCTTACACTTCTTATGCATTAGTATGTGGTGTTAAGGAGCCTAAATGTCTAGAGGGCTATGGAAAACATAAGCTCATAAGGTTTCGAGAGCCACCCATGATTGCATCAGGCCACACAATCCAAGAAGAAGAACACGTGGAGATAGCTGAAGACAAGGATACCCCTCTCAGACAAACAATAGAGGCAAGCATTGATAAACAGAAAGTCGACATCAAGCCAATAAGGAAGAAAAAGAGTCCAATCAAGTTCAAAAAGAGAGTTCCGACTCGCAAGCCTTGGGAGTAATAGGATTTAGTCATCAAATATAGCACAAACATTATGTTGAAGTTGAACTGATTTGTACAAAGTCTTTGATCCTCATCAGTTCCTTGTCCGTACGGACGATCAATACCCTTTTGCATTTGTCCCATCACCGTACGACACTTCAGTACTCTTCCCACACTCAAAAGCTTCTAAAAGCGTTTGACACTCAGTACTTTATTGGTAAGGATCAACAGTATGTCTAGCATAATTAAGTAGTATTGATTGAATTTTTTGTGTGTTAATATATGGATGTATTGATGCTTGTTAATATAGATCACATGTTTCACAAAAGAAATACTTTTGATGGAGTCTCAAAACATATAGGCATAACACCAAGAGTCACTTGTTCCACAGAATAAAAATCTATTGATTGAGTTTGAAAACATGTGGACATAACACCAATAAGTTACAAACTGCTATTCATGTTTACTTGTCCATTTATGGTTTCTAAATATCTTCGAATCCCTCCACTGTCTATGTCTCTCTGCTGCCATTGAATTGTCCAAAGTTTGTCTTCGTCTTTGCTTTTGGGCTAGAATAAAAGCAAGCTTGACTTTAGAACTAGCAACTTTTCTTTTAGCATGCAGCCTTTGTAGAATGCCTCGGTAAAACCATTGGAAGACTTCCTTCAGACTATTTGCCTTTTGACTCCCTCCATAGTGTTGTGTGTGTCTGAAAAATGCATTACGTGCCATGTAGTGAGACTTCTCCATGCCTTGGGTAGACCAAATTGCTGGGCATCCATACTTTTTGACAAAATAGGGAAGGTGGTTGTAGATGATATGCTGTTTTCACAAAGACATAAGAATGCATAGTAAGTTATAAAAGAAAAGAGGATCACACTTAAGTAAAAGAAGAAGACATCACTTTACCATGTAGTGAGTTATATTGCAGGCTGTCCATGCGTCTTTCATTGACTTCCCAAAATGTTTAATTGCCTCTTCAAAGTTCTTGTAATCACTCTTTGTCCATGTTACATTGTCACAAACATGAAGAGTTGATCAAGAGACCTCCACACCTCTGCCTTCACATTTCGTGCTTCCCAACCTGCCTCATGATCTTTCACGGCATTATGGACTTGCTTCCACAATCCATAACTAATCCTTGAAACTGTTCTACCTTGCCTTACTTGCTTACTATTGTGTTTGGGTCGAGACAAGAATCTTCTTGCCTTAACACCACCAATAGAGGGCTAGATTGGTACCTCCTTGCCTTAACACCACCAATAGAGGGCTGGATTGGTACCTCCTTGCCATTGGTAGACTTTTTAAAATCCTTTGTGATATGAACATCACCTCCATGCAGACCTATATCGGATAACACTTTTTCCAATGCATGAAGAGCATCCTTTCTATTTCTTTCGGGATGGAGTTTCCAAGCAAATCCAATATACAAAAATACCAATTTCTCAATAATTCGACATAGAGCATGCAATGTGCATATGTGAACATTAAATAGTGGAATGTCAAGAATGGCCTTGAAGTCAGGGTCAACTTTATCTCTATTAGGTGCTCTCTTCCACCATTTGGAATCCATTACTTAAGCTGATTCTTTGCAGTAAAGACAAGGAGACTTTGAGTTACCTCCTTTACTAACGTTATACATGCACTTAAGTGTTTTAAGATCCCCCGCCATATGCCACTCTACTTGAAAATCACCTTTTCCTGCAACATGGAGATTCTCTCCTTGCACTTGTCTTTTAATTATTCTTGGTATTTCCGTGTGGTGAAACACCCAATCTAGTGTTTCATGGTCTTCTGTCTTTACCTGTGATTATACAAAACAAAAGTCTTACTATAAAAGATTTGAAAACATTGACTAAAATCAAGTACGAAATAAAAAATGATCATACCTGGAATGAGCCCAACCACCATATGTGTTTCTCCGACTGCACACTAAAATACTTCGAACTCGCTTCATTCAATGATGTATCAAGTGCTCCATTCATCAATGTGATAGTAATCCTTTCCATTTTCTTTTCCTTTACAACCTCACACTCATCCAGTTTGATAACAAATTTCAAAATGCCTTTGCAGTCTTCAAATGTTATTCCATAAAACTCGACCATTCTTCTTTGAAGTTGTTGTAGATCTACAAATATATTGTTCCAAGGGTCATACACAGTGGTTCCTTTAGCACCATGAAATATTTCTTCAATATGGATATATGGTCCAATAAACTCATCTATACTTTCATTCAAATGACCTCTTATCTTCCACACTGTTGCTGGATTTGGCAGTAAAACTCGTTTAATCCTTTGATCTCTCAAAGTTGAGGATATCGCATGGAAAATCAAACTATATCCCTTCCTGCTAACTCCACTAACATCAAGAGCCTCTTGGATTGTAGTACCATCAACTTGATTATTGGATATAAAGTCCTCTACAACATTGCGTTTGATTGTTTTGTATTTTTTTTCTTCAATCAAACCTTTTGCTACACCACAAGAAAGCAATCCTTTCATTTGTTTAACTGGAAGAAGGTTGGGATCCATATTTTCTTTTGCAGGCTCCAATAATTTCCTATAGTAACAATATAGTAACAACACAATATGCCTATATTATTCAACACTTCCAATCCTGTTTTGCATTAATGGACAAAATAGATATAGTCATTTGAGAGCATTTTTGAGTTTAAAAAATAAAAAATTACAAACTAACCTTGCTTCCTGAATTCTTCGCTTGCATCCACCAGTCCCAACCTTCAAATTTGCAATGTTTTTATTCTTCCTGCTTCGTTGTCTGTCTCCAAGCATGGTTCTCTTCCTTCTTGATCTTGTTAACTCTTTTTTACTCTTTGAATGCTCCTCAATTTCATTCTGCAACTGCTGCTCCAATTTTGCACGAATAGCTATCACTTGAATCCTGGCTCCCTTTTCTTGTAGGTACATTGTTTTATATGTTTGTGCAAATGCAGACTGTGCTGAAATATAACCAAGAAGTCCATTTTGTCCATCGCCCGCAAACCTCAGTAGTGTGGTTGGATTGACAAAGAGGTGTAGAGTTTTTTACTAGACATTTTGGATATATACTTCCATCACACCATAAGTCAATATGTTGGAGCCCTTCTCTTCTCATATTTTCCCGTTGTTGAGCATTTAGCACCGTACCCTTTCGTCTTTTTTGTGCTGGAGCATATTGTTCTTCTAAGTCGATGTGAAGATGGTATAATCGCTTCTTCTGAGATTGTAACTCACTAGTATCGGCCATTTTTGTGCTTCTGAGGTTGCAAAGTTGGCTTGTCAATCTCATAGTCTTTTTGTAACATGAATTGTGGAAGTGTGGCGGTATCCATATAATCATTAAGTTCAGTGATGGATTCTTTATGAGAGGCCTGCACACGTCGTCAAAAGAGATGCGAAATCTTTGAGAAACAAAAAAAATTAAGGAGATATTTAATGCAAAATCGTGTTAGTTAGACAAAAGATTATCTTATTCTTTTCTGAACTGACAGTTCAGTGGTCCTTACTGACAGTTCTGAGCCACGTTTCCATATTTTATTATTTTTGAGATCTTTTAGGAGAGAAATAAGTCGAAAAATAGTAAATTTCTTACAGGGCCCCAAAATGAGCTCCATTTTTTCCTAATGCATAACATCTGTAGCATGATCTCCTGTGACAATCAAGTCATCCACATAGATGACAAGCAAGACAATCCCATGATCTGTTTTCTTCACATAAAGTGAAGAATCTGCTGAAGAAACCTGAAATCCAAGAAGGGAGATAAGATATCGGCTTATCTTATCACTCCAAGCATGAGGTGCTTGCTTCAAACCATATAATGCTTTCTTTAATCTGCATACATAAGTGGGATACCTTGGGTGTACATATCCTTCTCGTTGTGCCTTATTATAAACCCATTTGCAACCAATGACATTTGCAACCAATGACATTTCACCTTATAAACCCATTTGCCAACCAATGACATTTTTCCCTTGTGGTGGGTAAGGCAACCAAATCCCAAGTTTCATTATGGATCAATGCGTCCATCTCAACATCCATTGCCTTTTCCCATACATGCTTTCCAATAGCTTCTGTATAGCATGTAGGTTCCACATGCTTCACCAAAGAGGTCATATATTCGTAATGCATAGAAAAGTCACGATATGTCAACCTGTCAACTGGATACCTGACCCTTTCGGATCTCTGCAAATAATGCATGCGGATCACTCTAAACACTTGTCACTCTAGCATGTGGAGGCACATATCTATCCTGCCTTGCACCTAGTGTGCGTAAAACTGGTATGCCAAGTTCCTCATCCAAACTCTCTGAACTTGACGACTCATAACCTATAATGCCAATTCCTTCAACCTTCTTTTTCCCTTTATCCACAGCACTACTCCCAGTGCTCACACTCTCATGTCTTAAGCGTCCTGACCATGGATGTATAGTGCTACTCTCAGACTCTCCTGGCCCAGACATTGTGGCAAGTTCACATGCACATCAGCATCAACGGAATCAATGACACCCTCATCCTTTGCCTTGTACCAAACTAGCAAGTTCATCAAACACCACATCTCGTGAGATAACCACTTACCTAGTTTGTGGATTGTAACATTTATATGCCTTTGCGATCCTATGCATACCCAACAAAATGCATTTTTCTACCTAAGGATCCAACTTCTTCCTTCTCTCGTCTAGCACATGCACATAAGCTATGCAACTAAACACTTTGAGGTGTCCAATGTCTGGCCTGAAACCTGTAAGACGTATCTCTGGGGTACTTCCATGTATGGCTACTGTGGGTGTCTTATTAAGTACATACACTGTTGTGGCACACGCTTCTGCCCAATAATAGTCTGGCATGCTCTTTTCATTGAGCATCCCTCTGGCCACATCACAAATGACTCTATTTTTCCTCTCAGTAACACCATTTTGTTGAGGTGTGTACCTGCAAGTTAACTACCTTCTTATGCCATGCTTTCTCAAGAAATTCTCAAAAACATGTGAGGTGTATTCACCACCTCCATCTGTCCTCAAACATTTTATCCAAGAGCCATATTGCTTCTCTGCAAAAGCTTTGAAGTCCATAAACTTTCCCAACACTTCACTTTTCTCTTTGAGAAAGTAAATCCAAGTCATTCTGTTGAAATCATCAATGAATGTCACATAATACAAACTGCCTTTAATGGATGGGTTTTGTGCAGGACCCCATACATCACTATGAACGATATCAAGTGACCTGCTACTCATGTTGCCTTCTTTAGGAAATGGCAACCTTGCTTGCTTTCAAACTGGCAAGCATCACAGACATGCATATTCCCATCATACTTGAATCTAGGCAGCCCACTAGCAATGCCTCTTGCTTGCATGTTCTTTAACCTTTGTATGTTCACATGTCTAATCCTTTTATGCCACATGTCAATGTCTTGTACCACATTTTTGCTTTTAGAGAACATGGCTGATTTCAACATTTTTGCTTTTAGAGAACATGGCTAATTTCAACTCAGGAATCCCAGCATCCAACTTAAATAACCCGCCTTCTTTCTTGCCTTTGGCAGCAATGACTCTACATCCATTTTTGAAATTCTCAACGAAGCAACCATGCTCATTTTGAAACGAACCTGTAAACCTTGTTCGACCATTTGACCAAACTTTTTGTAATAGAATCTACCATAGACTTTGTTTCACCATTGTGCATAATCAATGGTACACTTCCAACATGTGTGATAACATGCTGGGTATCATCACCTGTCTCCACATAGCCTTTCACATCCATAGGCTTCATATGTTCAAACCATTCACCATGACAAGTCATATGGTTTGATGCTCTAGAGTCCATATACCAAGTGTCATCACTGTCACCATTTGTCATCATAGATCCCATGACATGTTTCATGGCAAATAAGTGATTTGCGCTGCCATCATTATTGCTTGATGCAAAATTTCTACCATTTGCATAATTTCCACCATGTTGTGCATAATGTCCTCATTATTGCTTGATGCAAAATTTCTACCATTTGCATAATTTCCACCATGTTGTGCATAATGTCCACCATGTTGTGCTCTACCCCCTCTCAAATCATTTTGTTTGTGGTAACAATCATGTGCCATATGACCAAACTTCCCACAGTAATGGCATTCCACATTTTGCATAGATGCTTATTAGCCTTGCCAACGTCCCCTTCCACGAGGATTACCTCTGCCTCTCTGAGGCGTATATCCACGACCACCTCTAGCACCATATGTAGGTTGAAAATTCTGTTGTGGGGTGACCTATCCTGCTATCCACGACCATTACCATGACCTTGTGATGTAAATCTCCCCCTGCCTCTAAATCCCCTTTGTGAATAGAAAGCCTGATTTTTGCCCTTATCATCATGGCTAGTAGATGCATCATGAAAAGAGTCACTGAGTTTGATTTCCTCAACAAGCAAGAGTGAAACCAACTCATCAAAATATGGTAAACCTGTACTCTGAACAGAAATAGATGTATCAAAAGACTTGTACTCCTTGCCAAGACCACGCAAGGCAATGTCTACCAAATCATCATCAGGCATGGGGACATTGATAGTTGCCAATGCATCTGCATACTTCTTTATCTCTTGTACATAATCATGGATACTCCTTCCTTTCCGCTTCACATTATGAATTTGTTGTCTCAACTGAGACTAGTGTCTGTATCAAACAGCTTTACCAAAGTATCCCATACATCCTTGGGATTCTCAGCATCATGTATATGTATGAGTATAGCATCCGAGATCCATATAGACAAGTAATGCAAAACTTTGTATGCTCTCTCTGACCATTTTATGAGCTAAAACCTGTTTGTTGTGTAGGTTGTCGGGGTAGTTCTGGCTCTGGCTTTACACCTGTAACAAGGTTCTAAAACCCTTTTCCTTTTAGAAAGCTTTTAATCCTGTACTTCCATGCCTAGAAGTTCTTTCTATCCAACTTCTCACCCACAATCTGTACTGGGTTGTCTGACATATTTGCTCAATGTAAATGCACCCTCTGCACACGTCCAATTCTATAAATGAGCCTTCCTCAACTCAACCACACTCTCATAAGTGTTCCAGATACTCCAAAGTACTAAACGAACTGCACTGTTGATGTAGAAAATCAAATTGATTGCATTCAAATTGAACTGGCATAAATAGTCCAAAGTACCCTGTTTTGGCGCGTTTTCCAAGGCTTCAAATTGCAATGTAGTGGTTCAATAAAGTGTGGATAACTTTCATTGACACCTAAACAAGCCCAATGTTGCATATCAACACCAACCAAGGTGTATACATACCAAAAATATTAAATCCCCTACTCTGTTTTGAGAAAAACCAGTAAAACTAGTAAAAACCAATAGTAAAAGTGCTCTAATTCCTTCGGTTCTTGTCCAAATTGAGAGGCCAAGCATTCATTAGCTTAGAAATGATGTCTGCTAACTTCATGTAAAAGGCATTAGACCAATTATAAAATTCGAGAGAGTAATTAGCCGATTAATGACCCTCAGTTTCACTAATCACTATAGATAGCCTGTTTAATCACCTCATAATCAGCTCCAAAAAGCATAATTGCTTCAACTAATCATATAGCAACCTTCTCAAGTGTGTACCCCAAAATTGCTAAGCAAATTCTGAATTTAATCAATCAACAAAGTAGCATTTGACCTCCACTTTTCAAAAAGATGAGAAAACTGCTCTATTTCTTCCATACAGTCTATGCCGCCTGCTCATGAGGAGAGTAGGATGGTTTGTTGTGGTATTTGAAGATATATATAGGTGCCCAACACTTCTAGGCATGTGCACTATCCATCAATTAGTTCATTTTTGTAAAAAACCAGCTTTAATTTCATCCACAATGGACCTCACTTCTCTGTTTTTGTGAGGGCTTCAAAACAGTGAATTTCCACTCACTAATATGCATCAAACTTGCTCCAAATTCAATGTAGGGCTTGCACATGAGTTGCCAATACATTCCCATTTGCCAGATACATGATTCTTTGTCAGATTTGCATCCATTTGCCTCATACATTCACCATTTGCCTCATACATTCACCACACTCAAGCTTCAATGGAGAGCTTGCAAAACACATTTGCATCCATTTGCCTCATGCATTCACCACACTCAAGCTTCAATGGAGAGCTTGCAAAACAGAAATTTTTCCTTGCTTACGGGGTTAAAAGCGGTGGATAGCCCAGTCCTTATAGGTCGTGGTCAATGGGAACCGATAATCGGCGAGACTGACACACCGGAAAGATTGCTATAGCTATTGATACCATTCTGAACTAGAAACCAATCAACGCATAGGGCACCTTCGATAGTGAAAGATTATTTTGCGTGTACGTAGCGATTGGATAAAAATGTTCAACCGTGGCATAATTGGTTAAGATTCCCTCGGAAGCCGGTGCTCCGGAATATTTCATTATTGTTGCCACGGCTTCGGATTCTGCTCCCCTGTAATTCCCGGCACTATATCCTGGTCGTGCTATGGGAGAGTCTTCTAGAGATCATGGAATACACGCATTAATCATCTATGACGATCCCAGTAAGTAATCAGTGGCATATTGATAAATGTCACTATCGCCACGTTGACCACTAGGTCGTGAATTGGATGATTGGGCAGGGGGCGTAAAAGTCACCCCTGCTTTACGCAGGGTTTCAACTCCCGGGAAAAAACTTCGTGGAATTGGGAGGGCGATTCAAAATTTGAAGTGCAAAACCAACCGTACCCCAAACTGACACGGGTGAACAAGTAGGGTATACTAAGGCGCTTGAGAGAACCATGTTGAAGGAACTCGGCAAAATGGCCCCGTAACTTCGGGAGAAGGGGTGCTCTCCTATCGAAGGATTGGGAAAGCGGCACGTACCGGGGGTAGCGATTGTTTATTAAATAAAAACACAGGACTCCGCTAAGTGGTAACACGATGTATAGAGTCTGACACCTGCCCAATGCTGGAAGGCCTCTACCTCGGAAGGGACCGACCCTGTGAATCCATACCAATTTGTTCACTTCCATTGTAGGTAATGTTTTTGGATTCAAGGCCCTACGCGCTCTCCGCTTAGAAGATCTTTGCATTCCTCCTGCTTATTCTAAGACTTTCATTGGACCGCCTCACGGTATCCAGGTTGAAAGAGATAAGCTGAATAAATACGGGCGTCCCGGATGTACAATCAAGCCAAAATTGGGCTTATCTGCTAAGAATTATGGGAGAGCCGTTTATGAATGTCTCCGTGGTGGACTTGACTTCACCAAAGGATGATGAGAACGTGAATTCCCAACCATTCATGCGTTGGAGAGATCGCTTCTTATTCGTAGCAGAAGCTCTCTTCAAAGCTCAGGCCGAAACAGGCGAAATTAAGGGATACGGGTTGTTGATTGCGCTTGACCGGCACCTCTAGTACGACACATCTTTCAGAATACGAGCGAATGCTCGGATCAGTATTTCTTAATGATTCGAGCTCCTTATTCGATTGAGAAGTACGTGGGGCTAGAATGTATGCGAACCGTTCGACTATGACCTCGTTTCCTGAGCCAGAGGGGGAATCGCGAAATGGGCTGGCAAGAGCAGACAGCAACTCGTTTCACTCTCGTAATTCGGGGGAGAGAAAATTCCCAGGGATTCGAACCCTCAACTTTTGCCTGCTTTTAGAGATCATTATTCCGCCATTGGAACCACTCTCCTAAATGTGGTATTTTCATCAAACCAACTCACTGATATGATAGGTCGGGGCTTGCTTTTCAGATGTGGGCTCTGGCTCATTCGATTACGATACATTCTCTCAGTTTACCGTGTTAATCTATTCAATAATATTGCCCGTGCTCATCACATATGGTGGGGCCTATTTATTGAATAAGCTCTGTGAGGTATTTAATGAATCGGTTGATGCGGAAACTCTAACTGAAGCTATGCTGGTCTCGGTGGAAATTCAGACCAATCAAGTGCTTTCGATCCTAGAGCCCTCAATCGCCAAATCATTAGGAACTCAATGGAGTCTTTTTGGGCCCTTTAATTTGCCATGAGGTTATGGAAACGTTTAACTTTTTGACAAATAGGAGCCCGCCATGTAAGCAAAAACCAATGGTTTGTAAGAGAGGTGTAAGAGTGGTCAAAGGGTGCACTTTTTCTCCCAAAAAGGGGAGCGGGCAATTTTACAATTTTCGGACCTCCATAACTTCTACATACAAGCTCCGATTTGAGCGGAGATTACAGATCCGTGATCTACGCATCAAGAGCTTTCCATAGATATGCTACATGATATGGTTTTATCCGCTAGATTTTAAATTCCATTTTCCCCCCAAAATTCAAATTCGAATAAAGTAGCCGTTTTGAAGCTTCAAATTAGAAAACGTTTCTTCTTAAGAGAAAAGGTTTGACTCCCTTAAACTGCCAAATAAAAGGGCCCAAGAAGACTCCATTGAGTTCCTAATGATGGCAATGACCTTGTGTTAGAGATGCTACGTGAGGCCTTTGATGAAAACACCCCTCCTCCAACCTCTCTATTGGAAGATTCTGCATCGGCGGATGAAAACTATGTAGAAGCTACGGAACACCATATTGGGGAATATGGGATTCCCAGTAGTTTGGGACATGTGGTCAAATCTTTGGATTAATCATAACTTGAACACTGTTACTCCAAATTGAGCGCTCTATAGCTCACTAGATTCCATTTTCCAAGCGCTTTCCAACAATAGGTCACATGATATGGTTTTGAGAAACTTATAGGCATGTTATCCAGGTCCCACCTTTTTAGTATTCAAAAAATGGGACTTGGGATATTCCCAAACTCACGAATATAGTGTTACGGAGCTAGACTCGTCGGAGAGTACGGAATTAATGCCATCCTGCTGACAATTCGAGTAACCAACACGTGACTGTTCACGATAATATTATCTTCGGCATCGAAGAGAGTGTTGATTCAAGAATAGAAAGGAATGATGAGGCTTCTAGCTCCGCATCTCGGAATGATCTCACTAGCGCGGCCTCTACCTCGGAAGGGACCGACCCTGTGAATCCATACCAGTTAGGGATGACCAGGAAATTGAATTATTATTGCTAAGTTTTAGATTATGGTAGAAGTTTGATCCTATTGATTGACTGCGGGACAGAACGTTGAGCTTTCACCTTATCGGGCATGGCATGCATGCCAAACTTGAAGTAAGCTTGCCACCCTGGCTGTACAAGAACCCAGACAGGCGGCTGGATAAACTACATAGACCCGAAACGAAACGAAAACGGAAGGGGGGATTTGTTTGGAGAGAATGGATTGTATTTGGTTGATAGAAGGAACGGGTCGCATGGAGATAGACCTACAGAAACAACTTACTAACCTGTGAAGGGTATAGGAAAGCATGAAGCCCCGGGCCGCAAAGATGGCTCGTTCAACGCAAAAAGATGACCTTCGGAGGATAGGTTTAATCAAAGAAAGACCCGACGCATGGAATTACCTTTCGATTAGCTCGGTCGGTGAAGCACTCGCATAGCTCGGGTGGTGTTAGGTTCACTGGTCGATCCCTCAGCCAGCATCTCATTCCCCTTGCTTATTAGTGCGGATACGAAGATGAATCTAGCTCTACACTCTTCATATACTCGAAGGCAACTCAAATCTGTTGTTGTTTGTGTTTTTGTACCTGCAATTTGCTCAAGGATGTTTAGTAGGCTTACCCGGTAGGCCAAGCTCTCAGATTTGATGAAAATCGGTGTGCTTCAAGCTTCACAGCTCCAATGGCAAGCTTCACAGCTTCTTCTCCCTCTTCTCTCACTCACTCTCATAAACCCTAATAGAGAGCACCAGGCTCTGATACCATGATGAAAAACAGGTAGAGGGAGAGGAGACACACACACAAGAGCAAACCCTAATGTATTAAGAAAACCCTAACCATAGAAGGAAGCCATCTCCCTTCTCACACAATGCAAAAAGCCATAATCCATAATCTACAACACACTACATGTGTTGTGTCCACACACTGCTAACCCTAGCTAATGTCCACACACTATGACCACCTGGACGCGGTCATTTATGCCTCACACATCTTACTACCTAACATGCTAGCACATAGTGCAACTAGCACAAGCTGACACCGAGCTTGAATCTCAATAGAGGGCATAGTAGATCTTCTATCCCCACTCAAAGAAAGAGAAAGACCAAGTGTAAGTACCAACAATTCACATATATTACCCTTGTTTATCTTGGCTTCACTTGTAGAGGTTTTAACATCAATCATTGCATATTCTCCTTCTAATCGATCCCTTTGGGGAAAATAGTGTGTTTGACTATGTGCCTCATCATGTGCACCAACTTGGTACATAGGTATATCAAACTCATTTGCCCCACCTTGTTGCATAGACATCCTCAATGCTGCACGTGTCTCTTGTTGGTGCATCAATGGTGGAAGTGAATTATTCTTCTTAAAAATAGAACCACAACTCTGATCACCTTGTTGAAATTAGCTTGAAGGCTATTATTGCATTTGCATATGACAAGAGATCCATAAGCTTGCGGTTTGACTATCATAGCTTGAGACCTTTGTCTCCTTGTATCAAAGAAATCTGGGCCTAGAGGACATCCAAGTGCTCATTTCTCCTCCACCATTAGGAATTGACAATGCATAGCTCCTTGCTTGCATTGCATCAACATCCTCTTCATCACTATCCTCATCAATTGAATTTGTAAGATCACTCTCAATTGAGTTCCAAACATGATTACTAAGAGTGACCTCATAGGAAAAATAATGGCCAACTTGAGTCTTGTAGGAATAAGCATCAAAATCCATACCTCCCGTATCTAATTATCACTAGTGGCTAGAATTGAGTAAGAATTGGCAAATTGAGCAAAGTCTTTGTATGCCTTCTTAATAAAAGAAGGCAATTCCATCCAACTATCATGAACTTTCCTTTGCCTTTCAATGAATGACATATGATCCCAATCATGTTCAACCACATCATCATCAAACATACAACTCTTCTTCAAACATAGAAGATTTATTTTCCTTGGAATGTGAAGACTAAGGTTTTGTTCCAAATTTTTAAACCAAGATGTATATTGCTTTATAATTGAGAGAGACCAACTTGGAAAGATGTAGGCCCCATTTCCTTTATAAGGGGTCTTTTAGCCTTTGACATGAATCCACTTGTGGCATTCTTTGTAAGATTTTTGCTGGCCATCAGCTGCTCTTGCATATGAAGAGCAGCTGATGGCCAGATTCATTCAAGGAATGAACGAACCATTGGATACTTTAGTGAAAAATGCTAAACCAGTCTCAATGGGCGGAAGCTGTCAGAATGGCAAAGGACTTTGCCAAGGCATTTGTTGTCAAGGTCCCGTCAAAGCTTGCACTCTCAAACTTTAAAAGGTTCCAAACCCCGGGAAGTGCTTCAAACTTTCCACCCCCAAAGAGGCAGCAAGGCCCAAGTCAAAATCAAGATGCTGGCAGATTTAGAAGTGAAGGAAGATCCTTCCCTCAGAACACTTTCTCAGGAGCCCCACCTCTTTCAAGGATTGAGAGGGATGAGCTCAGAAGTGAGAACCGATGTTTTGGATGTCAGGGTTTTGGTCACCAGCTGAAAGACTACCCGACTCCTGCCATGTCAAGAGGGTAGGGAAGTCAAGGACCTAGAATGCAGAGACCAGCCTCTCGTCTTGTCAAAATCAGGGCAATCCTAAGAAGAATCCAGCTCAGCCACCTGCCTCTGTACAGAGTAATCTCAGCACTCCCTCCCAGAATTAGGATAACCAAAGAGAAAGAGTTCCACCCCAGTCTGCAGCCACCACCGGAGCGGTTACAATAGCTGAAGTAGTGGAAGAAGAAAGAGGCCAGATATATGCCGCAATTGAGAACCAAGGGCCGAATCGTCAATTCTCAGTCATCCATACTCCAGCTGAGTATATAAGGGTTATTCATTCAAACTTTTGATTAATTCAAGCAGTACTCATTCATTTATTTCCCCTGGACGCTTACGTAAGCTAGTCTTAAATCAAAAATCAGGGAAACCTATGCAAGTTGAATTGGCTAGTGGGAAGATCCATTTCACTTACCATGAGATAGATTGTATTCAGTTCAATCTAGATGGGAATATAACTCACTGTTAGTTCAGAGTCCTACCTTCGGGAGTTTTTGACGGGATCCTTCGAATGGATTGGCTCCACAAAAATCAAGCCGACATTCACTATCACAATGGAACCATTTCCTTCTGTGACCTTCATGGAAACAAAGTTCAAGGAACCAAAATTTCAGGATCCCCAAGTCTGCAATTAAGTAAAAGCTTCTAAGTTACTAAAAGTCCAGATTCCGCAAAAGTCCAAGCAGTCATAGATTGGCCTAAACCAAAGACAGTGAAAGAAGTCAGAGGATTCTTAGGACTAATTGGTTGGTATAGAATTTTTATACCTAAGTATGCTCTCATAGCTTCCCCCTGACTAATCTTCTCAAAAAGAATATTCCGTTTCATGGTCTGCCAGGTGTCAGAGCACTTTTGATAAGCTGAAGACCGCCTTGGTAACCAATCCCGTTTTGAAATTACCAGATTTCTCTCTACCCTTTGAGGTAGTAATAACTGATGCCAGTGGTTTTTGCCCTGGGAGGTGCACTCATGTAGGAAGGTCATGCAGTGGCCTATGAATCCCGAAAACTCAGAACGCATGAGAGAAATTATGTTGTCCATGACCTGGAGCTACTTTCACAGTAGTATGCCCTGAAGTTGTGGAGACATTACCTACTAGGTCAAAAATTCACTTTGATGACAGATCATCAGAGCTTAAAGTGCATCTTCACTCAGAAGGATCTCAACATGCACCAAAGAAGGTGGATGCAGACCCTGCAGGAATTTGATTTTGAAATCAAATACCGCCCAGGCAAAGAAAATATGGTAGCAAATGCCGTGAGCAGAAAAGCCTCCTTGCTTGCAATCACAGTGGTGTCAAATCCATTGATTAATGAAGCAAGAGAGATGATCATGCAGGATAGATTCTTTGGCCCTATTGCTACCCTACTTATGCAGGAAAGCAAAACTCCCCACCAGGAGTTGAACCGAGTTCAAGGGTACAGCCTGGATGATGGGATTATGTATTATAATAATAGGCTATACATTCCCAATGATGAGAGAACTAAAGGTCAAATTTTGAATGAAGCCCAGCCTTATTGTAGGACATCCAGGTTTCTTTTGGCCTGGACAAAAAAGGGATGTACTTGATCATGTACATCAATGCCTGAATTGTCAGAAAGTCAAAGCAGAAAGAGTGAAAATGCCTAGGAAGTTACATCCATTAGACATCCCCCAGATGAAGTGGGCATGTATCAGTATGGATTTTATTACTAGACTACCTTCATTGCAATCAAGATACAACTCCATCTTTGTGGTAGTTGACAGACTAACCAAAGTTGCCCACCTGATTCTAGTAAAAGAAACCTACATTGCAGTGGATGTGGCCAGAGTGTTCCTCAAGGAAATCTTCAGATTGCATGGCCTACCCAGGAGAATAGTAAGTGATCGAGATCCCAAGTTCACGTCAAGATTCTGGACTGCATTTTTCAAAGGGTGAACCAAGTAATCAAAGATATACTTCGGTCATGCTGGCAGGGAACCTAAGAAGTGGCTAAGCTATCTCTGCACCTAGTCGAGTTCGCCTACAATGCCTCTTATCACCGAAGCATCAGGATGAGCCCTTTCAAAGCTCTGTATGGACAAGACTACCTAACACCATTAACTTGGTCTGACCCATTGATTAGGGTCGAGATGTCGAGACAGATGCTTGATGACATGGAGCAGTCAATCCGCAAAGATTTAAGAGCTGTCCAGGATAGACAAAAGCAGTATGTAGATAAGAAGAGGTGAGACAGAAAGTTTGAAGAGGCAGATATGGTCTACATTCGTGTACGCCCCAAAAGAAGTTCTCTATCTCTTGGGAAGTACAAGAAGTTATCCCCCAGATACTGTGGGCCATATCTGATTACAAAGAAAGTAGGTGACTTAGCCTATGAACTTCTTTTGCCTCCTCATCTCAAAGTACATAATGTATTTCATGTCAGCCTACTTAAAAAGTATGTACCGAGCCCAAATCATGTGCTTAATGATGAACTCTTAACTTCTTCAACCCAAGGGCTGATGAAACTCCAACCTGAAGAAATCCTTGTTGATGTTTGAGAGAAGGTTCTCAGGAACAGAATTCTGAGAGAATTATTAGTCAAATGGAAGTTCTATCCTTTTGAAGACGCCACCTGGGAGAAAGAAGCAGAACTGATGTGGGATTATCCCCACTTTGCGAGACGAGGACATCTCACGTTTTCCAAGTGGGAGAGAATGTAAGATTCCTCTTCAGTCCCCAAGATGTCCAGTATCTTCCCTTGTAATCAATCCCCTTTTCAGGATAATAGAAGATCTTGTTTCTAACTATTTTGACCTAGACAGAGAAAATGTTCTAGAGAGAGATAACTCAGTTTTTAGATATCTTTGGATGGAAAAACATCTTTTCTTATTAAATTAAATTCCCCCGAAATAGAAGTTCAAAAAGAATTTCCTAAGGTGCATCATAAATAAATTATAATCTACTAAAAGACCTTAGCCTAAGAGTCCAGATTTTCTAAAAATTTTGGATTAAGGTTCTGAGGGACCAATCAGATTAATCCAAATGTAGGGAGGAGATAAATTGGAGAAATAAAGAAAAACCCCCCAAAAATGAGTAAAATACTCACATAAGATGAAGAGTGGACTAAGGACCCAAGGAAATACTAAAAAAATAAATTTTTTACACCTCAGAGTGGGGATTCCCCCCCATGAAGGAGGCACCTATTGCACATGTGTGGAAGAGTTTTAAACTGAGAAATAATGAGATATTTCATCTCTCCTCTCTCCTATTTCAAGTCTACTTCCAAAAAGTAAGTTGAACTAACCCAAAAATGGTCAAAAATTGACCAAACTAATCTGGAAAATTCTAGAATCAATTTGCTTGGTTTGAGGTTCACTTTTTCCTATAAATAGAAGCTTTCCCCTTTGTAAAAGCTAAATAGTGTTTTATGCACTGTTACTCTACTCCTCTGCAGAGCTAGAAACATTGAATTCACTTGATAATTCACTTGTTTTTGACTAATTCCTCTACAAAGAATTGGTGGCCACTCTTGATCCAAACAAGAGTGAAACCCTCAATCCCTCAAGCCAAAGGAAAGCTCACAAAACTCCATGTAGTTAGAAATTCTACTTTTTCTAATTCTAATCTATGGTTTTTTGAATTCTTTGCTTTTTAATGTGAATATGGACGATAAGCCTTGATGTGAATATGGACGATAAGCCTTGATGTGAATATGGTTTTTTGAATTCTTTGCTTTTTAATGTGAATATGGACGATAAGCCTTGATGAAAAGGCTTCGCCCTTCTCTTCATTAAGAATTTCAGCCTTTCTTTATCCTAAAATGAGAAACAAATAAATTAAGTTAAACTTTTCCTATTGACTTAATTTATGAACTCTTAACTTCTTCAACCCAAGGGCTGATGGAACTCCAACCTGAAAAAATCCTTGATGTTCGAGAGAAGGTTCTCGGGAATAGAATTCTGAGAGAATTATTAGTCAAATGGAAGTTCTATCCTTTTGAAGACGCCACCTGGAAAAAAGAAGCAGAACTGATGCGGGATTACCCCCAGTTTGTGAGACGAGGACATCTCGCGTTTTTCAAGTGGGAGAGAATGTAAGATTCCTCTCCCCAGCCTCCAAGATGTCCTGTATCTTCCCTTGTAATCAATCTCCTTTTCAGGATAATAGAAGATCTTGTTTTTCTAACTATTTTCGCCTAGAGAGAGCAAATGTTCTAGAGAGAGGTAACTCAGTTTTTAGATATCTTTGGATAGAAAAATATCTTTTCTTATTAAATTAAATTCTCCCGAAACATAAGTTCAAAAAGAATTTCCTAAGGTGCATTAGAAATAAATTATAATCTACTAAAAGACCTTAGCCTAAGGGTCCAGATTTTCTAAAAATTTTGGATTAAGGTTCTGAGGGACCAATCAGATTAATCCAAATGTAGGGACGAGATAAATTGGAGAAATAAAGAAAACCCCCCCAAAAATGAGTAAAATACTCACATAAGATGAAGAGTGGACTAAGGACCAAAGGAAATACTAAAAAAATAAATTTTTGACATCTCAGAGTGGGGATTCCCCCTCATGAAGGAGGCACCTATTCCACATGTGTGGAGGAGTTTTAAACTTAGAAATAATGAGATATTTCATCTCTACTCTCGTATTTCAAGTCTACTTCCAAAAAGTAAGCTGAACTGACTAAAAAATGGTCAAAAATTGACCAAACTGATCTGGAAAATTCTAGAATCAGTTTGCTTGGTTTGAGGCTGAATTTTTCCTATAAATAGAAGCCTCCCCCTTTGTAAAAGCTAAATAGTGTTTTATGCACTATTACTCTACTCCTCCCTAGAGCCAAAAACATTGAATTCACTTGATAATTCACTTGTTTTTTACTAATTCCTCTACAAAGAATTGGTGGCCACTCTTGATCCAAACAAGAGTAGAACCCTCAATCCCTCAAGCTAAAGGAAAGCTCACAAAACTCCATGTAAGTTAGAAATTCTACTTTTTTTAATTCTAATCTATGGTTTTTTGAATTCTTTGCTTTTTAATGTGAATATGGACGATAAGCCTTGATGAAAAGGCTTCCCCCTTCTCTTCATTAATAATTTCAGCCTTTCTTTATCCTAAAATGAGAAACAAATAAATTAAGTTAAACTTTTCCTATTGATTACTCTTTAGAAGTGAAATTTGATTAGATTAGAGTGCTTTATTTCATCTTGGGATAAATTTTAAAGTAAATTTAGAATGTAAAAATTGAGAAATGGTCAGCCATACAAAGAAGGTTATGGTAAAATTTTCTTAAATTTTGTGGAAATAAGTGTTATCTTTATGTTATTCAAAAAGAATAATCCCCACCCTTTGTGCATTCTAAAAGATATTCTTTTTATTTTAAAAGAGTTATTCCTATTTTATGCATAAAAGGATTTTCTTTTATATAAAAGTGTTATTTTCATTAGATTCAATTTCTATGCATAGAAAGATGCATATTGGATATTTTTTTATTATAAAAGTATTATTTTCATTAGATTCAATTTCTATGCATAGAAAGATGTATATTGGATATCTTTTTATCATAAAAGTGTTATTTTCATTAGATACAATTTCTATGCATAGAAAGATGCATATTGGATATCTTTTTATCATAAAAGTGTTATTTTCATTAGAATCAATTTCTATGCATAGAAAGCTGCATATTGGATATTTTTTATCATAAAAGTGTAATTTTCATTAGATTCAATTTCTATGCATAGAAAGCTGCATATTGGATATTTTTTATTATAAAAGTGTTATTTTCATTAGATTCAATTTCTATGCATAGAAACATGCATAAAGTCCTCAAACTTCTCTTTCCCAAGTGGCTTTGTAAATATGTCACCAACGTGCTCTTCAATCTTCACATACTTCAAATCCACTGTAACATCCAACACTTTCTCCCTGTCAAAGTGATAGCGGATCTCTATATGTTTGGTTCACGCCACATGAAAAATTGGATTATTGATGACCAACTATATGTTGCTCATGTTATCACAATGTATGACAACCTTGTCCTAAATAGGGTCACCCAAATCAACCCAGGAGTTTCTTTAACCATACTCCTTTACATGCAGCTATGGTTGCTCCTCTGTGTTAGCACATTCATCCCTAGCTTCTGCTCACATCATTGGTGTCCCCTTTTTGGTTCCTTTTCATGGCCCTTGGTTGTGGGTTAGCACCCGATTTTTGTACTTTTTTTGGGATGTTTCCCATGTCAGGTACCTTTTTCCCAGTCAGATAGTAGACCCATGTCTAGTCAGCATGTTTCCCATGTCAGGTACCTTTTTTCCAGTCAGATAGTAGACCCATGTCTAGTCAGCTAGGTTCTCATGTCCAATCGGGCAGGCCCTCGTACATATAAATAGGTGGGATGGCTTCTCACTTTTCATATAGTCTAGTATTTCTTTTTACTCCCTCACTTATGAGACTCTTCATGTCTCTTGCTTGGAACTGTATCACTTCATTATATTCAACATAGTTGCTTCATATCTCTCTATCTCTTGCACTCTCTGCTCACAACAACACACTCTAGTGCTTTTTTTTCTTCTACTTTATGCACTCATTCATGATATCATCCCTCCTGGTTCAGGGTTTAATTTGTTGCCCCAGTCAGCGGGGTCAACTTTCTGCCTCAGTTTTCAGCACCTTCACATCTGCGTTTTTCTTCCCAGTTCTACTGCTGCTGGTCAGTTTGCTTCTTCCGACGCCTCTCCACTGTAGATTTGGGTCTTCCCTTATTGGTTTGATCTCTGAGATTCCCTTCTTCACCTATCGGCTACTCCTTTTCAAGGCTGCAACATCTATCTTGTTGCATTTTCTTCCCTGTAGGTGGCTCTTGCAGTTTTTGGTGTTTTGAGTTAAGGATTGGTGGTTTCCAGTACCTGTGGTGGGCACTCCTTTTGAGATTGTGCATTTTTTTGAGATTGAGCCCAAGCTCTTCATACATTCTCCGAGTCTACAAAGTTGGATGGCTCCAACTACACTTTGTGGAAGGTGAAGGTGAAATCAGCCTTGCGTGGTGTGGATTGGCTTGTTACACCTGCCAATGCCACCCTCCCGCTCTTTATTCCACTAGTGTGACTTGGCACAGAGATTGATATTTGGCAAGCAAATTATCTTGAGTTAAGGATTGGTGGTTTCCAGTACCTGTGGTGGACACTCCTTCTGAGATTGTGCATTATTCTGAGATTGAGCCCAAGTTCTTGTGATGGCTTCCCTAACTACACTTCATACGTTCTCTAAGTCTACAAAGTTGGATGGCTCCAACTACACTTTGTGGAAGGTGAAGGTGAAATTAGCCTTGCGTGGCGTGGATTGGCTTGTTACACCTGCCAATGCCACCCTCCCGCTCTTTATTCCACTAGTGTGACTTAGGCACAGAGATTGATATTTGGCAAGCAAATTATCTTGAGTTAAGGATTGGTGGTTTCCAGTACCTGTGGGTGGACACTCCTTCTGAGATTGTGGTGGACACTCCTTCTGAGATTGTGCATTATTCTGAGATTGAGCCCAAGCTCTTGTGATGGCTTCCCTAACTACACTTCATACGTTCTCTAAGTCTACAAAGTTGGATGGCTCCAACTACACTTTTTGGAAGGTGAAGGTGAAGGTGAAATCAGCCTTGCGTGGCGTGGATCTCTAGGATTGGCTTGTTACACCTACCAATGCCACCCCTCCCACTCTTTCTTCCACTAGTGTGACTTAGGCACAGAGATTGATATTTGTTAGGATTCTATTCTCTCTCATGCACGTACAGCAATCGCTGCACATGAAGTTTGGAAGGCATTCGCAAATCTTTACGAGATTAAGTCTCCAGTATGGATTTTGGCTTTGGAAATGGAGCTTATGGACTTGTCAGTTTCTACCTTTCTATATTTATCTGCTTTCATCTCGAAGATGAAAGATCTCTGAGATGAGCTTGCTATTTGTGGCAAGGATATCTCTACAAAGGATATGGCTATTCAGCTTCTCTCCAAGCTTCCAGAGAGGTTTGATACTTATTTTCAGTCTCTTGTTTCTTCTCCTTGTCTGCTCCAGTTACTTGGGAGGAAGTTCTCCCCTCCATTATGCAGATTGAGTCTTGCTTTGAGGAGCGGACTAGCACCTCTGGTGGTTCTGATGGAGCTTTGGCTACATGAGATAAAGGGAAGAATAAATAGAAGAAAGGGAAAGGGGGTTCTGACAAGAACTCCAAGGATAACGACAAGGATAAAGACAAGGATAAAGACAAAGACAAAAGCAAATCTTCTAAAAACAAGGACATTAAGTTTCATTATTGTGGCAAGAAGGGCTATAAATTACCCCAATGTCACAAGAAGAAGCGGGATGAAGAAGCAAAGAAATCTTCCTCTACAGCAGTGTCTTAGACCAAGAAGGATGATGGTATTCTTCTATTAGCAAATACTTGTCGTATACTTGCTCGTGACTTCTCAATCGTAGTCCTTGATTGTGGATAGTGGTGCTACTACTCACATGACACCCCATCAAGATTGGTTTGATGACCTCACTGCCAAGTCAAGCGAGATCACTTTGGATGATTCTTCTTCCATGCTAATGCATGGACATGGCACCATCCCCATCTTCCGCTTCTCCCAGGACAAGAGGTATTTCTCTGACATTTTGTACATTCTAGATTTGACATTTAACCTTTTGTTAGTGAGTGCTCTTACAGCTCAGGGTGCAAAGGTGATCTTCTCTCGTTATGAGATTACCATTCGTAAAAGGAGACTGGTAGCATCTTGGCTCAGGGAGTCCAAGATAGTGGTCTATACAAGTTGACCACTTTGCTTTCTTTTGGTTCTTCTTCAGCTCTTTGGCATGCTCGATTTGGCCATTTGAGCTATCAACTTCTACAGCAAGCTTCGAAGGATGGGTTGGTTGAGGGTTTACTGACCCTCAAGGCTCCATCTTCTATTTGTTCCTCTTGTTTACAAGGGAAGCAACACCAAAACACCTTTTCAAAGGAGGCGACACACATATCTTTAACATCACTTGCTTTTGTTCATGCAGACTTATGTGGTCCTATGAGTACTGCATCTTTGAGTAAGGTGTTGTACATGCTTGTGATAGTGGATGACTTCTCCAGATATACTTGGGTCTTCTTTTTCAAGTCCAAGGATGAGGCTTTTCAGCACTTTTGTGATTAGAGAGTTGAGGTGGAAAAAGAGACCAGTTCCTCAGTCAAGGCTCTCAGAACCAACAAAGGGGATGAGTTTACATCCCAAGAGTTTCAACAATATTGCAAGGCTTATGGCATTTGGAGACAGCTTACTACTACAGCATATACTCCATCACAGAATGGAGTTGCAAAAAAGAAGAAGAATAGGTACCATTATGGAGATGGCCCATACTATGCTTCAACATTCTTCGTTACCTTGACGTTTTTGGGCTGAGGCAGCTTCTACTGCTGTCTATATTCAAAATAGGTCTCCTACTGCTTCTCTTCCAGATAAGACTCCATATGAGGCTTTCCATGGTGAGAAGCCCTCTATTGTTCATTTTTGGGTTTTTGGTTATTTGACGCATATACATGTGCCTAAGGAGCATCGCTCCAAGTTGGACTCGAAGTCTCAGCGCATGACTTTTCTTGGATACAGTACTGTATCCAAGGCATATCGTCTATATGATTAGCAGGCTGGCAAAGTTGTTGTGAGCTGTGATGTGGTGTTCAAACGAGACTCCTACATCTTCAATACATCTTCAAAGGGGGGTGGTGAGCTTCTTCTTCTTCCTTCGTCTCCTTCTCCTCCTCCTCCTCCCTCTGCTTTTGTTACACCTCCAACTATGGATTCTCAGTTAGATGTTGATGACTTCTCTCCTCCTCCAGCGAGTTCGAGAAGATCTGTGCCTGGATGGTATTTTCAGACAATTTGTGATTTTGGCTTTCGTGAGCTTCCTTCTGCTCCTTTTCTTGGTTCTCTTAGGTGATCTTCTAGAGTTTCATGAGGGTAACATGTTTGTTAACTATGCTCTTTTTTCCTCTATCATTCATGGTCCTTCTGATCCCACTTCTATGGACAAGTCTCTTTCACATGAGCCTTGGCATTGTGTTATGCAGGCAGAGCTAGATGCTATTGAACGGAATGGCAATTGGATTTTGGTGCCTAGGCCACTGTAACATAAGGTGATTGGTGTGCGTTGGATCTTCAAATCAAAGTTCCGAGCTAATGGCAGCTTGGACAAGAACAAGGCAAGGTTGGTTGCCAAGGGTTATGCTCAGCGCCCTGGAGTTGACTTTGATGAGAACTTCGCTCCGAGGGCCCGAATGGCTACCATTCGCACCGTTCTTTCTCTTGCTGCAAGACATCATAAATGGCCTGTATTCCAGATGGACGTCAAATCGGCTTTCCTAAATGGAGGGCTTACAGAGGAGGTTTATGTTGTTTCAGGAAAACAAGATTAGGTGTACCGACAGAAGAAAGCTTTATATGGTTTGACGCAAGCTCCGCAAGCTTGGTACCAGCAAATTGATGAGTTCTTTTAGAAGCTCGGTCTGTGCCATTCTCATACAGATTTGAACCTTTATATCCTCCTTGAGAGGGGGTTGATATTAAGAGACTAAGGTTATGTAAAAGGGGAGAAGAAGGGTGTGTGTGTGAATGGACTTACGGTCCACTAGCTCACCTATTTAAAGGTGGAGCTAGAAGGTTTTTTTTGTATGGAGCAAGAAGCCTAGTTGTATTTTGAGCAACTTAATAAGCAAGATATTTTCTTGTATTTTGTGAGTCTCTCTCCTCCACATCTTTGATCTAGCATGAGCACCACGGAATTCTAACATGGTATCTAGAGCTTGGTAAGATTAGGTCTTTTTTGTGAGGTGTAGAATAGGTCAACTTCATTATCTTTTTCCTTGTGGAGCTGAACCTCCTGCTAGTGGAGGAGCTCTAGCAACTCATGGAGGAGCTCTAGCAACTCATGGAGGCAAGATCTTGAGGAGCTTTCAACTGGGAAAGTGAAGAGGACGTCCGGGCGCTCATTTTCGTATAGTCAATCGTCGGGTTTCCTCCTTCGCTGCCGTAGCATTGCCGCCTGAGTTCGTCGGTGCCGATTTCTGCTACACTTGAAGTCGTATTAGCCATACGCCGTGTGTAGGCAATGGCAGGCTGTGTGGGCTTAGGGCTTTTGAAGCCCATAACCTCAAGGGTGTACAGTCCAAATCCTAGCCCTAATGGTTGTTCCAAGCTCAATCAGAGAAAAACCAGGCTACTCTCCTTGAAAGCCATTGAAGCTTCCATTAAAGCTTCAAAATCAAGTTTTTTCTTGCTCTAATCCTCTTCTCTTTGCTCTAATCACTTAAGTGCTCTTGTGAGGGCCTGTTGCAGATCCTATTTTGAGCTTGAAGTGGTGGGCATACACCATGAGGTATTCATGAGCCTCATTCTTATCAAGCTTCATCAACATCATCTTCAAGAGCACAAAGCTTTTCAAAGTGTGCTTATGAGCACTAATAGTGTTGATTAACACTAATAAGGCTACTAATCCAGCAAAGGGGAGTCATTCCAAAGTGTTTCTAAACACTAAGAGTGTTCTTAAACACTAATGGTGAATCTAATCACCAATGCAAGTGTTCTTAAACACTAATGGTGAATCTAATCACCAATGCAAGTGTTCTTAAACACTAATGGTGAATCTAATCACCAATGCAAGTGTCATTAGACGCTAGAAATGTGCTCTTAAGCACTAATCATGTTTTTAAACACTAATGGTGATCTTAATCATCAAACAAAGTGTTCTTTGACACTAATAAAGCTAATCTCCATCAGAATTAGTGGCTGGGCACAAACCCTAAATGCTAAACCATAAGCTTCACCATCTTAATCTCCTTTTTTATGCAACATCCTTTGCTTGATTAAGGATTGTTGCACTCTCATAAGCCTTTCTCTCTCTACTTAAGCCAAAACATCACAAATTTTTGGTTTTTTCTTCTTCATAAATCAGCCCATTACTCTCTAGTAATCTCTTTCAATACCCAATGTCAAAGGACAACACCAAAATCAAGAAGTTCTCGGGAGAGGGCTTTCACACAAGTCCTTGTCAAGTACAAGATGATGTCCAAAGGTTTTTGGGTTATTGATCGAACTAAGGCTGATGATATTGAAGATGATGAGAGGGCACAAGCCATCATCATGCTTCATCTTGATGAGGCTCTCATTCACCATGTGGACCAGCTTCTGACTGTAAAGGAGAAATGGGATGAGCTTGATAAGCTCTATGGAGCTTGTGGTAAGAATTCCAAGATCTCACTTAAAATTGAATTTTTCATCTTGGAACTCAAAGAGGGAGACGGCATTGGAGCTTTCATCTCTCACTTGAAGAGCCTTATGGCTCAACTTGCATCAGTGAATACGAGAATGGATGAAGATGATGCAGTGGCTGTTTTGCTACACCGATTCCGTTGATGGGTGAACAACAGTCTCTCCCTCACCTTGTCTGCATTAGTCGTGGAAGAGTAGCCACTAGCAGCAGCCATGTTGGCGCACCAGCCGCCGCAAGAAGAGAAGAAGCTCTCTTTCTCTTTTCCTTGGCAGTTCTTACATATCTTAGTTGAGCAAAAAGCAACCCACTGTTGCCACATCTACTTGTTGGTTGAGCATAGGGTAGTCTTCATAGCTACAGTAGATTGTGTAGCCAGAGTGCTATGGCCATGGCATGGAATCCTGTCCTTTATGCACGTACCAAGCACATTAAGATTCATTATCACATGTCAGAGAGAGGCTACATGCAAGGGAGATCAGTTTATCTTACTGCCCTACATAGGATAATGTTGCAGATTTGTTTACAAAGGCTTTACCTCGAGAGAAATTTGAATCTTTCCACAAATCTTTAGGCGTACTCTCATACAAAGAGGGATTTGCTACCTTGTACAGGTTCACACTAACACTACAAGGGGGATCTGTAGTCATATGCTCACTAATACTAGTGTTACATGTGAACAAGGCTTAACCATGGGCACTTTTTCCCATGTGGTTTTTCCCCTTGGATATCAAGTGTGAAAGGACACTCTATCCATATAACTTTTTTACTTAGATATTTATGGATGTGACTCACATGCAAGGGTTGACTTGCATTTGTGATCAACCACTGCACTCTCTCTCTCTCTCTCTCTCTCTCTCTCTCTCTCTCTCTCTCTCTCTCTCTCTCTCTCTCTCTCGATGTGATTTTCTAATCTGTAGGAAACCCTATTGTGAGCGTGAGTGTGTGAGCACCTTTGTGTAGTATCTATTGAGAATGTAAACTACAGTGTTGACTGCTTGAACCCAGAAAGATTCTAGTAACCATTTCCCTTTCATCATACACCTTGCCATTTCCCACGATTGTGTGGTTGCGGCATTCCACAACTCTATTTTGTTTTTCTCGATTACTCCTGTCTTATGAAAATGCCTTCTGTTGTTCCTTGCCCATCATACAAGCTTCACATGGTTCGTGCAATTCTGCAACTAGAGGTAAATTCCACCATCAACATTTTCTACATCTCCTTCATCATAACAAATCTGATGTGACCAAATTGATCATGCCAAAGTTTTCTTATGCCCTTGTTTGTAACAGCTCTAGGATCACTCAACTCATACAAATTGTTATTCCTCACAAATTTGCCAACTGTCTTCCCATCAGCATTTATAATCTCTATTCTTGTTTTTCTGAAGTGTACTTTAAGGCCATGATTTGTTATTGTAGCAACTGAGAGCAAGTTTCTCTTTATTTGAAGCACATAGAGTACATCAGACAACTTCTTTTCTTCACCTTGCCAAGACATTATACATACATCCATGTGTAGGCAGCCCCAATGAGAGATTCCGTTTTTCCACCATTTAAACCATTCTTCTAATGCTTTAATCTTTTCCTTTGGCATGGTCCCATCTCATTACCATTTCCTGATCGTATTAGCTTGCTGGATGCTACCTCTATTGTTTCACATAACCTCCACTGATTGCACATGCTTAGATGATCTGTTCTTTTATCGTTTAGGACAAGTTTCTTTGTGTGCTTCTACAAACTCTATTCTCAGTGTGAAAAAGACATGATCTCTCTAGTTGTCCAACAAGTACGTTATCAGACCCCCCAATTGTACACTGTCTGAATTGTAATCCAACTGGCTTCTGCGTTATCTACCCATGAAGCGAGCAAAATTAGACATTGGATGTCCACATTGAACCAAGACAACATTAAGGTTCTCCCAAAAAAAGATCTATGACTCTACATCATCTTCATTTGTCTCACAAATAGCAATAACCATCAATCCCTTCAAGCTATATCAAAAGTATATGCATTAGTTACATTAAAACATATTCTTAAAATTTTCATAGGTCTAGAGAGCACACGAATTGTACCTCATGTTGTATATAGAACATGACATTGTTGCCCACCCATCAAGTCTATGTGTATGATTGAAATGCACACATGCATTACACAGGTCTCCTTGTCATGTTCAATGCATGTGATTCACAAGGTCTACCCTTGATCCTAGGCCTTTTGTGATTATTTTGAAAATAAAGTATTTTTCATCAGGACCACCTTGACCATGAAATCGACTGCCATGGAAAAATGGAAAAATAAAGTATTTTTCATCAGGACCACCTTGACCATGAAATCGATTGCCATGGAAAAATGGGAAAATACAATTCCTTTTTTATTGGAGAATGTAATCAAATCCATCTCCTATAATAAATGCCTCTTTATATTTCTCACAAGCCACAATGCTCTTGAACCTACAATTTAAAAAAAAACAATACATATGACCTCCATTACAATTTTATGTCACATTAGTCTTTTCTAATTAAGTTAAGAACAAAAAGGAACTTGCCTTTTATTTTGCACATCCAAAACAAGAGAGTCCAACACTATTTGACGAGCCACAATCATTTGAATTTTTCATGGACTGCTCCCTCTATCCACCCTCAAAACTATCTGAACAAGTTTCCTTACCCTTTCAATAGTTGCTTGTTATGTCCCATTATGTTTGTGCTCTCGCCCACGTGCACCACCAAGCGTGTCATGCCTTCATCATCAGGTAGCACATACTAGATCATACATTTTCATGTTGCAAGACAAGAAATAACTTTCTTGCAATAATGACATGTTATTCTTCAGTGTCATCTCCTCTTCTATTAGAATTCATTTGCTTACTTGCTTGTTCAAATATCCATGAAAGCAGGAATCATTAAACTTCTTATTATTCAAATAGTATTGACATGTCACCCTATGACACTTTAGTGATCCCAGGCAATAGCTTTGATGAACATTACAATTTATAAACATGGTTTTTCTTTTTGGCCTTGTCCATTTATGACCATCAAATCTCTACTCCATGCCATCCATTGTTTTACATTGGTTATGTGTAGAGAAGAGCTCAAACAACATGACTCCATTTGGTAATGCAGAAACATGATATGGTCCCTATGATTTTTCAATCAATTTCCTTAAGCGGTGGGAACATGTAGACCCGAATATCAACAGAAAAACACTCTTGACCTACCTATTCTTTAGATCATCTACCCTATTGTCTATATTCACATGTCTATCTTTATCCATCTTCTCAAAGTCCAAAATGTCACCGTCTGACCCCTCAAGGAGGTGTCCCATAGGATCATCACTAGAATCAATATCTGGCAGGTCATTCCTTAAGGTTGAATAATTTGTTGGTGTGGTCTCAAGGTCAACTATCTTTGTGTCTCATTATAATTAAAAATCTCTCTCACATTGCATAGATCAACATCTTCTTCACTATCAGAAGCCTATAGAGAGGTAATAGTGTGTACCATGACATAACTACTTGACATAACTACTTGACAATGAAGCATCCAACAAGTAATACTAAAGGCCCTTAATATCCCATTGAGAGGGTGCTTCCACTTTTGTAGTTTAACTACCAAATTGAATCACTGCATTCAATGTCACAAGCTTGAAATCTGGAGGTAATAGACTTTGTAAGAAAAAGGCACTCAGTGGTGGGAGCTTATCCCCTCTCATCATCTGAACTTACCGCGACTAAGGTTTTGTGATCCAATATTCCATGAGATAACAGCCTTTGCATTTTCCATTTCCATAGTTTCTTGTGAAACAATTGATTTATTAGGTTGCAAGCAAGTAGACATTAAATGTGGAGAAAGGTAAAAGTAGGGGTCACTCTTGTTTCATTAAACAAACCACAACTACTTTACAAAAATTAAGGCATGTCTAATGATTTTCATAAGATCCTCTTGTCAGGAAGAATAAAACACTATGTCCATGTCCCGTCATTCTTTAAAAGAATTACTCTCTGAATACACATTTATTATTCACATCTATAGTTTAAAGACATCCTATAGGCCACATCTATAAACAATCGAACAAGGGCAGCTTTAAATGCAACCCATTCATCAACATGATTTCGTTAATCGAAAGATTTGATTTTTTTGGAAAAAAATTTAATATTACTATTAGCTTTTAATATTGCTGATGTTGAAATCAAAAAATACTTACTTTGGTGTATAAATTTAATTAAATTTAATGAGAATTTATCTTGAGACTAAGGTTGTAATGCCATGTTTTATGCTAAATGGTAAGTGGAAAACCTCCCATGGTTTTTAGGTTGGTGAAAAGTGAAAACAGTTTTGGGGAAAACTAGTGTGGTGATCTCTCTTGTATTAGTTATTTTGCAATTATTTGCATGTATAAGCCATAGTTAAGCCACCAAAATATAGTTATAGTCCACAAATAACTACACAAGAACTTAAAAGTGTCCCAATCTAACCATTTAACTAATTAACCCCACCAGTTTAGTTGAGTTGCATTGGGAACCTCATGAGTGTGGATTGGTGTGGACATAGTGTTAATAGAGGTGAAGAAGAGGTAGAGAAGTAAGAGCCTACTCAAGAGTGTGATTAACCATTAATGAAGGAATACTATCTTAGTCATTACCTAGTTAAGTATTCCATGTGTTGCGTAAGTGCTTAGTTGTATATTTAAGTAACAAAGTTTAGTGATAAGTGATTATTACCACGATCAACTTTCATGTTAGATGTTTTATTAGTGGGTTGAGGGTGGTATTTTTGAATTAATAGTCCCTTTTATTATTTAGAATACAAATCTACACTTTACTATCTCTAATCCAAGAAATCCTCAACCATCGCTTCTCCTCATAAGACTATACAAAATGAGTTAATTAAACCCATACAAAATAGAGGGAGGTTGGGCATCAATATCTAACACCTCAAGAGTCAAAACGGGCTAAAAACTTATCACAATATTACATTGCACCGTAACCTACAACACTACAAATCCATTTCATGTAATTTACAGATATAAAGATTAGATGTTTAATTTTGTTAAAATAGAATATAAATGTTATGGAACTCTCAAGGGTAAATTTCATCATTTCTAATTCCATGACAAAGATTTTACATGCTTGAAGTTCTCAAATAAAAATCATGTAAACAATTAAATATTCTATTCATTAGATATCATTGCAAGTCTAACCACCATGGATCCTCCCATGACGTCATCTTAGAAAATACCTTTGAAATTTCAATGTCTATATTCCACTTTCTTACATGAAGAGCTAAGATAACTCTCAATACATGTTATTCTTTCCTCCTCAAGCTAACTTTCATACACCACACTCTTTGTTGTGGTATTCTCAAACAACCCGCCCACTCTCCAACCTTGCTGACTTAAAACACATTGTTAAGAGGACGTCCTCGAGGACGAAGATTGTCAAGAGGACGTCCTCGAGGACGAAGATTATATTTTACACTTGTTGTTCAAGATCCTTTCTACACCAAAAAGCAGTTTGAAATCTTTTACACTTGTTCAATGCCATGGTATCACACCAATAAGGTAACAATTCCAAGCCTCATCCCCCGAAGAACTTAAACCCCTTCGAGATAATATATATTTAGCTACCTGGATTTCCCTCTCCAACAATCGATGACTACTCTTAAGACCTCGCACTCCTCTAACTGCCAACATACAAGCAATTGGTACGTGGCTCTGCAGTTTTAATTAAAGTTAATTCACGCAAATCAAAGCCTAAGCTACCTCAAGGCCGTGCGGTAAGAGATGTTGGAACACACTCTAATCGTTAACAGGATTCACCCACAGAAATTATCTCTCTATTTGATTTTCGAGCTTTAATGAGCTCAAAGAGCACCCATGCGCGCGGGTGCTCAATGAGCTCATATTCATCAAGATCTCGTGCGTGCGGGTTGGGGAGGTGATCCCTCAAAGCAAAGTGGTTAGGCATGGAGTGCTTGTTTACTAACTGATATGGATGATATGGAGTGCTTGTTTACTAACTGCTGGTGGCCTCAGAAACCTTCTTTTAATAGCCCTTGTTCTAAAACGATTTATGGAAAGCTGATGTGGGAACTAAGGTTTAATGTTTTATGGGGCAGATCTGGGTCTCCCAATTTGTGGTTTGTTTTGTTTTCTGACTATAGGGCTAGTAAATTGCTAGTGGCTTAGAAGCCTTTCATCTGGAAGGTTATGGTGGGGGATCTGCCTATGGGCTCACATGTGATTCAAAACACCCCACATCTTTAAGCATTAATGAGCTCAAAGAGCACTCGTGCGCGCTGGTGCTCAATGAGCTCATTAATGCTCAAAGATGTGGGGCATTTTGAATCACATATGTGAGCCAATAGGCAGATCCCCCACATCTTTGAGCATTAATGAGCTCAAAGAGCACCCACGCACACTAGTGGTCAAAGAGCTCATATTCATGCATTTCTTTTTTGTGTAAGACATCATTTATGGACTGAGGGGTTGTGCAATCAAGACTAGAATGCTGTTCTTAAGATTGACATCTCAACACACATACTCTCCTATTCTGTAAGGCATCATTTAAGCTAGCTCTATGGACTTGGGTTCTTGAATGAGCGTAGATAAATCAAAAGGGATGTGTCTAATTGGCTTTACTCCTATAGGGGCAAGATTTTAAGGTCGGAAGTATTGTACATCCGTGACATGGACATGGGCTTATGCTCTATGGAGAATTATGCTTTATGGGTTTATCCTTGGTATGGACATGGGTTTATGCTTTATGGGAGAGCTAGAGAATAATCTTGTATGTGTAAGGATAAAAATGTAACCAAGTCCTCTATAAGCAAGGGGTGGTCTCATAACTCAATGTGTATTGATGAAATAGCACCAAGTCCTATATAAGCAAGGGATGGATCATAACTCAATGTTTTGAGCCCCCCTTGTGTGGGTCTAGATTAAGGGAAGAGCATGTTGTCTTTCTTTGTAGGAGAGTCATCTATGGATATAGTGCCATTTGAGAGGCGTTTGTCTACACGGCAAAGAGGTATAGTTCCAATATCTTCACTTGAATATATTTTTGAGACATAAGGGCTTGCATGTAGTCAATGTTATACTTATTTACTTATGACCCAATTTAGATTTTCAATGTATCACTACGGTGATACATTGCTTGGATGTGGAGGCCATTGATGACTTTGCTCGCAAAAGGTTTGCATACATGTAGTTGAGAGTTGTGTTATATTCGAATGGTTATTTTGTGTGATGATTTATAGTAAATTACTATGTACAGTATTCAAGAATTCATGGAATCTCAAAAGAATAACATGTATACCTATCATGGTGCACGATCTACGGAGGTTGCTCGGCTTGTCTTGTCGATTTTCGCACCTTGCTACTTGTTTCCACATATCTTGGGCCAATGACAGAGAGTAAGTCATGTGACTACACAAGCAAGCATAATACTCTCTTATGTGATTTCAATTTGTTTGTGGGTAAAATATTTACTTTGTTCTCTCTTTTGCACCACACAAAATATTGTAGAGGGCATTGAGAGAGAGATTACCAAGTGGAATGTTTTCTCTACAAGGCTCATGATGAAGGGAGTTGTGGACTTGGCACAAGAGTTTCTTGTAGACCAAGGGTTTCTAGTTACTTTATGCCTTGCCCAACATTTTAGGAAGGTTTTGAGGCGTGCAAGTAGAGGTGGATTGAAATTCCATCATACATGGACTCTCATGTGCGACGGAGGATATTTACATCCTGACACTAGCGAGGAGGTCTTTTTATGTTTAGTTTTTTTTGTATGTTTGATGGTGTCTTCATTGAAGACCATCATCTCGAACTATGATCGTTTTGGTGGTGCATAGGTAATTGACCTCACTATAGGCTTGTTCAACCATGCTGATGTGCATATCCCTTACTATGATAGAGAGGTGGGAGACTTGTCTCATTATATGTTCCCTATGGCGACGAGGAATTCTCTTCAGGAGACTATCATAGGTGGAGATGAAGATCGTACAATGGTGGATGGAGTATCCGTTTGGGGAGGTGTTGAACGCTCGTTGCTTTTTTTAGGTATGTGAAACAATTTTCTTCATTAAGAATTTGCTAGAGAATATAGAAGCTTTCATGAAGATATGTGGGTTTTTTTATTCTTGGGGTTATTGTGCATGTGGTTGCTTGCCACATTCAATGAAGTCAGATTGGTACTTGACATTTTTACAGGTTTGTGGAGGCCTTGGTTCAGCTATAGTGCGGAGTTGTTTTGTATGTATGTATGTATATGTATATACATACATACATACACACACACACACAAACACACATATATATATATATGTATGTATGTATATACATATATGCATATACATATATATATATACATATACATATACATACATATACATATATATACATATACATATACATATACATATACATATACATATACATACACATACACATATACATATATATATGTGTGTGTGTGTGTGTATCTTTTCATCCTCATTTCTTCACGCAATACTTCACGTTTACTTCCCTTGTTAGGTCCCACACACAATGCATGGTATTCGAGCTATAACATTTTACAAGTGTAGGGGCTAGTTTGAGGATGGTATAATACAAAGATAAATGCACTAAAACAAGGGGATTATAAGGAAGGCATGGGATCAAATTGAACTAGGAAGGGCAATGATTCAAGAATTTGTACAAAACAATTCCAACCATATGCCTCATAGGAGCAGGACAATGATAGATGTTCTAGGAGAACCCAACTAGTTATCCCAAATTTCTACAAGTAGGTGGATAGGTTTAATGAGGTTAATATGATGTTGAAGCATCTCAATTAGAAAGAAATGTCAACATTAACATTTGTTAGGCCTGGAATACAAAATTCAATCATGTTAGCCTTACCAAAACAAAGTGCACTGTACGCAATGGTATAAAGGATAAGTTAGGAGCCATAAGTGCAAAGATAAATGTAATAGATTGATACGTCAAAGAAAAGCCCAAATGTTACAACAAATTAGGTATAGGAACCTCTACTATGCTTGGAGATTGATCTCACATTTTAAATCCTAATATGTACTTATACATAATACATGATAAGATGGACCAAAAGAAAACAACAATCTTGAGATTGAAGGTGAATTCCAAGGAGATTGACAAGTTAACATAAATAAACGGTATGTCCAGATCTACTATCACATTGTTGAATGGTTTAAACTCCAAAAATTCTCTTGATCACCATTACCCACATGTTGGATACATGGGTTCTTGTTCAACTACATTTAATGATATTGGGATAGAAACAAAATTATTAGACACAAGTCCTAGTTTAGAATTCGAAAAGTTGCATGAGAATTTAATGTTCCAATTGGACAATTGTGCCTCAAAGAACAAGAATCAGTATTTGTTCACCTGTCTATCATTGTTGGTTGCCAAAGGAGTATTTAAGATGGTCCTGTTAGGATTTCTGATGGTTGGTTATACACGAGGATATTGATGTAGTGTTCAGTAGGCTTTTTGAGAAACTAAGGGCTAGCTAGTAGACATTCACCTCTCCACATTTAATGAAAATATTCAAGGATAGCCAAGTATTTTCTCTAGCCCCATTCTTGATAATAAATGTCCCAGACTTCAATGGACTCATTGATGGATAAACAAGATGTGCTAGTGGGGCACTCAAGACCATTACAAGTCAGATTCTTTCATGTAGGAAAAGGTTCTAGTCATGTAATATAAAGTTCATCCTAAATCCATT
Organism: Cibotium barometz; assembly: GCF_041138505.1. NCBI lineage: Eukaryota > Viridiplantae > Streptophyta > Polypodiopsida > Cyatheales > Cibotiaceae > Cibotium > Cibotium barometz. Next base: position 21,082,065 of record NC_141053.1, on the reverse strand, counting down.
GATTTGTTTCCAAAGGATGGTGGTATTTAATTATGGAGGAAGTATGGTGATGGTAACACAATACTACGATAGGGGTTTCATATGTTGTTCTAATGTTTGAGAGATTACATACGATATTGGAAACGATGGGTTGATGTTCAAGGATCTGATGTAGCTTTCACCTTGTATGTATGCCCTATGATTGAGTATTGGGAGTCCATGGTTTAGACACTAGAGAGACCAAGTGTTCAAGATGGAGGCCTCTATTAAAACTTTTAGCCAAGAATTCTAGGCACACATATGGATGATATAACTATTGATATTGATGAATTATTGGGATTGGAGTAATTTGATGATTACTATTGTGGTGGAAAAGAAAGTAAAAGGCAGAAGCAAGATTTTTAGCCCAGGGCTGATGTTAGATAGGGAGAACTTATTCTTATTCGACATTGGAACCGATATATCCTATATGGTTGGGTGTAGCTTAGAGTAACATAGATGTGAACAAATTATCTAAAAACTATAAGAGGATTTTAAGACAATATTGGGCACCTAAAAAATAAAGTTTTCGTCTAGAGATTGTTGGAGAAAATTATGGATGTGTAACAAGAATGATCTTATGCGTTGGGAACTATCATACATGATAGGTTTTACATAGGTCATTAAGGGGAAAAAAGTGCCACAAAAGATTAAGATTCTAGAAAATGTGTGTGTGCTAAGGCAAAGGAGAGTTTGGTTACATCCAAGGATTATGATGAAGGCTATTTTTTTAGATTATTAGAGTACTAGTTGTGAGATTGTGTATGTTAGTCCCCTACTATTTAGAATTTGATTTTTTTAATACTTTTCATTCAAATTTTATGGATCTTTTCTTGGCTACATTGTAGCTTAAATGGTGTTTGTAAACACCCCATATGTGTTATTATCAAACTTTAGTAGTAACACTTTCTCTGTCAAATTTAGTGAAATTACCAAAGTCATCGAAATTACCAAAGTTAATTTAAAGATGTTGATTTCATTTTTTCCAAAATGCATGGATTTTTTCAAATTCCCTAATATGGACTCAAGAAGAGTTTTCAACTTGTGTTTTTTTCTCCTCTGCTCCCGTCGCGGCACCTACATTTTGGAGATCTACTTCATCGCACAAATCAGCATTTTTCTGTTGCGTTTCTACTCCAATAGCACTTTGGTGTGTTTTTTTTCCCTGTTGTCCCTCTCTTCTCCGAATTTTGTATTTTGGCCCTACCTTGGGCCCTACCTTGGACTAGTGGTAGCATTGTGCACTTGCTCCATTAGCCTCTCCCTCCATTACTTCATCACGTCTGTCTTCACCCGTGTGCCTTGATCTCTAGGTAGGATTATAGTTCCACATCTTTCTTTCACCTCACCTAGCTTCTAGGGAAGAGTGGGCCACCTCCGAGCATCTACTTTACAGCCTTTCCGCTCTAAATTTGAGAGGCGAATTCCATGGCTTCTACAGCGATTGTCATCTCTCCATTCCTCTTAGGTTGTTCACCCAAAAATATGTAAGTATATCACGCGAGTTCAAATGAAGGGGTTTTTTATTTTAAAATTTTAAGGGTCTATTTATAGAAATACATTTACTGAAGGGGTTTTTTAAATCGATTTTGAAAAAAAAATCTATAAGTCCATAAAGAAAAAGGGGTCATTTTATTCATGAAAAATTCACAGGTAAGGGGTTTTTTTAATACCCCTTGAGCGTACGTGATACATAGGGTTTCTTAGTAGTACACTTCCCGAGCCATTCCTCAACTTCCAAAGGAATCCATTTTAGATGGAACCAATTATCTTGATTGGGCACTACAGATGAAGACTCTCCTTCGATATCATCGACTATGGGGTATTGTTTCTAGTACTAATTCCTCTCTTGATGATGCTACTTCTCCTCAGGTTAAGATTGATGCGTGGGCTGACAAAGATGCAAGGGCTTATGCCTTTATCTTCTTCAACGTAAAATATAACATGCAATGAAATTATGCGTACATGAAGGATCCTGTCACAAAAAGTCTCACACTACCTTCTCTATCCTGAGTTCCATGAGTCTTTAGCAATCCACTTTAATCACTTCAAACGTTAAGAGATATGGAGAGAGATAGATATTTGTACACAGTACTGGGTCTCAATTACCCACTAAAGGGTCCCCTCCTATTACTAGGAGTATTTTCTTTATTTCTTTGAAGAGTGACTACAGGACTTACTTTGAGATTGTAGACGAACCAAACACAAGACCTTCAGAAGACCAAGAATAGGGCTGATTGCTCACTGCACACTGTTGTAGAAGCACCATTGATGACCAATCGTGGCGAAACTGAAATTTAACGAAGCCTTTGTATTGTCGATTCCTACACGTGGCGCCCCCCCCCCCCCCCCCTCGCTTATGCTTTTGCCCATGAAACCACTCATCACATATCATTTCATAGGTTTAACCTTTTGCTTGATACCAAGATCCAAGAGAAATTGGAGCTGTAGCATCCGAGGCTGCATCAATCGTGGATACGCGACCGAAGGACTTGCTTCCCAATCAAAACACACCTTCACCAAATGTGGGTCTATTGAGACTGGAACCCCCTCAATTCATTCTGAATAAAGCCGAATTGATTCCCCTCGCGAATCGCACCATCCCTATAATATGTAGAAGCTTCTCTTTCTCTCTTAGTGGTCGGCTAGGAACATACATGACCTTAGATCTTTTCTTGGCCTATGTAGTTATTATAGAAAGTTCGTCAAGAATTTTGCTTATATTGCTCATCCTTTGACTGAAAAGGATGAGCAATATAAGCCTAGGAACATACATGACCTTAGATCTTTTCTTGGCCTATGTAGTTATTATATAGGAAGTTCGTCAAGAATTTTGCTTATATTGCTCATCCTTTGACTGAACTCCTTAAGAATTTCAATTGGACTAAAAAGAAAAATAAATCTTTTGCAACACTCAAGAATGCTTTAACACAAGCACCAGTTCTAACACTACCTGATTTTCAAAGACCATTCTTTATAGTAGTGGCTGATGCTAGTGGCAAAGGATTTGGAGCTGTTCTTATGCAAGACAACCATCCTATTGCTTATCAGAGTAGAAAGCTTAAGCCTGCAGAGCAAAATTATAGCACATATGACAAGGAATTAGCAGCAGTAGTGCATGCTTTGAAAATCTGGAAGCATTACCTAATGGGTTTTGAATTTCTTATCAAGACGGATCAACAAAGCATTAGGCATTTTCTTTCGCAACCCCTTATTTCAGATAGGCACATCAAATGGGCATCTTTCATTCAAAGTTTTCAACCTATGATTCAATACCAACCTGGAAAAGAAAATGTTGTTGCCGATGCTTTGAGTCGAAGACCAAATATCAACAACATTTCCATTTTTGAAAGTGAACCATTTGTACTTATGAAAGAAACTTATGAAGTTGATCCAGATTTTTTTGAAATATGGATCAAATTGCGTGAAAACAATTGGACACCTCAAGGAAGTTATTCTCATAATAATGGCTATCTTTTCTTTAAGAAAAGATTGTGTGTTACTCAACCTTATAGACAACTTGTCTTGGAAGAGATGCACCAACCACCATTTGTGGGACATAGAGGAGTTTCCACAACACTTCAAGTAGTTTCTCGAGAATTCTTTTAGCCTCATTTGAAGAATGATGTAGCTAAATTTGTAGCTGAATGTAACATTTGCCAAGCAATTAAAAGCTACAAAGGCAAAGCTTTAGGATTGCTTATGCCTCTACCCATTCCAGATAGACCATGGGAACAAGTGTCTATGGATTTCATTACTGGTTTTCCTACTACTTCCAGTCATCTCATGACATGATTTGGACAATAGTGGATAGGTTTAGTAAGCAAGCCTATTTCATTCCATGTAAAAACTAACTTCTCAGCAAGCCGCGAACATATTTGTCAAGCAAATCTTTGTTCATCATGGACTACCCAAAGTGATAGTTTCTGATAGAGATTCTAAATTTTGTAGTCACTTTTGGGTTGCTCTTTTCTCAAACTTAGGCACTAAGTTAGATTTTTCCATGGCTTTCTATCCGGAATCGAATGGACAGACCGAAGTCACAAATAGCACTATCCTAGATATGCTTAGAGCCTATGTTTCCCAGCAACCTAGTGCATGGGATAAGTACATACACCTACTCCAATTTGCTTATAATAATACTCCTTATACTGCTACTGGTGGAGCACCATTTGAGATTATCTATGATAGAGCTTTGCCTATTCCGGCTACTAGACTCTCCCATAAGATTGAAGCTGCAATATGTTAGAGACTTTGATCGCATTTTATCTGAAGTGCGTGATTGTATTGCAAGAGCTCAAGAGAAGTATACATCTTAAGCAAATAGGAAGCGTAAAAATTTTTCATTTCAAGAAGGTGATTATGTACTTTTGAGAATTGAAAAACGACGATTAAAGAGTGTGAA